>NC_090233.1:8379339-8739339 GCF_024489055.1 Chanodichthys erythropterus | reverse complement strand
TATATATATATATATATATATATATATATATATATATATATATATATATATATCTATATCTATATCTATATCTATATATATATATATATATATATATATATATCTATATCTATATCTATATCTATATATATATATATATATATATATATATATATATATATATATATATATATAAAAAAATGTATGTATGTAAATACAGTGAAACCAAAATTTATTCAGACATTTCATTGAACATTTAATTCATTATTACAGTTTATTCACTATAGTTTAAAAAAAATGGTAATAAAATATGACAAGATCTCAGAGTTAAACTTTAAACTAAAATCTCAGTTATTATTTTTCTGTGTCAGACAAAAATAATCCTGATAATGTCAGATAACACTTAAGCAAAACATGTTCAGGTCAAAGTGTCTGAATAATTTTTGGTCCCAAATTTTTATAAATTTTACTGGTAGTCCACTGTATGAAGAATTTTTGGGTATAATATGTCACAGTTTACTTTATTTTGCTATCCTCACTTACATAAATGAACTATAGTATCCTGCACCCACTAGTAAAAAATATAAAAAATAATTATCTAGTGTCTAAATAATTTTTGGTTTGATTATATATATATGTGTGTGTTTTTTGTGTTCCACAGAAGAAAGTCAGTCACACAGATTTTTAATGACATGAGGGTGAGTAAATGACAGTGTTATTTTAGCATCATTGAGATACTATTATAATTTTTCTAAATATATAAATATTTTGAATATTTTTTTTAATATTTTATGTTTTCATTTTAGGCAAAGTTTTAGTGTAATTGTGTATATTTTTTAAACTATGTCTATATTTTTTTTATTCACTTTTATTCCAGTTTTAGGTTTAGTTACTTTAGTATGTTTTTTAGCAATCAAGTTCATTTGAGTAATCAAGTTAAATTAAATGAAAATGAGAAATGTTGCTTTCAAATAGCTGAAATTATATTATATATATATATATATATATATATATATATATATATATATATATATATATATATATATATATATATATATATATATATATATATATACTTATTTTATTTCATTTTTAACATTTATTTTATTTCAATTAATGAAATTTTGTTTTCTTTCAGTTTTAGTTAACTATGAAGACCCTGGTGAATGATGACAGAATTTTTTTTTTCATGCATACTTTGCTGGGAAGTTAACATAAGTGAGCATCATGTTGCTAATTGGCTTGAGTTTTGGTTTCTAATACAATGGCTTTCAGGCAATTTCAAGAGTGGCTTAAGTGTCTCTGGGGTCACTTTATTCATAACACTTATCTACATGAACTTCTCTTAAACTGATTTCTGTGTCATGACAAATAACGATGGTAGAGACATTTACTGGGAAAATTGCATCAGTGCTCTGTTGCTTTATGAAAACTAGCAGGGGGCTATTCAACCTGTCCCCCGCTTTACAGCTGTGATAAATTACAGGCAAAAGCCATTCTCACATTTTACAATAGCAAAGATTTATAGGAAAAACAGTGAGTAATCTTGATGTACTCTCTTAAGGGACCAAGACAAGATGACAATGCAGCAATCTCAACTGATGGTGTCGCTTTTAACAAGGGAAGAGGAATGAAGAAATGAATGAATGATGGCAAGGGATATACATAGGGTATAGTATAATGTTATTCAATCACAATTTCAAATGGATGTTCATAATTTAGATTCAAATGTTTGCCATTTCCCACATGGTATCATTAGGAGACAAAACCTGGCAATTCATTTACTCTTATAATTAAGGAGTCGCCCCCATGCTTGTTGTAATTCTTCAGCGGAAAACACTTAGTGAGAGAGAAGCTCATTATTTTCTATCTATTTCCGTAATTCCTTCTGGAGATCCTTTCTTTTGTGGTTCCGGAAGAGTCATGGTTAAAAAAAAAAAAAAAAAAAAAAACGAAGAGGAAGAAAAAGGCAGAAAAAGTTTGATTACCTCCAAGTCCTTCATAAGAAAAGTAGCACAGCTGCTTCCATTTGTCATGCTGATAATGTGCAGGTTATTAATTTATTGATTCTAATGTCTGGCACAGAAATGTAGCTGTGAACCAAGTGAAGGCTAGAAAAATAGTACACATAAATGTAGGCAAGCAGCCAAGGCTTCTATAATCTTAGCTATTTTCCTGTGGAACAATGTACCCGAATGGGGTGCTATTCAACAAGCATTTTATTATGTAAATTTGCTAATATAAAGTCAGCCAGAAAATTGTGTTTAAATGACTTTAATGATGTAAAATGTGATTTGTTTCCATGGTCATAAATTAAAAATCTCATTCTTGCTGACAGAATTCTCTACTGCTACTGAAAGTGATTTGCACTTTCCAGAAAATATCATTCAAACATAGACGCTACAGGAGAGAGACAGCTTAAAGTGCCCCATTATGCTTTTCCCCCAGATATTAGCTTTCATGCAGTGCGTAATATAGCTGTTTGTGAAAGTAAAAGGTCTGTAAAGTTTCAAAGATCAAAGTGCACAATAAATGGAGTTATTGTCCCCCAAAAGAATGAACCGATTCTGAACTGCCTGAAACGAGTCATCAGTAATTCCAGTTTTCTATACTGTGAAACAAAATCCACTTTGCATGCACTTCCATAGGATGAGGACTTGGGCTCTAACTGATACGGTAAAACCGCCACCATTGTTACTGCTTATATCACTATGTATACAAGTGCTGAGGAAGCCTCCAGAACTGAAATTCAGATATGGTAATGGGCCTATCACTTCTGACACACGCAGTAGACCAATCACAACGGACTGGTCCATCTGACCAATCAGAGCAGAGTAGGCTCTCAGGAAGGAGGGGTTTAGAGAGACCGGATCCTTGATCAAACCGCTTCAGACACTGAGACAAGAAGTGATGTTGCAATGTGTATTATGAGGAAATGAACACGTTTATTTATTCATTTGTTTATTTTTACCTTGAATGCATGTACATTTTTGTAGGAGACCTCCAAAACAAAATGAAGAACCTTTACAGGGGTCATGAATTGAGAAATCAACTTTTACTTGAGCTTTTGATTTATAAAAGGGTCAACGTACTATAAGAATATCCTGTAAGTTTCAGAACTGAAAACTTCCTTGTTCGTCCAATAAAACTTTTATTGACACCAGGCCCAGTGAATGGCTCATCCCGGAATGTGCAGATAGGTGAAACGCCGCCTCCGCAGAAGAAATCAAAGCCTACTTCATCATTATAACGTTAGACCCGCCTACTGGCGTGTTAGTAAGATGACGAGAAGAGCGATACAGGACTAAAACTAACATTACAGTTCAAAGGATCCTAATGCTAGTAATATGGTTATTCATTTTCAACAATGTGAATGTCTCAGTTGAGCATTATTTATTTGTATTCGGTAAATTTCACTGTGGATTCTTTGGTAAATCAATCGCATTTCAGCGCAGGCTTTGCAAAAAGACTTTTACAATATGGACTCGACAGTAATGCAACAACATGTGAGTATCTGTGTTGATTCTAATGCCTGATCTGATATGTAATGATTCATGTACAGTCAGATGTTCTTTGTCTATGTGTCAGTAAATCAAACCAGTGACTAAACGCTCAACTTCACCTTGTTTCTCTTAGTAGGTTGAAAATAATCTGTTATTTAAACGGTGATTAAATTATATATAGAAAGCATTCAAAGAACGCTCCCTTTACAATCACTGAAGCTGTCAATCAAACAGCACGAGTTTCATCATTGACTGAGTTCTGGAGTCGTGCCAAAACTCCCGTTTTATTCAACGAATGAAACATCGCGTTTGCACTGATAGTTATGATGAAAGCATTCTTTAGTGTACAGAAATTAAGTAGCAATGATGAGATCACTGCTTTCATGCGCTCAACAACATGTCTGTGATCGGGTACAAAATCGGCAACACTTTTCATGATTAGTTAACCTTGAGAGCTGTAATAGTAAAAATGTGCTTAAAGTTTTTGAGAGAGTAATACTTAGCTATTTCATATGCAAGATGTTAGCCAATCACAGCAGTGAGAGTTTACACTGAAGTCTCACAGCAGACACGCCCCTTAAAGCAGAGCGTTCAAATAAGAGGGCTAAAATCAGGGCAGGAAAATTGACTTTTATTTCTAAATTATGACCATTTTTTATGTAAAAAGCATATTAACATAAGTGCACACCAGGAAACATTATAAAACAATAAAACAATGCAGTTCATGACCTCCTTAAAATAGTATAATAATAGGGGAACTTTAAATATTCCAATGTTTCAATACTGCTGAATAAAAAGAGCTTAGGGTTTGCCGGTGTTATCTGGTTTAAGCTGGTCTAGCTGCTCTCCCAGCCAGCTAAACCACCATGATAAACTGACAGTTGCTCAAACCCAGTCGTACCAGTCTGGTTAGGTTTGAGCTAGTTTAAGCAGTTTTTATTTTAGCAAGTAATGCACACTTCGAAAACTTTGAAATGCGATATGGCGTGGGCCACCGAAATAAACAGCAGTGCATTTCAGTTCATTTCACATTCTGTGTCTGACTCTCCACGTGCAATTCATAACTTGGCCTGTCCATAATGGCTCTTTAAGGCCATGGTTCTTAATCCAATCTGGTCTCTGTAATCAAGGATAAAATGGGTTAGTGAATACTGACTGCTCCGGCCCTTGGCCGAGATCAAATGTCATTCCTATGAGGCTCCAGTGTACTGAGGGAACCTTTGGAGACAGCTACAGACCAAATATGCATCGGGAAGGCCATTCAAGACAAAGTTCATGGGTAGTGACATTTCTATAAGAAAGAAAAGCCACTTTTGTTCTAGTTGTATCTCAAAGAATCATAATAGGCTGATGAAATAAAAATGTATACTGCTTTTATTATTATTAATCCTCCAAACCCTGGCAGCTCATAGTGGAGGTGAGATATTTTATTTATCAATTCATGAGTGGATGCCAAACCTTTGACATTCACTCCCTAGTTTCTGTAAATTATTAAGGGAACAGCTCAGCACTGATGCCGCCATTTCAACTTATGTTGAAATTTGAAGAACTAAAAACACAGACCTGCTATCACTGGTGATGGAGAACTCAGATCCAAATTCATAGAGGGCAGATATAGGCCATATAATATGAGGTTGTGTTGCTCAGAAGAGCTCTTGGACCTGCTCTCACCTGTTCTAAAAATGACTGGAGAAGAACTGCAGAGGCAAAGCGAACAAACTGCTCAGGAACACCAGTATTAACATATTCAAGTTCCAAGCAGAACTACAGCCATGCATTTATTTCACTTTACTTGCCTCCATGTCGTTCCAAACCCGTAAGACCTCCGTTCATCTTCGGAACACAGTTTAAGATATTTTAGATTTAGTCCGAGAGCTTTCTGTCCCTCCATTGGAAATGTATGTACAGTATACTGTCCATGTCCAGAAAGCTAATAATAACATCATCAAAGAAGTCCATGTGACATCAGTGGGTTAGTTAGAAGTTTCTAAAAAGCATCTAAAATACATTTTGGTCCAAAAATAACAAAAACCATGACTTTATTCAGCATTGTATTCTCTTCTGGGTCTGTTGTATATCCGCTTTCACTCCATAGTGATGCTGCTGCTTCTTCTTTCCCGTTTTACGGTGGTTAGCGTCACTGTCCGGAGCAGAAGGGGGCGGTAATGCACCAATAAGCTGGATGCCAACCGCCGTAAAACAGGAAAGAAAAAGAAGAAGCAACGTCACTGTGGAGTGAAAGCGGATATACAACAGACCCGGAAGAGAAGACAATGCTGAATTAAGTCGTAGTTTTTGTTATTTTTGGACCAAAATGTATTTTAGATGCTTCAAAATCTTCTAACTAACCCGGTGATGTCACATGGACTACTTTGATGATGTTTTTATTACCTTTCTGGACATGGACAGTATACCGTACATACATTTTCAATGGAGGGACAGAAAGCTCTCGGACTAAATCTAAAATATCTTAAACTGTGTTCCGAAGATGAACGGAGGTCTTATGGGTGTGGAACGACATGAGGGTGAGTCATTAATGACATCATTTTCATTTTTGTGTGAACTAACCCTTTAACACTTGTTTTTTTGTTTGGTTTTAGAATTGATGCTCAGGACTTTGACTGAACCTATGATGTTCACAGGGTGGTGAAATGGCAAAATCATGATTCACTCTTGTATGGAAACTTGATAATTGCGACTTTTTATCTCACAATTGCCTGATATTAAGTCGCAATTGCGAGTTATAAAGTCAGGATTGCAGGATATAAACTCACAATTGTGAGAAATAAAGCAAGAATTGCGAGAACTCACAATTGTGAGAAAAAAGTCCAAATTGCAAGATATAAACTGACTTTTTTCCTCACAATTGTGAGATTTAAACTCGCAATTGTGAGAGCCAATCTGTCTATCTGTCTAATCTACGTATATCTATCGAAATCACAAACTCACTAAGTAACATTTGCAAAGGCCAAAATAGAGTTTTAAACAAGCATGAATGGTGATTCAAATACAAAAATAATGTGTCTAAATTCATATTAATATGTATTATTCTTCTATATTTTAAGGCGCATTCAAGAAATAAGTAATGGTCCCTACCATGCTGTGAATCTGGAATATATTCATAAGTATGCTGTTAATTAATGAACCAACCAACAAGGTTTTGTCTAGGAGATGCCCTTTAAAGGAGCAGTTAACAGAAAACATCATCTATTGAATAGTCCTTGCCTGCTGAGAGGATAAATTATTCTCATACTACAATCTTCAGTAGAGCAGCCAATTTAACTCAGAAGCACAAGATAAATTTAAACTTGCCATGATAAAAGACTAGCGTTTAAACAAAACCAAGTCAAAACATTTTATTGAAATGGTGTGATTGTGAGATCTAACCTTTAAAAATGGTTTGCTGGTGCAACTTACTGTATTTAGCTTGCAATATTATATTACGCAATATTAAATATTACCAGTTAATTTTAATGTTACAACATGAAGAACATTTGCAGGTTGCCTGACCAAACCAAACAAATGAAATGAAAAATCAGCATTGCATCAGTTCTCTTCTGCTACACTGTAGTCAGTTCACAATTGGAATAAGAATAAGATATGCAAAACAATGCACCTATATTATGAATCATTAGCCATGATCCTCCATATTCTGCAACTGTCACTGGCAAACCTCTCTCTTCTGTGCACACGAGAACGCAACAGGCTCCATATCTGTAAATAGATATTTATGACTCCAGCATGTGGCACATTAGGGTTTTACACTGTAATAGCCTGAAGCGTTGGATGCAGGGAGGAGAACAGATGTCAAATGGAGCTTGATAGATGAATGCAGATCCTGAGACACGCAATGATCCCAAACAAGACTCAGCAGAACGAGGGAAGAGAGATATTCGTATTATAATCCCTACTGCGGTTGAGAAGTGCTTAGAAAAACTCAAATTAGCCGGGTTATCTTGGACTCCCCAGACACACTGCATAAACAGGTGCATGGCTGTTTATTTAGGATGCTCACACAGTGTTAGTCAGGACTTACTGATGAAGCACTATCAAATGAATTGTTCCCCCTAATGGGCACTGCCTGCTATTGGTTCCTTGAATTCCTAACCGTTACGTGACAAGTGATCCAAATGGCTAAAACAACCTGCTCTAAGTGGACTATTAACACTGGTGCTCTTGAGGGCTTCTGCTCTCTGGTGTAGTTACTTAACCTAAACCGTTCAGCAACACATACCAAACTGACTGATGGAAGCCCAGTAATTAGGCTGATAAGCAGTGATGAAACGGCGCACCGGGAGGAAGTGGCCGACCTCACTAAGAGGTTCTGCATTAAGACCAAGCCCAGAACATCGACAACAAAGCAGCTCCATAGGCAACGGAGACGTTACCCACCAGGGTAGGACAAAGATCGAGGTGTAAAGGTATAGTTCACCCAAAAATGTGAATTCTGTCATCATTTATTCATCCTTGTGTCATTCCTGCATAACAGTTTACTTAAAGCCTATATATATAATGACTTATAAAAGTATTTTAATTCGGATTGCACAATAAATCATTTTAGCATCAATATTGCAATGTGCGCATCCGCGATAGTCAAGTATAGGGATCGTAGTTGATCTGTGATTCATATAAAGACCAAACACCACAGTTTGAAGTACATGTGATTCTTAGATTAATTGCAAAGTTTAACCCTCTGGAGTCTGAGGCTGATTTGGGGCTTGGAGAAGTTTTCACATGCCCTGATATTTGTACTTTTTTCAGTTGTTCATAAACATATTAATGGAAAAAGTGTCATTACACTGTATTCAGCACAAACTAGGCTACAATAATATGTGAGGAACATGTATGTACATGTTTGTGTTTTTGAAGGAATAACATTTATGCGTGGTTATTGAAAAAA
The DNA here is from genome assembly GCF_024489055.1 of Chanodichthys erythropterus. NCBI lineage: Eukaryota > Metazoa > Chordata > Actinopteri > Cypriniformes > Xenocyprididae > Chanodichthys > Chanodichthys erythropterus. The sequence goes on along the minus strand of NC_090233.1, from coordinate 8,730,957 downwards.
CAAAAAACTTAAGTCACTGAAATAAGGCCAAAAAAAGTATAGTAAATCTGAGTTTATGATCATAGAGTGAATGTTTATCAGTTACATGTGTTTTAGGTCCAGTCAGCAACTTTAAGACATTTGAGCGCAAGAAGTCACGAAAAAGAACTAATTTCAGAACTTGCGCAATGTTTTTTGGATGCGCATATACAGTCCTGCAGACAGCACGGGAACACCGAATTCTGTTCTCTTTTGCGTCTATTTGTGCAAAATAATGTTAAAATACCCTTCTCAGTGAGTATCCTCATAAACAGTCACATATGGCTTAGGTGAACGTAAAACTCTTGAGAAAGAAAATTGATGTCTATCATTGTATTGGATCTGTACATTAGCTCTTAAAGTGACAGCAGCCTATTAATGTTAATCAACAAAATACAAAGAGAAAATCACTTTGATTTTTAAATTTGGTAACATATTTATTAATGAAAAGATATAATGCAGTATAAAGTACATTATGAATACCTTTATAATGCATTATACAATAAAGGCTTTAACACTCTGAGGTCTGAGGTATCGCCGGCGATACCACCGCGTTTTTTTTTCTTACCAGTGTGAAAGAGACTCAAAATACTCTGTCAATGTTGCACATACAATTAAGAGTTATACACCATTTTAGTCAAATCGAAAACAAACATTCTGTGTTTATGTAATCCGTATGAAAAGAGAGCCATGTCAAAAGTCTGTGATTCAGTTCATTATCCGCTAATGCGGCCACGCCCACGGAGCCAGCGCTATTCAGAGGCAAATTCTGAGGCAATACATGCATTCATCGTCTCAATCGTCTATTTATTATCTTGAAAATTGTTCATCTGGATGTTAAAACCATGGTTAGCGATCTCTAGAAGACATGCAGTTAGTTCCTGGTTCTTCTTCTTCTTTATATGGATTTGTGGCCTAAAGCTGCACAGAGCGCCCTACTGCTGCAAGCATGAATTGAAAACACAGTATCCAGCACTCATAGTAATGACAATAAATATAGAATAAATATTACTCCTCTGTATAAAAAATTGACATAAACATATAAGAATCCATCAATATTTATCCAAATGTGCATGCTTTTAAGCTAAAAGCCTATATGAAATGCCATAGAGGTAACATAATTGTTCAGACACTTTGCATCACAGAAATACATTATATTTTAAAGAATATAATAGAATACCTTTATTTTAAATTGAGCTGAGACATGATTACAGAGGGGTTTTTCACAGCCTACCTGACTGAAAGGCCTCATTAATATGCAAGTAATTTCAGGTCATTATTATGCAATTCTTTTGTCTTCTTTTGTCATTATTCATGATGATTCACGCCTCCACGCATACTGTGTTTCTTGACAAAAAGTGTCTTACAAAAACTAAATCAATATATTGTTTTATATGAAGGAGTAGGCAGCATAATTTTTACATAATTCTGAAGCAAAAACTCTAGTCTCCAATACCCAGAAGTCTTGTGAATACAGATTTAATATACTTTTTTTGGCCTTATTTCAGTGACTTAAGTTTTTTGTTTTTTTTTCAATAACCACGCATAAACGTTATTCCTTCAAAAACACAAACATGTACATACATGTTCCTCACATAGTTTGTGCTGAATACAGTGTAATGACACTTGTGTCATTTTATATGTTTATGAACAACTGAAAAAAGCACAAATGTCAGGGCATGTAAAAACTTCTCCAGGCCCCAAATCAGCCTCAGACTCCAGAGGGTCTGAGGCTGATTTGGGTCTGAGGCCTCAGACCTTCATGCCTTTTAATTTCTCCGCAATGTCGTCTGCCATTTTAAATGCTGTCAGTGTTTTATCGTTTAACAGCTGGAAAAAAAAAAATCGTTCTGAAAGTGATCCCAACAATATTGTTTCTCTATATCTTTATCGTTATAGCTGTGTAGACAGTGCTACTCTTTTATATTTAGAATGATTTTTAGAACTATATTAGTATCGCTATCTTTATAGTTATCGTTCTTCCAAAACTGTTTGGTTACCAACATTCTTCAAATTATCTTCACTAAGCTCAGCAGAAATATGTACAGTACATCATGCAGGTTTCAAGCTGACATAAAAAAAAAAAAATAAATAAATAAATAAAAAAGCGAGATTGTTGTATCTTAAGGGGCTGTTTCAGTTCTCAATATCTTGCGTTTTTACCCCATTTTACTGCCCGCATTTTTCATTTTCAAAGCAAAAACGTAAATGTAAATAAAGGGATTACAGGAACTGACCGACAATCCAATGACCAGATGTGAACAGGCCACTTGTCGAGTCCACCAAAGCTACAGACACCTAAGTTGCATTTATCACAAGCAATCAATAATGCAGACAACCTCAATCCCCATAAGGCCTCTTTTATGTGGTGCTTCATACATCACTGACATTATTACTGATTATAGTTGAATGCATCGCTTATTGCTTTTTGATTGCTTTATTCTTGTCTTGTCATTCCATGAGAATGAGCATTAAAAATCGTGTATAAAATAAATGAATTTCAGATTTTAAATGCCATGTCTGTAAAATATCTAATCTCTATTTACATTATGTAGAACAAACTGGAAAAAAAAAGGTTAAATAACTGCGAGTGATTATGTGAAATGTGTAGGATTGAAATGAAAAAGCAATTCATTATATGTTAACAGAAACTTTCTGTTGATTTTGCAAGAGAATTCAGTGTTTCTATAGAGGCTGTAGATGTGTAGCTGATCAAGTCAATTACAACTGTGGCCTTCAGAGTCAATCTACTGACAGAGCCTGGGAATGTCTATAGCTGGAATCAGCATGTCTCCAGTGCAATAACAGCAAAAAGAAGTAATAGATGACTTATAGAAGTAACACAACACTCCAAAACAAGTTGTATGATTTGAGCACTCACTCTTGCCACTAACAAACATGAGCTACATAGCTAAGTTTCATACAGTATGAGCAATAGTACACCCAGTACCACTTAAATAACTGCCAAAATCAAAATACTCTCTTGCAGCTAAAAGGAAAATCTTCAAATAACAGATTTCAACAGATACACAGTAGCCTCCAAAATACCTCAACTACAGCTCAACGGCCAGCTCTACACTCATAAATATTTACGTTATTCAGCTTATGAATGCATTAAAAACATAAATATTAAATACTAGATTGACTGAGATGCTGAAATGCAAATGAAATCCCAATTTGCCGTCATTCAGTTTAGTTGGATGCAGGTGAAAATATTAGCCAGCACAATGCTGCAGATTTAAATGGCTTTCTGAGGGGAAGCCTGCAGGGATGATAATGCTTCCTTCAACAAGTACTTTATTTGCGGTCAGTTGAGAGAAGTAGGAAACAGGCTCCATGCAGGAAAATCAAAGTCAATTAAATGTAATTCACCTGAATTAAAATAATAATAATAACAAAATAAAAACTTGATTAAATATTTGTTTTGTTTTCCACACAGTGAAGGTGGATGTGAACCAGGAATATCCAGGCCAACATTTTTTTGGGTGAGCTATTCTTTTAATGGATTATTCTTTTCTATATGTGACTATTATTCTAACTACTGCATGACGGGTTTATATGAACAATATGCATAGTAAGCAGGGTTTGATATTAACACCCAACAACCCTCCGAATGCGAGTGGATTTCAGCAGTGTCGTGTAACGCAGTCACTCCTACTAGCCACTTTGGCAGGTTGAATTTAATATATACATTTTACAATTGTAGGTCTTTTAAAAAAGCATCTGAAATAATAAACTAAGTGCAATGTAGTGTCAAAAATAGCGATTTTTCGACACATATCGATACTGAAACATCTGAAATGCTTCCAATACTCATTTTCTGCAGAATAGATATAGGAAACCAGTTGCACTTTCTCATCTCTCTGACAGCAAGTTGACACACAAATCCGCCTCCCCTCTCTAACTCATTTCATATGCTTCATTTTTGGTGTTACAGAGCTTGAATTTTGGCATGGGATTGTGCGTATTGTGGATAATTTTACTCATTCCCACAGATTTTGTGCTCACACCAAAAGTGCGCACACATAAAGCCGCCTCTCTGTACTAAATTGAGTTCTTTTTTGATGCTTATTGCACTTAAACAGTCTAATACACACAAAATAACGTCAAAATGCCGGTCTTGGTGAGTATTCACTTAAACACAGTCAGTTACTGTATGTTTTAAGTGAATGTAAACAGTTGAGGAAGAAAACGCATGTGTAACAGTATAAAGGATCTCTATAATGGATAGCCAATGCCTTCAACTATTCTTAAAACTCCATGATACAAAACCCTCTATTAACTGAGGGGGGAAAAAACAATAATGAAATAATGCCATGAGCGATCATTGGAGTTCAAACATATGTGTGGAGATAATGATCACAACAGTATTATTTGAAAAAATAGATCATGTGGTTGCTGTGGAAATTGATGTTTTGGTGATAAATTTAAAAACAGTTTAGAAGTTGATAACTTTTTCAATTATAACACTAACATTCACAACTTACTGTCACTGTCTACCATGTTTTAGGATAGAAAAATATTAGAAGAAGAAAATTATTACAAACACTGACATCCACCTGGGGAGGATCTATATTCACTATTCATAGTTTCCAGTCACGTGACTTGCACAGAGACCTGGCGGGCAAAACATCTATAGAACTGCATTACAGGCCTGTCAAATTTCCATCTCAAAAGAAGAAAAACAAATATGTGTGAACAATGTAAACAATATGAATGCAACATGCCAAATGGTTCAGTTCTTTTTTTATAATGATGTTCTATGGAAAAACACTTAACGAAAAAATGTGCGTTGCGTTTATATTCTGGGTTCATCTGGTTGCCTGCGTATAGTATGCATCATCAATAAGGCTTATACTGAATTTGGTCTTTTAATATCACTGTCTTACTTCATTAGGTAAAAATGACTGGTGGTTAATGGAGGAAAAGCGCTGTTTTTCCCTCCAGGTGGGCATTTCTATAAGGGTGTGATGTCACATGAAAACTACAAATATCTACATATACACTGCATTTCTACTACGTACTGTGAGTCTAATTCTCTAAACATCACAGTAGTACTTGATTCTCTTATCAATGATCAGTTTAATTCACCACCAGATCAACAACAATCAACTGGACAAAGACAACACTTTATCACTGATTCAAAGCTGACTCCAAAAAAGAGGAAGAAAATGTGTTATTTGACAGATCTAAGGGATGTTCGTCCCACAGTGCTTCACATGCTGCAAATGTTTGATGGTTGGGACTAATTCTCTTCAGGAATTAAGTCTTGGAGTCACACTCATGTCAGAAAAGAAAATGTGACATGGTGTCTTTCAATGTACTGTTGTTTTCCATATAATTGCAGCAGCATGATAAAGTAAATGCTGCACATAAATGCATATATACTGCATATATACTTTTGATACATTATCTGCAACACATCTGTGCAATCACAGGAAATGGCCTACGATTATTTTCCCCTTTACCTTTAAACTATTAGAAATAAAATCTGTTTTCAAAGCATTTCACTGTTTTAAAGGATTGCTTTCAAATTATATTAAAAGTTTAAATAAGAGCTACTGGTCCTGTGTTTTTTAAAGGAAAAAAATGGCTTTGATTTGTTTGATTATATAAACATTCTGTAGCTTATAAATGAAAAACTGTTTCTGTTGTATTTTTGAAGGTGTTATATGACTTCTCAGTCTGTGTATAATAAAAGTCAGAAAATGAAAAATTGCACTTCACATATCTAAAATACAATCACACAATAGTGATACTCTGTCATTTTGATATATGTCAAAGTTCTTGTCTGGAAACCCCTCATATTTCCATAAAATGCACTGAAAGTTCTGGAGAAACAATCTTACAATTAATAGTAGTAGCAGTAATATAGCTTGTTCAGTATCTGAGGCTATCTTAATGGCAAAACAGAGTTACAAAAATACAAGAGTTGCATAAATACCATAAAAATAAAAACAAAAAGACAAACAAAACAGCAGGAAATAATATACAATATGTTTTACATTAACATAGTGTATGATAAAAATTCTAAAATCTTTTCTGGTAAAATTTCACTAAACAAGTCCTTAAGTGAGCTTACTACATTACAATCAATAACACCAAAAAAATTAATAGCTTTATTTAGCAAGGATGCACTGAATTGTTCAAAAGCAACAATAAAGACTAGTTACTAGTTTTACTGTACACAAGACTTTCTCAAAAATATAAAAATTGACATTAACAGGAAGCCCTTTCTTGCACATTACTATATTAAAGGTTACAATGAACAACAGAGCTCAAACTATTAAATTCAGTTGCTATTTATTTTAGAGATAATAATCAACAACAAAAACAACAACAAAAAGTAAATTGCACATAAAGCAGGTTTTGCATTACCTTCTAAATCTAATTATAAAATTATTACTCAATCATTTTTGAAATTTAATCATTTGCACAGTTATTGTCATCTCCTTTTCATGACAAATTTATTTAAACATTAAAATAAGACATTACTAACAGGTAAATTAAATATAATGAATATATACTGAACAAAATTATAAACGCAACACTTGTTTTGCCCCCATTTTTCATGAGCTGAACTCAAAGATCTAAGACTTTTTCAATGTACACAAAAGGCCTATTTCTCTCAAATATTGTTCACAAATCTGTCTAAATCTGTGTTAGTGAGCACTTCTCCTTTGCCGAGATAATCCATCCACCTCACAGGTGTGGCATATCAAGATGCTGATTAGACAGCATGATTATTCCCAGACAGCAACATACTGTGGCCCAGATCTGGTACATGTGGATTACACACAAATCAGATGTGGACCGGATCTGGGCCGACACTATGTTGCTGTCAGGGTTGCACAGGTATTCCTTAGGCTGGCCACTCTAAAATGTGCAGTTTTACTGTATCGGGGGGTCCGTAAACCAGTAAGTATCTGGTGTGACCACCATTTGCCTCACGCAGTGCAACACATCTCCTTCGCATAGAGTTGATCAGGTTGCTGACTGTGGCCTGTGGAATGTTGGTCCACTCCTCTTCAATGGCTGTGTGAAGTTGCAGGATATTGGCAGGAACTGGAACACACTGTTGCATACGCCGATCCAGAGCATCCCAAACGTGCTCAATGGGTGACATGTCTGGAGAGTATGCTGGCCATGCAAGAACTGGGATGTTTTCAGCTTCCAAGAATTGTGCACATATCCTTGCAACATGGGGCCATGCATTATCATGCTGCAACATGAGGTGATGGTCATGGATGAATGGCATAACAATGGGCCTCAGGATCTCATCACGGTATTTCTGTGCATTCAAAATACCATCAATAAAATGCACCTGTGTTTGTTGTCCATAACATATGCCTGCCCATACCATAACCCCACCGCCACCATGGGCCACTCGATCCACAAAGCTGACATCAGCAAACCGCTCACCAACACAACGTCATACACTCTTTCTGCCATCTGCTCTGTACAGTGAAAACCGGCATTTATACACCTCTCCAAAGTGCCAGGTGCCATCGAATGTAAGCATTTGCCCACTCAAGTCGGTTACGACAACGAACTGCAGTCAGGTTGAGACACCGATGAGGACGACAAGCATGCAGATAGGCTTCCCTGAGACAGTTTCTGACAGTTTGCGCAGAAATTCTTTGGTTATGCAAACCGATTGTTTCAGCAGTTGTCCAGGTGGCTGGTCTCAGACGATCTTAGAGGTGAAGATGCTGGATGTGGAGGTCCTGGGCTGGTGTGATTACACATGGTCTGCGGTTGTGAGGCCAGTTGGATGTACTGCCAAATTCTCTGAAATGCTTTTGGAGATGGTTTATGGTAGAGAAATTAACATTCAATTCACAGGCAACAGCTCTGGTGGACATTCCTGCAGTCAACATGCCAATTGCACACTCCCTCAAAATTTTTGCGACATCTGTCGCATTGTGCTGTGTGATAAAACTGCACATTTTAGAGTGGCCTTTTATTGTGGCCAGCCTAAGGCACACCTGTGCAATAATCATGCATCTTGATATGCCACACCTGTGAGGTGGATGGATTATCTCGGCAAAGGAGAAGTGCTCACTAACACCGATTTAGACAGATTTGTGAACAATATTTAAGATAAATAGGCCTTTTGTGTACATAGAAAAAGTCTTAGATCTTTGAGATCAGCTCATGAAAAATGGGGGGGGGGGGAAAGTGTTGCGTTTATAATTTTGTTCAGTGTATAAGTTAATATAGTGCATATATTTAGTGAAATGCTCCCCTCTCATTTCCCTCGTTCATTTAGTGAACTAACATGCTGTGGACAGTAAAACACTTGCCTGAGGTAAATTTAAATGTAAATGTATGCTATGATATTCTCAATCTGTTTTATTGATATCTTTCCGCAGTTGAAACACTCTGTGCAGCACTTCGGAGTGAAAACAATCATGGCCGCCATATTGAAGGGCCGTTCCAAAACGAAGTGCTCAAAACTGGCCACTTCAAAGGGCCCTTCGGAATGAAGGATTTTTAAGGGTACAACTGATGGACACATCGGGCCCCCGTGATATTTTGCACAGGGAAGTTGTTTGACATCACAGGATGGGTACAGGAGGTTCTGAGTTCGATTTTACCTATAAATGTAGTATAGTATTTTTTCTATACTACTGTAATATTTATACAAATTAGATTTGGTACATTATTATGGTCAAAATGACATTGTACTTCAACCAAAAAACTTCACAGCTACCTTGATCAGTCCAGTCAAAAGTTTCAAATACATAGACACAATATACATTATATTTAACGTAAAAGATGGGCAGTAGCTTATGAATGCGTATTAATACAAAGAGTATACCAGGGGAAAAAAGACGAATGCACCTCCTTGATTGTCTCGTTAAGGTGAATAATAAACAACAAAAATAGTTTTTTTGACCCCTACACCCTTCATCCCTTCGAAGCTCTTACTCCAGAGGGTAAACCCTTTGAAGGGATTAGAGCATAGGGATGAGCCCTTCGGAATGGAACGCACGGACTGGCTGAGGGATTACACGCATATCTGTTGTTGTTCTGCACATTTCCTGTTGTGGCAGTTAGCAAGCATCGTTGCAATACCACGAGCGCCCTCTTCTGGACTGGAGTGTGGATCGCCTGTGACTGACTGTATTTGTCGTCTGATTGCATGGTTTGGGATGACTACATGTACCATTACACCCCCACCATACACACACACTGTATACACCATATCATACACCACCTTATATACAGTGCAGATCAAAGCAACTTTAAGCCACTAAAAACATAAAATAATCTATGAAATTGTACTACATGTTGGATATTCATGCTCTAAATTTAGACATGAGAAGATTTTTTTTTTTTGCAATCAGCAGAAGGATTGGAAATGTTAATTATCCTTGAGTTGATACATTATGCAGAGAAATATTTCTGCAACAGTTTTGCCTTAGACTTCCGCTGAAGCCTGCAGAATTGAGTGAAGACTCCATATCTCTGTGATGCTGAGTCTGCCGTTACAGGAACACAATGATTTCACAGTCACGAATCATCACACAACTCAGTGATGTTCCGTAAGTCTGCCTTATCACAACTAACACCTCTGAGAAGAGTTCAAAAACGTTCAGCAAAATAATTTTCATTGTTCTCTTCTCTCCATTCACAGTTCACTTTGTACTGTGCTTCAGAGCTAAAACATAAAGGAACAAAAAACCTACAAGATCAAAGATTTTGCAGAAACCAGCTGAAAGATTAACAAAATTGATCAAGGCTTTAGATTATGGGGTTGATACAGAATAAAAAAAAATGACCTTCATGCCAAACCGAAAACTTTAATACCATAAATGGGGTTTGTGTCAAGTTTCTTTGGTGGGATATTTCTGATTTGCGTCTAAAAAGCCAATAACGACTTCAAAGAGTTCTGAATATCTGACAGGCGTCGATGAGGATGATACAATTTTTATGAGTTGTCACAAAGTTTTTGCTTCCTGCTGATGAATTAGAATTGTTTTTTTGTTTTGTTTTGTATTTTATGAAGAAAAAAAATATATAAGAATGAAATTAGGTTTGACTGATTACCAAGATAACCAGCAGTGCAGGCAGGGAAACATTCAGATCATTAGAAGCCCACAGATGTCACACTGGAGGGCAATTACAAGTCAATAGGGACTTTAAGCAACAGCTGCTGATGCAACAGCAATGGCGTTCTATTGCATATGCATGTGAAGGCCAAGTATAGCACTCATACTCGGAATTTGTCCACTGCATTTAACCCATCCAAGTGAGAGCACACACATTAGGAGTAGTAAGTAGTGAAAACACACACTGCAAATATTGGACACATACACCCGGAGCAGTGGGCAGCCATTTTTGCTGTGACGCCCAGGGAACGATTGGGGGTTAGGTGCCTTGCATCGTACCTGCAACCTTCAGGTTACCATTCTGACTCTCTAACCAATAGGCCACGGCTGCGCTAACTGCTACTTTGTGACGTTCTTTTGTAACGTCTACTATGGGAGAATAGCTGATTTGCTGTAGTCGTTAATACAGTGCTCAGCATAAATGAGTACACCCCCTTTGAAAAGTAACATTTTAAACAATATCTCAATGAACACAAAAACAATTTCCAAAATGTTGACAAGACTAATTTTAATATAACATCTGTTTAACTTAAAACATGAAAGTAAGGTTAATAATATAACTAAGATTACACATTTTTTCAGTTTTACTCAAAAATGAGTACACCCCACAACAAAAACTACATCTGTTCATTCATATCTGTATCAAGGCCATGCCCATGTCATGAACATTGGGGGTGACCATGATTCCCAGTTAAGAATTACATTAATCATATCATATTAATCAAATAATAGCATGTAATAGCAACAATAGCATTCAACTCAAAACAGCATAAATTCATAAAAACGTTGAGTAGTTTGCATCACTGGATATTACCGTCAGCCGCTGAACAATTTCAATCATAAAACTAAATGTTTAGCTATTAGCATACTCATTCACTGCTAAAATGAAAGCATTGCATTGGAAGTCACACTCGTCTTCTGTGAATAGTAAGCCCTGCTTTATTCGATTTGATTGGCCAGCTCACTCATTCTGACAGTGATGAGTGCTGTTAGACCTTTTAGACCAGCCCAAAAATGTAACTTTTTTTGATATCCTAACAACAACCAGAGTGGTGTATGGGGGGGTGTTAATGATTAAATGATCTGTTACACGGTCTTCTTTATTGTTGCTTAGTGATTTTTTGCGTTCTTTGTCTACGCGTCCTGATGCCTTTGCCGTTCCAACAGCAGCTGTTGCTTAAAATCCCTAATGTAATTTCACAGGGTGTGGCCACAGGGTAGAATCAGACTAAACAGAGTCAAGGAATGTATGATGTTATTGATCCAGAAGATGATTCCCCTCACAGGTTCAGGATTGTCTCATCGAGTGCAACAGTATATGCAAATGCGCACGCGGTGCGTGGCAGAATGTCAAAAGAATTCAGAAATCAAAACATTTGTTTGAGAACGCACCTCTTCCAGAACAACACTTTTCTCCGATAACAACAGAAAGTTGCAGAGTGGTGCAATTCTGAGTATCTGGAAACGTGGCAAAGTTTACTGAGCATTTTAAAATGTGAATAAGTGCGGAACTGAATTATTCATTTTGTTCACAGGCCTGAACGACGTGACGGATGTTTATCCACAGCAGCCTGACAGTAAAACATCATCCTGCTGTCTGTTGAATTCATTACATACTCCACATTATTTCCCTTTTTTCCTACTAGTTTATACACATGAGAATCTAAAATACTATAACACTGTGGATGAGACAGTGAGAATATAAAAAAGTTTTGTTGCATATGATAAAATCAAGTTAAGATTAAACTAAAACTAGGCTGAAAACAGCCTATAAAACATGCGTGTATGATATTCTGCTCGCTATATATGGCTCATGTCCCTCTTGCAATTGAAGTATGAGATTTATTTTCTGCCAGGCAAATATTGTACTGTAGGTCTGATTGATTAGAAAAGTAAAAGCACAGCTTAGCAATAGCTTGACTAAGCAAGTGCAACTAAAAAGCTGAGCTGTGATCTCAAAATGTTATGTAATAGTTTTTAAAGGATTTTTGTTAAAGTCTCTGAAGTAGATATAGGTGTTTATGTCAGGAGCCTGTATTGACTAAAGTCTTGTTTCTCTGTATTTCTAATGAGACAGGGCGAGGAATCCATCAAGGTTTATTGAGGGGCTGTACAGCAACCCAAAGATTGATCTGTGACATCTGGCCTTAAACATCTGCAAAGCAATTAGGGGTCAAGAACAGTGTTTATGATGAATGGATGAATGAATAAAAGAAATGAAATAAAAAGAAAAAAAGGAGAAGCAATAACTAAGTTCGAGGAAGGAATGTACTGGGAATTAAAAAACGTTATTCTAGGAACACAATCTATTAACTAAGACTTTTCCCTCAATAAACTCCTAATTTACTGCTTCTTGATAGTAAGTAAGGTAGTTGTTAAGTTTAGGTATTGGGTAGGATTAAGAATGTAGAATAAGGCAATGCAGAATAAAGGCCTTTGCACACTGAGTCCGAAATTCGCATGTGAAACTTTCGCACATTAAAAAATATATTCGACCTCATGTTATGTCAATCACGTTTACACATTGCCTCTGAAACTTTCATCCGTCATAAAAAATATTCTGATAATTTTTTGCATCCGTGGCACACATTTTGAGACACGTTTTGACAATGCCACCATACGCGAACGCAAAAATCCAGAATGCCATCTGACAAGTTGATCCATGTCGTCTACAGCACAAAACATTGAGATGGGATAGCATAACTAGACTAACCAGTGGACCGATCTCATTGCACAACATCTGAAATGCAGTTTTGATCATTCTGAAATGCCTGAGCAAAGTCTGTCATCAAAGTGGTGCGGTATAATTACCTCTTAAACGACTGCGTTCCCAAACAGCAGGCCTCCGCCTCCGAACGCAAGAGAACATGACTGCGCTTATTAGGTTTCGTCTGTGCGCTCTGAGGCACAAGTCATTTATTACATACAAAAAAATCCCACAGTGGTTTCTCCTACTGCAGCAACTAACATTTTTCTTAGTGATATTTGGCGCCAGTTTATCAGGAAGTGACGATTTTGTTCTCTTCGACTCACTGGAGGGAAACAACTTTGGATGGAAACATAGCTAGAGAGACCGGTGTTCAAATCCCATATTTTATTAATAACCTTACATTTCAAATAATCTAGGTTTTGTTGGGTTGCATTTAATTGCATGCATTTTGTGATTTTACAGACTTCATCAGAGACTGCTGTCATGTTAATGTGCATCAACTCATTTGTACCATCTCAACATCTTTGTGCTGTGACTAACGCATGGTCACGTCTGCATTTCGCCTCTGCCAGCTCATAAACAAGATGACTCGGGGGAAATTACTTTTACCTTCACTGTTTAAATAAAAGTTCCTGTGGATAATAATGAATGACATCCATCTTTCTGAGAGACAGGCAGCTGTTGCTTCATCTGATAAGTATAAACATTACTGTACAGGTATATAGATGGATTATTCTTAGGCTATATAGCTCAGAAGAGATGCTAACAAGGTGTCAGTTTCAGACTGTTCATATACATTTTCTTATTTTTATAATATTTTTATTACATCATATGGCACATGACCATTCATTCTTCAGCTGCATGTCAAATATTGGGTGATTCATGTCAGATTCAGAATCATGAAAACAGTGACCCTAACTTTTATCATAGCATCTGCCTAGTAAAAGCCAATTATACATGGACAGATTTTTACCTTTCAGAATAACTGTCATTATGTGTAATTTTCAAAAAAACATCATGTAATGAGGGATCAGAATGAGGGTGAAGACACAATGATCTGGTGCATTAATGAAGGCAGTATAAGAAAATTGCCTTTTTTTGGTAAAAACCCTCTACAATACGAGAAAATCACTCGCATGTGTCACTAAATCTTCACTTTGGGATACTAAATAATGTCTATCATTAGCCACTGGCTAATAAATTCTTAGATTTTAGTGTGTGTGTTGGAGGCTAAGTATAAGTTTAGCATAGATACATTTTCACTCGCTGAACACTCTCTGTCAAGCGATCTGTACTATTTCAATTCAGCTCAATCGATTCACAGCATATTTCTGATTCCGAGCTGATCCGTTATTGCGTTCTTGCTCTCTTCTCTCCAACGGTGAAGTGACACACACCCGCCTCCTCTCACTCACTCGTCTCATTCGCTCAAAATACAAAATTGTCAAAATGCCCTTCTTGGCAAATATTCAGGTAAACACAGTCAGTTTTTGAATATTAAATAGTTGAGAAAGAGAACGCATGTTGTGTAACAGTATATTGGGTCCGTGCATAACCTCTTAAAGTGACAGAATTCCAATATTCCTGCTGCTGATCTTAATCAAAGAGCAAAAGACAAAGAAAATCACTCAATGCTCTTGACTGAATAAGTTTGATAACTTCAATTGTAAGCATTAATCTATATTTAAGACTATCCAGTGTTATTTTACATTTGATTACTTTAACTTTTGTAGTATTTCTTACCTGAATAAAAACCTACTTAACCTGAGAAACTTAGTTTCATAGCTCTCTTCATTCTATTGCATTTATTTGTGCTGTTGTTTGCATTGTTTACTTTTAACATTTTACTTGTGTTTTTTAAAGAAAATAAAACTTTGCATTGAAGAAAAGTAGATTTTTGTATATGCTGTCAATTATAGTTCTTAGAAAGAAAATCAGAAATGGCAAAAATCGGTATCGGAAGGCCACACTAGCAAAAATAAAAACAAAAATAGGAATTGGCCAAGAAAACTGCAATCACTGCATCTCTAGTAAAGCACACGCTTCACCGTCACTTTGCTGAGAGAGAGGAGAGTCTTACATACCACTCAGAATCAACGCGCTACATGTAAATAATATTGTTTGTTGTATTTTCCTCTCAAAATAACAGAGTTTATTTGGAATTATTCATCTTTGAAGAACAAGCAGAAGAGATGCCGGTTTCTCCTGTAGTGGGCTGAACTAATGCACAAACGGTAATCTCATTGGCTGGCGCTCATCTATTACCATCCCTGTTTTGATTTCAGCAAATCAGTCACCGAACACTGACAACATGATTAATATTCATGAACCCAGCAGCTCATCAATCCTTAGTGCGTTGTATATTGTTATTAGTAGAATCAGTAGTAGTGTTATCTTTTAATAATAATTACTATTATCTATCAATTTTTTTTTACAGAAACACTGAATGACCAACAATATCTTAAGCACCAACAATATGCTAAGTTCAATTAAAATGACAAATATGCATTCATACATGGTTACCAAGTTTTACTTCTAATTACTAAAGTAATACTACTATTGGAAAAAAAAAAAAAAAAATATATATATATATATATATATATATATATATATATATATATATATATATATATATATATATATACACACACAACAGTTCTGTCTGGTTCTCGAATCTGATTGGTTGATAGCCATGCGATATTTCAGTGATAACAGCACTCCTACTGCCTTTTCACCATTTGTATCACTCCGCTTGAAGTGACCGTCATGGCGGCCGATCAAATCAACCGTAATTTTTACAAATACAAACTTCTTGTACCACGAACTGTAGTTTTAATAGTTTTTTAGGCGAGAATGTAGTTGTTTAGACCTGAAATATTTGACTCATATGTAATAACAGCGCCTATTTTACAATTTGTTTTGATGTTTTCGGAGATGCGAGCTCGAGTGCGTCAGAGGCCGTTCAGTGCTTCTGTGACCGCCGAGAACAGCTTCATCTCGGCCAGTGCCTCGGGGATTTGCCGCTGGCTCTAAAACACGAGACATAATTCAATTTGAGTACATAGAGCGGGTAATCTTTGGTCTTACTAATCTATTATTTGTTACAGAGCAAGTCGAATTGTGCTATATTAAATTTGATAATAATAAACGTTACGTTACATATAGCACATTGGCTACAACTAGACGGGAAATATCAGACTCTTCTCCGCTTCAAATATGCTTTACAATTTTTTTTTCAAACATCAGATCTTTATTTACCTTTGCATTGCACAGAGATGTCTGAACAGCTTGCGCACTTCATTCAGAGGTGAGGCGGATTAATGAGGCTTGATTGACAGTTTGAGGATCCAATGGAGTTAGGAAGTTTTGTCACAAGCTCTTTAAAATCCTTTTCATTCGTTAAATATTTGTAAAACCCACATACCATGAACTGTACAATTGTGCTTATATGTTGTTCAATAAATATTATTTTATATAAATATGTCCATTAAGTAATATGGATTGAGTTAACATTACATTAATACGCCATTAGATGGCGGCAACACTTTACAGGAGAATTAGTCAGTGAGTCACAAGAGACTTTTAAATAGAAAGGAACTTTTGCAAAAGGAAGTTGTTTTAGCGCTGTGGTGTTATGGATGGAAAATTCCCAAAGCTGTAAAAAAGATCGCTTACCTCAGCGGACATTCAAACGGACTTGTATAAAGGATGTAATATTATGGACATCGACTTGATGAATGAATGTAATGCAATATACCAGACACAGGTAATAGCCTACTCTCTCTCTCTAATACTGTAGAAAATTCAATGTGTTTCAATGAAGCGACTCAATGTTCCTTCATTACTAGTTCTGAAGTGACGTTTTAGAGTTAGTAACGGAGGCTTGGTTCAACTGACAACATGAGTTTTGAAACGTTCCTTCGTTACTAGTTCTGAAGTGACATTTTAGAATTAGTAACGGAGGCTTGGTCCAACTGTCAAATTGAGATTTGAATCTGTGGTGGAAGGAAGTAGTGCTGCACAAAAGAGGGATTTAAAGACACTACGTTGTTGTTCTTATTTATTTACACACTCGTGCCGTCGAACTGTTGTATAAACGCAATATCACACTCGTAGCCGTGAGATATGGCTGTATATCAGCACGCTGTGATTACCTACGGCACTCGGCCTGCGGCCTCATGCCTACGGACGAATCACAGCGTGCTGATATACAGCCATATCGCACGGCTACGAGTGTGATATTGCTCATATATACACATATATGCACATATATACATATACATATATATACATATATATTTTTTTTTTCAATAGTCAACTTTAGACATTCTACTAAAGTAACTTTGCAACTACATGTCAACCAGCAGTCATTAGAATATTTGTAGACTGCTTAATATCTGCTAACACTTTATTTTGATGACATTCTACTGACTACTGCAACTACATGTCAACTTGTTCTAGTTAGTAGAATGTGGCCTATTGAAATAGTGTTTTTTTAACCTTTTTTTAAACTATTTTTAAAGAATTATATATATATATATATATATATATATATATATATATATATATATATATATATATATATATATATATAATGTTGTTTAAGCGTGAATGTGATTCATAAATCGCACTTTATGTAAAAAATATGAATAAATGCTTAAATGTGAAATTTTATCAAGAATAACAATGTGTTTTACTCCACTAGCCATAATTTATCCATCCTGAGAATTTACTAAGAGGCATTACTTAAAACGCATTACTGCTCCAGGTTAGGAGAGAAAGATGATTTGTGTTGCTTCACCCTGCAGATACAACACTAGAGCTTCAGCCGAGCAATGGACTGCGTCTCCTTTATTTCATCTGACTTCGCTCGATCACAACAATACAGCACTGGAAGCACAAACGCTCACGGAGATGTTGGCGAAAGCTTTAGCTGCATCTTAACAAAAACAGGCTGTGACGTAAGGAAAATACACAGCACGCAGAACAACAGCTGTCCCAGTTGAAATACTAACATATTTCTTTCCTTACACAACATGCACTCAATAGATCCTGCCCATCAGGACCTCTTATTCACCAAATGTTGTTGTTTGGACGCATCCTGTCAGATCTCACAGAAAAGTGAATATGTATGTTGGTGTATCGGCAGAGCGATTCAATCCTGCGTGGAGAACTGAGCTCTTACTGCAGCCCAATCGATGGCACTGAACTTTCAAAGAGAGTGACTCACTGATCCTCCACCAGCTCTGACACAAAGAAAAGACATGCAAGATTTATATATAGCCATCTATGTTAAAATGAAAGGTCTGACATCTGTAAAATAGACCTGGACTCACTGTTCAGAGCTGGTTTCAGTACAACAGTCATCCATCCTTAGATTCACACTGTCAGATGTCATTTTGAACATTTTGAAAAGAGTACACGGTCACACTCCTCAAAGTAAATTCAATGAATGTGTAAATAGATGAATGAATCAGCACATGAATTATGAGAACCCTTTTTCCATCATCACTACATCCACCTGAAGCTACAAAATTTGAATAGAGGCTTTCATGGCTGTTATAAAGTAGTTTTTTTAAGGATTTCACTTACCTTCATTTTTATTCCCTTTGTAATGAAAATAAAACTTCTAACAATTTAGAGTTAGGTTCATTTTTAATTCATATTTAATAATTGATACTATAATAATATACTATATTTCATAGTTTTGAACTACCATTTAAAAGTTTGGGGTTGGTAAGATTTGTTCATGTTTTTGAAAGAAGTCTCTTATGCTCACTAAGGCTGCAATTAGGTATTTGATCAAAAATACAATAAAAACAGTAATACTGTGAAATAACTGCTTTCTATTTGAATATATTTTAAAATGTAATTCCTGTGATGGCTGAAAGCTGAATTTTCAGCATCATTACTCCAGTCTTCAGTGTCACATAATTCTTCAGAAAACATAATAATATGCTGATTTACTGCTCAAGAAACATTTTTTATTATTATCATCATTGTTGGAAACTGCTTAATATGTTTGCAGAAACCATGATAATTGTTTTCAGGAATCATTGATGAATAGAAAGTTCTAAAGAACAGCATTTATATAAAATAGAAATCTTTTGAAACATTATAAATAGTTTTATTGTCTCCTTTGACCAATGTAATGCATCCTTTTGAACGTTACTGTACATTCAAGTTAATTTATACAACACATGGATTAATTAAAAAAAAAAGTTTAATTAAACCTTTTAAGTTGCACATATTATTTTGTTGAGTTCTGTTGACATCATAATGTTGATCATTACACCAACTTAATACCTTCTGTAATTTAAACTCAATTTTTTTTTTAATTATGTTGTAGTAACTTAATGAAATTGTCTTGATAACTTTGGAAATTAGGCAGTGGATTCGTTTTTAGTGAAGGGAAAGACCTGTTAGTGTTTAATGCTGTTATGTTTGACATTTAAAAGAGTTTCTGTAATGTTGAAGTGTTTGTGGTTACCACTGTGCTGAAGAGTAGATATATGAAGGTAAACACTACACGGTCTCTATATAAGCAATGACTGCGCTAATATGCCTATAATGCTAATATCTAACTTGTTCATTAAATATACATGCTAAATAAGTTACATTTAGCATGTGCTATGACAGCACAATGCAGTATATGATATGATATGGATTTGAACAAATACAGTAGATAAGATTAATTCCAGGGCTTAGTTTAAGATTAGTTCCAGGGCTACAATTATAGTTGTTGGAGTGACAATTCTTTTGAGTAATCAACTTAAAAATTTGTGTTTATGCTACTAATTATTAAGTTCCTCTAACTCAATGTAGCTTGTTGACTGAATGTATATTTACTCAAAGTTGTCATAACTCAAAAAAAAAACAAAAAAAAACAAAAAAAAGATGCAAACTGTTGCGTTAATTAAAAAAAAAAAAAAAAATTAGTGTTGGAATAAAAAAAAAAAATGTATAAAGCTTTTACGTTTTTGATCCAAGTTGTACATTACTACATGATTTCACCACAAATGCATTGTGTTCATCTTTGTAATAATTCCTGTTAAAAGCAATAGCCTTGTCCTGAACTCCTTGATTGTCGATCAATGGGATCTTACGTGATGCCGCTCTATGTACTTCTGCTCTATAAGACTGACGTACCACACAAACAAGACCTCTGAAGTGTCTCTCTCAATGATGGATGAGCCTGGGGGACCTCAGGGTAAGGACGTAGACATAACAGCAGGACAACATCCTGACAGTCGCGCACAGCCTGTCTGTGGAGCTGACAAGTGAGGGGCGCTAAGGGAAGTGTTGAACCATGGATACTTGTCTCCGATCAGAATAGCGACTCTTCACGCAGCGGGAATGGAAGGTGTGCACTGACAGGCCAATGCCTCTGAACAGTCACCTGAAGCCTGAATGGGATGGATTCCTGCAGAGTTTTTGAGATGCTGGGATTATGTTCTACTGAGGTGACTTATGAGACGTAATGAGAGTGCGTTCTGTTCGGTTTACTGCTGATGTTATCACAGCAAACTTTTCAATGGAGGCCTAATTTCACAGTCTATTTCAAAGCATTTGGAACATCTTGACATTTTCGCAGGATGTCAATCAAATATATATAGTTGAATTTTATCGTAACTGCCAGGCAGAAACCTTGTATCTCCAAAAATGCTACTTTTCAGGATTTGGAAAAAAAAAAAATTACTTTTAAAATAAACACTGCATTGTCAAAGATGATATTGTGGATTTACAGTATTTATGGTCAGACACTAGCATGTGTCATATTATCATTTTACAAAATCAAGCTCAAAAAGAGTTACAAGGTTTTTGACCTGTGAATTTCTGAGAATTTCAGACATACATGTTTTGTCTAAGTATATATACAAGTAGTGTTGTCAAAAATATTGAGATTTCAATATGTATTGATACTGAAATAGTTCCAATACTCCTTTTCTGCAGCATCCAAACACTGATATCAGCTGCGTGTCCTTGCCCTCTTCTTTCCGACACAAAATTGACACACACCCGCCTCCTCTCACTCGTCTCATTCGCTCCGGTAGTCCGGTTGAATAGTGCTTGTATTGCGCATAATTTAAGTCATTCCAGCAGGTTACAAGCTCACATCATAAGCGTGCGCACCACTGATCTATATAAGTGGCGCGCACATAAAGCCACCACTCAAACAGCTCGCGAGTACCAAATTTACTTCTTTTTTGTGGCTTATTGCACTTAAACGGTCAAATACATACCAATTTATTTCAAAATGCCTGTCTTGCCAAGTATTCAGGTAAAAACAGTCAGTTTTAGAATGGAAATAATTGAGAGAAAATGCATGTTGTGTAACAGTAATTGGATCTGCGCATAAGCTCTTAAAGTGACGACAGCATAATAAGTCATGTTAATCAAAGAACAACAGACCAAGAGAAAATCACTTGCTGCTCTTGACTGAGTAACTTTTGTAATAATCTGTATTTAATTTTTACAATGAAGACTATCCAGTGTTATTTTACATTTGATTACTTTCATTTGTAAAGTATTTCTTACCCGAATACTAAGACCTGTTAGACCCACCTGAAAAACTTGAAACTATGTTTATTTAATTGGTCTCTATATTATATTGCATTTATTTGTGCTTCTGTTTGCAAGTTGTTTATTTGTTCTGATTTAATTACTGACTGTTTACTTTTTTTTTGTAAATTTGGGTCAACAATTCAACTATAGCTATTGCAACAAAAGTACCCAAATAATCAAATAAAGTATGAAATAACAAATCATCTGTATGGTTGTATATAAGGAAGTTTTGAAAATGCCATTGAATATCGATATTTTTCAAAGTATCATATCAAAGTTGGAAATTCCAGTATTGTGACAAAACTATTATATAAGTTATTATGAATGTGAGGTTAACAAGTCTTGAGTCCTTTTATTTTCATTGATGAAGCTCCTTAAACACTTCCTATATGAAAGTGTCAAACATGGTGCCAGTAAAGTGAATCAGTCCCAGTCTGTAGAGGCCTGAGATCAGTCAGCTGATGGCAAGGTAGAAAGAAAGAGAAAGCAGCAGAGAAGCATCAACACTCACATGCTGCTCGCTGTGCAACCCATTATAGTAGTGGCACTGTGAAAAGGTCACGTTGATCGTTCGGATTCCCCTTTTCATTCCCGCACAATCTCTCACTCTCTATCAATTTCTCACTTTGCGGCTCATTTGCATGCCAAAGGATACAAAAACCTCTTCCTTTTCCAGCCGATCGTTATGAAACCCCTAATCACAGGCTTGCAGATGCTCTACTCACTTAATACGTCTCCATATCGACCTGGAGGAAAGCACAAGCGTGAGGGTGAGATAATCCTCTTTATGTACGTATAGTCTGAAGGGCTCTGGTGAAAGGAGTCCAATGCCCAACACAGCATCAGAGAGCAAACATGATCAGAGAGGCCTTATACCAGTTGATTTCACAGTCTGTGAGTTCACGTGAGAATCCGTTCATTTTCTTGTTCTGATATGCCGCTGAATGCGGTCACTGTGCTGCACACAAAGGAGTTTTGGTAGCACTTTAGTTTAGGGTCCAATTCTCACTATTAAATTGTTGCTTATTAGAATGCATATTACTAGGATATTGGCTGTTTATTAGTACCTATAAATGAATATTAATTCTGCATGACCTTATTCTACTAGGGGTGGAGCGGTTCTAAAAAAAAAAAAAAAAAAAAAAACGAACCGTTCGGTTCTACACCCAACATTCATCCTGCACTGCGGTTCATCCTAAATTTGACAACGCATTTATAATATGGTTTGTTGAAAACATCAACATGCAAAACATACAAACGGATCACTCTTAAGTCTAGCACCTAAACAGATATATATTCACTCAAAAAATTTTAACATGCCCATCTTAGCGAGTATCCTAACAAACATAGTAGGTTATGTCATAAGAGAAAAACGAGACAGACAACGCATGTGTACAGTACCAGTGTAATGGATCTTAAAGGGGACCTATTATGCAAAATTCACTTTTGCATGGTGTTTAGACATAAATGTGTGTTGGCAGTGTTTGTACACAACCACCTTATAATGATAAAAATCCACTCTTTTTTAATCCCCATAAATCATAAGCAGTGTCTCAGAACAAGTCGTTTCCAGATCCCTGGAAGTGTGACGTCACATTAGCCACAGGCCCCGCCCACGAATTTTGACAGACACTTAAGTTTGAATATCGAACCACCCTGACCGCGAGTTCAGCATTGCTGCACTGATGAGAACGTCTCCCAAGTGTTTTAGGTGTTATGTAGCAAGATGGATTAATCCACAGAGCTCTCTCTCCTGAGCCACTGAAGACGAGGTGGATTCATTTTCTTTTTGAAGAAAATGCTCCCTCAACTCTACCCAAATTTGTTTATGTCTTTGTGAATCATTTCACACCAGACTGCTTTGTGAACGAATGCCAATACAAAGGGACAATACAAAACATACAGTCTTCAGAGTGATACTGGATACGGCAGTAATGAGGGTGAGAGCACTTTATTAAAGTTCATCGGAGTGGATTTACGGATATAAAGTTTACCAGTTTGTTAAGCACCACCTGAAAAGGCATAAGATCGTTTTATATTTGTTTACTGTTAGTTGTAATGAGTATTTCTGTGTACTTCACTGTGTATGTTGATGATAATGCAAGGGAGAGAGAGAGAGTTTATGGATAATATTTTAATGCACACTTGCACTGTGTTTTATTCAGCTCTTACCGTGATTTTCTAGAGTGAAAATGGACACTTCGTATTTTGTATGTGAAGTACAATAAACTTTATAAAACTCATCAGTAAACAGGCTTGTACTAATATAGTGGATAAAAACAAGAAGACAACATAAGTTATAACCGTAATTGAACTAAACTGCACCTGTTCTATCTCCATGCAGCATATATTCGCAGTTTCTGACATTATAGTACATCCTGACTGACTTCTGATGCCAGAGAATGAGCTCTTGAACAGTGGCGGAGCCAGGATTTTTTCATAGGGGTGGCCAGGCAGGGGCCAGCAACCAGTCTGGGTAGGCACAGAAATCTTCATTATTTCCACATAAAAATTAGTCTGATTATAATGTAGCTACTGGACTGCGCGTACAACACAACTGAATACAGTTAGTTTGTAGCCTACTTAATTGTAATTGAGATCATGGAATGCTGAGTGAATTTGACCTTTTTTTTTTTTCCCCATTCCTCATTTGCAGGCATATTAATAAAGGGGCTCATACTATAGCTAAATTTCAACTTGTTCAGTCACTTCTGGTTCTCAAAACCCCCAATAGCTTGTTCTTCATTGTTGCATCTCCATGGATGAGACAGATAACTACATACTGTACTTCAAAGATTATTCAACCTTCATTGAATTTTATCTATAATCAATGAACTCTTCAACAATTCTGAGTTTGTCTGTTTAAAAAAGTAACCAAAAAAGTAAACACTAAATGTTTAACTTTCTGTATTGTCAAAATAAATAATTGCAACAGTTCTATCATACTTAAATTTAAAATCAGTAGGCCTACAAAGAAAAAAATGTGTTCTCTTTTGAATTCCCATTTGCTGATGCATTTAAATGTGATACATTTTTATTTGTACTTTATAAATTAACGCAAAATTAGCATCTTCTAGTACAAATGCACAGTTCTCACTTTTATTTTAAAAATTACATATAAGCTTGTGCCTTATATTGTGATCTCACATAGCAGCATATTTCAGTCCAGAGACATGTGACGCATATATAGGCCACGGCCACCCCTGGCCACCCCCTGGCTCCACCCCTGCTCTTGAAGCTCTGCCCTCTTAGGCAGAGCGCAGCAGCTTATTTGCATTTAAAGGGCACACACAAAAACAGCCTGTTTTTGCTCACCCCCAGAAAGTGGCAATTTTAACATGCTATAAAAAATGATCTGTGGGGTATTTTGAGCTGCACATACACACTCTGGGGACATCAGAGACTTATTTTACATCTTGTAAAATAAGTCCCCTTTAAAGCCTGACTTAAAGTCTGCAGTCTAATATTCCTGCTCTGTTTTTAATGTTAATCAAACAACAAAAGACGATGAAATAACTCTTGACTGAATAGCTTTTGTAACTTCAATGATGCTAAATCTTTATTTAATTTATTCAAAGAAGTTTATATGCAGTGTTATTTTATATTTGATTACTTTATTCAATTTCTGTACCTGAAAACGACCGATAGGTACCTGTAAAGCATTGTTTATTTTACTTGTATCTTAACTCTCATGTATTTATTTGTGCTCGTGGCGACCAGGGCGGGCGAGAGCCGTGAGGGAACAGCGCGAGGCCGGTGGCGCGAGTGTTAATGAGCTTCACCTGGGAGGCGCACCGGCCTTGAGTCCCTCACGGAGGAGCTCCGGAAGCATAAAAGGAGGAGCGACTACAGTGAAGGATGAGAGAGGACCAGGCCTGGACTTTATTTTATGTTTTGTTATGTTTGTTATGTTTACTTTCGTTTTGTTTATTTATTTTGGAATTAAACTTTGTTTGAACGTTCGCCAGTTCCCGCCTCCTTCTTCCCATATTTACGAACTTCATTACAGTGCTGTTTCTTGTAGTTAGATTATTTGTTTTTACTTTCTTTATTTGACAACTGTCCTATTTTTTACTAAACATAGCACATTTCGAACCGTAACGAAACCATGACCCTAAAACCATGATAAAAACCGAACCGTGAGTAATCTGAACTGTTCCACCTTTATATTCTACATCCCTTAATCTTAAATTCCTCCCCAATTCTAAACTTAACAATTACCTTACTAACCATTAATAAGCAGTAATTTATTGAAGCTGGATAAGCTTGATAGACACGTTCCGGGCTGAGGCTAAACGGAGGGAGGAGGTTAGATGAGGACTGTTCACTGCTACAGCAGAAGCAGCAGTAGACTCAGCTTGATCCATCAATGCATGCAGACGATTCTCTTACACCTGCTCCTCCTCTATCTCTATCTGTGTGTCTCCCTCCCTCCAGGTCTTAAAGGATTAATCACTAGCCAAAAAACCCAGTTTGCCTAATTCCATAAAATACAAGCAATTAGGCAGGTGGTGTCACTGTGATGAATTCACCATTTATTTCCTGCTCTCCTCGCAGCAGCTCAGGCTTCACAGACACAGTTTAGAGGACAGAAGACAGACAGCTTATACTGCAGAAAACACCTGGGCCTGGACCGGTCAGTCATGAATGAATCAGTGTTTTTGAATGAATCTTTCAAGTGAATAAATCATCTTCCATTTTCATGACAGTCTTTTTCATATTTTCTATTCAAATGCAGTCCCGTGAAGCCTTGTGAAGCATGTGACTGTATTGGTTGGATTTTCTTGCCTGAATGAGTCAGCATTTTGAGTCTTAAAAATGAACTAAATTAACTGGGATGTGCCATTCATGAACAAACTGTACTGTTTGTGAATGAAGATCTGCTGACCAACAAGACTGAATAAAAGGGGACATGCTATTTGTTCAGTTCAGCAAATGAATCTCAAACAAGAACATGAGAAAGGAAAAAGTTAGTCGCTGTTTCCGAAATCAAATCGAATACTTCTCTACTATATAGTATGTGAAAAAACAGTATGCGAAAAGAGTAGTATGTCAGAATACGAAAAGTACCAGGCGAAAAGTACCTGGATGTCCTTCTACTTCCGCAGAGATTCTGAAGTGCGCTTTCCATGGAAACTTTACTATCCCATGAGGCCATAGGAGAGGATTTATGAATGGCAGTGAAGTGACGCAACTGACGCTGGTAGGTCACGTGACCGTAACAACATAGCAGATATATTCCTGAATTTTATTCATACTACCCATAATCATCATAAGTCCAGGGGTCTCATTTATAAAGCATGCGTACGCACAAAACGGTGCTGGAAACAAGCGTACGTAAGTTCCCACGCAAAGGTTGTGATCTATAAAAAAACTTAACGGGAGAATGTGCGCACCTTTAAGCAAACTTTGAGCCATGCGTATGCACATTCTGAAGACAAAGGGAATTGGCGACACCGATGGTGAGCTGAGGGACTGACGGCAGATGAAGGAAAACCACTTTAAATCCTAATTATGAATCATAATCATAAATACAGTGCATGTTCACAATAACAGTTTAAATAAATAAAAGAATGATTTAAACTCGCATGGAAACTCACGTTTTCATTTTGATATACACATTTATATTGCACTTTCACTATTGGCGTTAAGCGCTGAAATTACATTACGCAGAAGTTAAACAAAAGTGATATGAATTTAGATAGTAGATGATGTGCTATTTTCGATCACTTTCCCTGTGACACACTGCTTTAATGAAACCGAGGAGCACTAGGAGCACAACATCTGCAGCTTAGTTTAAAGAGGAATTATTATGACAAAATATTTTAGCGAGAACAACCATCAGTGATGCACACTTAAGTTCGATATTATGGAAGACATTGCTGGATTTGGTGGTCGAACGGTCCATTGTCCAGTTTGAAGAGATCCAATGATAATATCTTACTGTACAATCGCAGCTGCAGGAGGTGTTGATGTCGTGATGTTCTTCAAACAATTGCCACTGTATTTGAAGGATATAATTTGAGGAAAACGGCAAGATTTGCACGCTTCCTTTTTTAAAATACTTTGTCAGTGACGTGCCGAGACAGACAGTTGTATTTACACTGCAATAAATAAGTAGGCCGATCTGTTTCTACTAAAAATAGCCTATAAACTTCATAAAAGATATGTTCACCTTATCAGTAAAACTGCATAAATTTGATTTAAATAGTTTAAAACTATTAAAATACTATTTGGTTAGTGGAAATGAATGAACCAACTCTATTCTAAAACCTTCTGAAGCATTTGATACAATTTTGTTTTTATGGATATTTTGATATATTTATTCTTAAACACAAAGAGGATATAGGATGATTTTTATCAATGTAGTGTATTGCACAAATGGCATTTTTAGTCCATATCTAATATTTTGTCTTGTACCTTTGACAGTGTTAACCATGGTGTCACGTGGATGGGAACATGCATGGAAATTATATGCAGATGAGGTTATGCATAGTAAAACTAAGCGTCATAAGCTCCATATATGGTGATTTTGGGGAGGAGACGGGGTGGAGATGCACGTACGCACAATCTTCCACTGACTGGGATTTATAAAGGGATTTGTGCGCAGGTTCTGGCGTACGCATGGTTTTATAAATCTGAATATTTTTGTTCGTACGCAGAATTTAGCTTTTGCGCGTACGTACACTTTTAGGATGAAATCTACGCAAAGTTTTATAAATGAGGCCCCAGATTCAAATACCTACTCAGACAGTAAGCGGTTTCGGATGCACTGATAACTGTAATCATGTAACCTACAGAAAGAGTCACTTAAAGAAGTTCCAAATCAAGATATTAACTGGGATGAAGGACAAACAGCCAAACAGCAAAATTCTGCTTTATCTAATCTTGATTTGCCTCTGTCACTGTAAACCGATTCAACTAAAAATCTTGGTAACACTTTAGTATAGGGAACACATATAAACTAACTATTAACTTTTCCCTTAATAAACTCCTAATTTACTGCTTATTGATAGATAGTAAGGTAGTTAAGTTTAGGTATTGGGTAGGATTACGAATATAGAATATGGTCATGCAGAATAAGGCATTAATATGTGCTTAATAAGTTCTAATAAATAGCCAATATTATAGTAATATGCATGCTAATAAGCAGCTAGTAAAAAGACCCTAAAATAAAGTGTTACCAAAATCTTATTTTTAAGGAATATCAAATCATGCTTAATTTGATATTCCTCATTTTGTTAAAATGAAAAATAAAATAAAATCTGTCATTTACTCACCATCATGTCGTTCTCAAACCCATAATACTTTTGTTCATCTTCGGAGCAGAAATTAAGATATTTTTAAAATGTCTCTCATTATTTTTGTCCCTCCATTGAAAATCCATGCAACCAAAACCCTCAAGCTCAAGTGCAAAAGCAATCCATATGAATTGACCAATTTAATCCGAATCTTCTAAAGAGACACGATTGATAAACATATGATAAACAGATTTAATTTATGCTTTTCTTCACATTTAAACAT
The DNA here is from genome assembly GCF_024489055.1 of Chanodichthys erythropterus. NCBI lineage: Eukaryota > Metazoa > Chordata > Actinopteri > Cypriniformes > Xenocyprididae > Chanodichthys > Chanodichthys erythropterus. The sequence continues at coordinate 8,702,022 of NC_090233.1, read as the reverse complement.
TGATAAACACACATGCATAGAGCACATGAAAAATGGGTGAACGGAAGCTCAACCGTACTTGCTTGACGTGTGAAACTCATTGGCACTCCTTATGCATCAAGCAAGCACATTTGAGCTTCTGAATTTAATTATTTTGGGTGAACTAACCCCTTTAAAGTGTTAACTAATTCTGTATGTACATATTTCCCAGTGCATATCATTTGAAATCAGTCAGCACTGCTCAGTGTATACTGCTTTCCTATCTGTATGTTTTGCAGTATGCTGACATGGCCTGCACATGGTGCATAATGATGGCTGATGTGTGAGGGGAATGTGAGCACCATTGTTCTGCTTTGGAGGTGAAGAGTGAATGTGGCTTTATCTAGAGCAGATTCCTGAGGCACACATCTGTGTGGCTGTCCTGCTGTTACCATAGAGACACACGAAACGCCGGTCCCCTCAGACAGCACGCATCATTCTCCTCTCTCAGGGAAAGATATGCAGCCATCGAAGGGATTACTTTTATCAGAGCATCCATAAAATGTGCTTTATCTAATCTCTCGACACCACTGCCGCACAACAAAGGTACGAACACGGGCAAATAGAGCCAACTCACAAAATGGCCGCCAGCAAAAATTCCAGCGTGACTCTCCAGCCGCTGCAATGGACAACCTTCAATAAAATGAAGTTACCTTTGTAACTGAATGATTTTATGATTAAAACAATCTTTCAAAGTGAAAGGACAAAATGTTCGCAGAAAAAGTCGATGTAAACTTTGAGTCTGTATTACAAACTGATGAGCTGCGCAAAGGGCACGTTACAAAAAGACTGGCATGGCTTTAGTGACTTGCCAGACAGCCCGTTTTGGGGCATTGGGTTACATTTGTGTGTCCCGTTTTTAGGGTTTTAAAAGGCATGAAGGTCTTTTTACTTACTAAAGTAAAAGCTAACTACACTGTAAATAGTGCCAACAGTGAAGTTACTGGACTATAAATGTCTTTTTGTGTGAAAGTCCATGAAAGCCTATGTACTTCTCAGAAACATTATGAAATCATGGTGGACAAAAAGCAGAATTATTTGGCCAGACTAGGCTAGTTTGCAGCTTCTTCTGGCCAATAAGCATCCACTGAGACAGGAAGAAGCTGACATGTGAAGTAACAGACCACATCCAGTTAAGGGGCAGAGCTTCAGGGGGTTGATACCACAATGATAGAAAATCATATAATTGCATCAATTTACAATCAGCTACATAGAAAACACAGACAAAATGATCAGAAATGTGTGTAGATTTTATTTCTGTCAATTAAAAAGTATCCATTCAGAACCTAATTAGAAGGATAACTATATTAGCATCCACTCCAATTGACAATAATGTTCTGGGGCCGGATTCACAAAAATCCTGAAAAAGTGAAGATGCTTCTTAAGATAAAATAGATAAGGGCAATTCTTGTCTAGATTTTAAGTTCCCAAATATTTTCTTAGAAACATCTGATTTTTTTCCAAATTAGAAAATGGCACACTTTAATGTTATTTAATGAAGCTTGTTTCCGCCACAGATTTTTTTTTAAAAAAAGGTAATTGCGACTTTTTATTTCCCAATTCTTCTTTTTTTTTGTGCGATTGCGAATTTATATCTCACGTTTCTTACTTTTTCCCCCTCAGAACTAAGTTTGTATCTCACAATTCAGACTTAATATAGAAATTGCAAGTTTATTTCTCACAATTCTGAGAAGGAACTAGAAATTATGAGTTATAAAATCAGGCAGAATTGCAAGATAAAAAGTCACAATTAACTTTATTTTTTTAATTGTGAGTTTACATCACACCGTATTTAATTTTATAATTATTACAATATAATTTGGACTTTATTTCTCGCAATCTCGAGTTTATATCTCGCAATTCTGAGAAATAAACTCAGTCAGAATTATATCAATGATTATAAAGTTAAAAGTGATTGACTCGTTTTTGTAGAGTTATTACTGAATTTCAAATTTAGCAAAAAGTCAAGTTGCACATATTCATGGCTGATCACTGTTTACATGATCAATTTGGTGTCACCTCAGAATACTCACACACATCACTAATAGTAATATGCTTTGGCTTTTAAAGCAATTTTAAACACACAGTTATGTGGTTGGTTTAACCATATCAGTTTGAGCCCGAGATTCCCAGATTTTGAAAATGCGGATGATCAAGCCGATTGATCGGAACCAACTTTGCAAGTACGGCTTGAGCAGAACGTTTCACAGTGGTAAGCAGTCTTTGTATATAGCCTGGGTTGTACTCTCCCAGGTTCAGGAAGCTGTCCTCTGTAAAATGCTCTGTGCACAGGCAAACTATTGGGTTGTACTGCTCAGGAACAGTGTTGGGCAAGCTACTTGGAAAATGTATTGAGCTAAGCTATCAAACTCTACATTAAACGAATCTTTACTGTACTAAGCATCCCCTAGGAAATGTAGCAAGCTAAGCTACAGCAACATGGCAAAAGTAGTTTACTACATCTAAGCTATTTTTCCCCCCAGAATATAACAAATAGTACAAATAACAAAAATAATAGAAGTAGAAAATGAGAGGCTTAGTCATTAGATGTTTGAAGACATTTCAGGTGTCAGAACCCACACAATCCCATTTGCTTTGGTGAAGTACGACGCAAAACAGAATAAAATCAAATGTATTTTTAGAGTAGCAAACCTATTCAAGATGAATAATACACATCATGTATGATGAGCCACAACAAATAGCGCTTAAAAATGATTAGCATGCCAATTTCATCAAATGCAGGCTATGTAAAGCTGTTACCATACGTAAAACCTCCTTTTCACCGAATTTGGCAGAGTATGTTTAGCTCAGCTTATGCTTTATGTGATGACTCATACATACATTACTCTTACTGCTAAATGTTCCTCTCATTAAGATGCATTTTCACTGCTTGGTACCTTCCGTTAAATGTGTAGCCATGAAATCTTATCATCCGAGAGTTAGTTGGACGAGTGCGAATTAAGTGTGTGAGTCATCCATAGGAATGCAGTTCCTGGCTGTAGGATCCTGACAGATGCATTCAAACACCATAAGGCTTGATGCTTCTCCTAAATGGAGTGTGTCATGGGCTCCTCAGCACATTGTTAACCAAGTGTCATCTCACACATTTTTTTTTTTTTTTTAATATATAGTCACTTAGTGCTCTCACACATTTAGTTTATGGACCACTACAGGCCCAAAGCATTTCTGAAATGAATACTGTTCATAGTCCTACTGTGCTACAGCAGTATTGCCTCCTACTAACGAAATCTGAAATGTCTTTGCTATAAAACCATCCCAGAGGGTTTTGGGATTTTCACATTACTTCAAATGTAGTCAGCTGATGTTCTTTTTAAAGAGCTTAAATTATACTTTTTTATCAGTTAAGTTTTTTTCCCCCCCTAAGGTCCACTTATAATTTTAAATTAAGGTTTTTTATATCAGAAACATTCCTAACTTGCCTGAGGCGATATTTGTGCAAAACATCTCTTATTGTACGTTTTGTGGAACTTTCAATGTGAAATTTCCAATTAGCAGCCCTAAAAACAAGATTGTTTTTTTTTCTTTTTTTTTTCCCCCAGTGATTTTATTACATTGGTTGTTTGGAAATGAAATGTCCAATGAAATGCAATCCTGCTCCTGGAGAGCCAACCTCCTAAATAGCTCCAACACAGTTGCCTGGATGTTTCTAGTAAGTCTGAAGACCTTGATTAGCTGGTTTCAGGTGTGTTTTAGGCTTGGTTTAAACTCTGCAGGACAGTGTCCCTATTGTGTTTGAAAATAAAGTACCACCTACACTAAACTCAACTGATCGTGTTAACAGAAGAAATGTGAGATAAAAATGAATTTGTTGAAGCAACCATGACATTTTATGTTCCTTATCTTGATTCTTATCGAGTGTCGAGACTGCATTTTTCGCTGTAGGTCTGTTTAAACTAACAGTGCATTAAAGGCACAGTAAGCGATTTCTGAGAAACGCTGTTGAAAGTAGATCGGACAGAGCACCACAACAAACCTGTAGCCAATCAGCAGTAGGGGGCGTGTCCACTCATGATGGAGGAGGAGAGAGAGTGAGCGGGAGGGAAATTTGAAGAAAGACTGTAGAAAGAGATAATGTTAGAGGAATATCACTTGGAAAAAAAGGGCTATGATCAGGGATCTTTAGGACCCGAGTTAACATTAGAAAAGCTTTCCAGTGCTGGAGACACCTAAGCGTGAAGTAGGACTGGTAGAAATAAAATAAAAATCTTGAAGCTTGAAATATGGGCCAACAGAAGAAAAAAATGTTTAAACAAATTCACCAATGACTTAAGCACCTAGTTCAAACGATCAGAGCATTCCCAGGATGTGCTGGACTTTATACAAAGATTTGAGCCATGCAAGTTTCATTAACTTGTGCTGAAAACTATAGCTTATTACTGGATTCAATACTGGATGAAGCCTTTGCAAGTCGTACAACTTTCCTCTGAAATGCAAAGAGCAAAGTTCATGGCTGCATTTCAAGTTTTATTAGCTCCTGGAGCTTATGTGATTGAAACTGCTGCTCTTTATTTTCGCATGAAGTTCATAGCGCCCTTGGTGCTTCTGAAGGAGCGACGAGGCAGATGAGGATGTGAAGAGTATAATGTCACTGGTATAAAGTGACCAATGTAAATTTCTACTCAGTAACAAGACAGCACATACCTAAGTGTCTGGGAGTCAAAGGACAAGGCCAAGCAATGAAACGGTCACAGACCTTTGTCTTTGGACGCCTCTCACCGCATCAGAACAAATAAAGCCAGCCAACCCACGCAGAGCCGCGCTGACTCTAAACAATCTCCGCTTCAGACTGAATGAACGCTCAAAGAAATGCTGTCTCTTTTCAAAAGATGCTGATTTCATAGATTCATTACATGATTGGCTTTCTGTGTGGGGGCTGTTTTTCTGCACTTGATTGAAAAGCCATTCACCTGCCACAATGGACAACATCTCTTCATTATTTCTCAGTGCCGCACCAACAACCTTGGGAATTATAGTATATGTTGAGTGAAAAACAGCCTTCTAAGCAATAGACTTCAACTTGGCCTGAGTCTTTGGGTGTGACATTAAAGTAAGAAAGTTTGATACTGAGTTACACTCAGTTGCACTTGAAGCCTAATTTAATAAGTGCACAAAGTGTGTTCCTTACTTCTCTAAATTTTCTCAATACCACACAGTTTCTTTTTTTCTTCTTCTTTCTTTTTTTTTCTGCAGTCACAATATGACAAAGGGAAAAGGCACAAGTCAATGAAAACAGTATTTCATGCAGGTATTACAGACATGTACGAGGTCTTTCATGACATTTTAATTTTATTTCATAGTTTTAGATAATTCACTCATTCACAATAACCTGCTAAAGCATTTTCTGATTTGGTAAACTAGTGTCTGTCTTTTTGTGTTTATTTTGTTATGGTAGAACATTAAAAGTTTAGAGTTGGTAAGATTTTGTTTTTTTTATGTTTTTTAAAGAAGTCTCTAATGTTCATCAAGACTGCATTTATTTGATCAAAAATACAAAAATATTGTGAAATTATTACAATTTAAAATAACAGTTTTCTATTTTAATATATTTTAAAATATAATTTATTCCTGTGATGGCAGGAATATAAAAAATCATAAAAATATTATGTATTGCTGGTAAAACAAGATCAAAAATTATTTTGACAAGGAATCAGTTTATATTGCAGCACATCATAGAATCAAATTCACTCAGAACATCAAAAGCATTGATAATTTTACAGAAATTGATTTTTAAGGACTACAACAAATGGCTGGTAGGGACTACTACAAGCTTATTCCCTGGTTGGTGACATCACGAACCCCAAAATTTACATAAAACCCTGCCCCGTGAACGTACAACAAAGGTTGTACGTTCATTGGCCATGTTGGGCTGCTTTAGAGAAGAGGAAGAGTTGTTGTAGCACAGTATTGTTATCATGTCATATCGTGTCATTTTACGCTGGACTGCTTCACAAACAAATGTGACCCGTCACGGAAACCAGGGACACAAGTCAACTATTGAGCAAACTGAGAAAGAAGCGTTTTTTTGAAGTACAACATACGGCTGGATTCTTTAGCTGCAGAAAAAGAGTGGCAGGACATGCAAATTATTGGACATTTAGAGGCAAACAGACGCATAGTGCAAACTTCGGAGATGGTTACATCCACAAAGAAGACCCCGACAAAGAGAAAGTGTGCCCGAGCAACTTATTTCATTGGAGGCAACAAGATCTTTTCTGTTTCTTATGGGGTGAGTTTCCATAAGCATCAAAGTTTGTCGTTTTGTGTTCATTCTAAGAACACGTAGGCTACACGTTATCTCATGTGTCTATTGTTATTAGCTAACGTTAGCTCAGGACTGTCGTTTTAACTGTAATCGTTAGCATCGTATAACTTTCCAAAACCCCCCATTACTATAATGGGCTTTTAGATGGTAATGTTAGCATCTGCTATTAATTTGAATAACGCTTCAACTGCTTGAATTGACTGGTGTGAATGACTTAGCTCATGTAAGTAAACCTTACTATTCTTGAATTGAACGCTAATAATTTTAGCCACTTACTACTTAATATTCTTAACAAGGATTTACTAATGTAATAGTAAATGTATCAGATTAAATTCCTACGTAAGTAAAAGTATAAAGTATCCGTTGTCGTAAAATGTGCGTTATAAGTCAACAGTAAAAGTATTGAAGAGTTTAATGTACAGGATTTTTTTAATCCTTTGACTCAAACCAGGTCTAACCACTAACTGCGGTCTGAACCAGGACTATACGGTTATCACAGAATCCTGTTCAAAAAGTTTTAATGTCAAAAAAGATAAATTACTGACATTTACAATGCACATTATCCTTTATTATTAATAGTATGCGGTCCGATTTTTCCCGTTGCGTCTGTCGTTGCTATGCAACCATGAAGCTTTACAGGGGGTATGGCTTATCTAAATGAGATGTAAATGAGCCCTATTGTCACTCCCAGCAGGTGAGAACAGGCGAGAACTGCAAAATCTTTAGGTCATTTTCTGCCCTTTGAGCTTTTTTGAGTGCCTACCTTCAAATGGCCACAACTAACTCCAAATATTATCAGATTTCCATGTGTTACACATCGTTGAAAAGCTTGGAGACTACACTTTCAGAATCTGTGAATAACTCAAAATGCCCCAGAACCGACTTGTATCCCTACTTTCCGTGACTGGTCACAAATATTAACAAATATTAACATGATGGCACATGCTAGACGATGAGTTGAATCAACTCCACAGCAACTAGATAAATTTATCCACTAACCGTTCAGAAACATCCAGTTTCATTCTAAAAGTTGTAACTTCTTCCTGAGTCTCTCCATCAGTGTCTGACTCACAAGGCTGAACACAGTTACTGATTGCCATCTTGGTTGAGCAACCAAAGCACAAGCTATTTCTTTTGGAAAGGGGGCCGGGAGCAGCAGCTCATTTGCATAACACAAAAACTGTGTTTTTGCTCTCACCCAAATAGGGGCAAATTTGACAAGCAATAATAATAAATGATCTGTGGGGTATTCTGAACTGAAACTTCACAGACACATTCTGGGGACACCAGAGACTTATATTACTTCTTGTGAAAACGGGCATAATAGATGCCCTTAAATATTGTCACCCTAATTGAGATTCATTCATTCAAAAATCCAAACAGATGGGAACATTTAAAAACCTTGTGACACCAACATGGTGTGATATAATTCCAGGCTGCATCACAAGTCAGATTGTAGGTTGGTATTATTCAGAATATTCATCCAGTTCCTTCTGCTTGAAGAGTAACTAATAAGTACTATAATATTATATAAGTAATACAAATATTGAGCTGAAAACGGCAACGCTACCAGCACTGCAATACACCAACACTGAACATTCACAGCGCACAAACCAGTTCTGAAACAGTTAGGGGCCATTCACACAGAACATGTTTTTGCTTAAGATGCAGGCAGTCGAATGGGAAAAAAACGCAAGGTCTTGAGATGTGTTTTTAAAAAGTTGTTAGATGTTCTAAAAGTTTTAGAACACTGTCATGCGCGAGACAGCAAAAGATGTGCGTGTAATAATCAAAGACTTAGAAAAAAATTGAAAAGTGCTGCAATGGAATGGAAAAACGTGTTCTGAACTGACACATAATAAAGGCAAAAGATCACAAAAATCACAGCAGTATCCATTGTGACAAAAAAAGCAAAATGCTCCAGAGGAGTGTGTAAACAAGGTAATTCTGTAATTTAGCTTAGTGAGTCATTGTTTTCATTTCAGTCACATTTCGGGGTCAGAGTGAGAGGCGGGACTGAAGTGGGGCAGCCTGATGAGAGAAATCGGGTGAACTGATTAGCCCGAGAGCTCTGTTTCACAACCCTCCATCACAAGCAAATCAGTGTGACTGAGCTCTCAGTCCAAAAACCTGATGGCCTGAACACCTCGGTTAATTCTGATTGGAGCGCTGTTGGCAGGGCTGAGAGGGGACACCAGGAATGGCCGGTTACCGTAGCAATGGGCATGATCTGGAGTGGCTTTCTTATATGAATTATACCTTTGGGTACATAGCAGCATGCAAAGAGTATAGAAACAGGAGGGAGAGAAAGTGGAGAGGTGATTACAGACGGCCCTCGTCTTTTAATTAAATTAAATATTCCTGTTATTTACTTTATCAGCTAGTGGCTGCTTTGAGGGCCATCTGTGGCCCTCCATACTCTACAATGAGATATTGTTTCCTTTTACCTGTGAGGAGGAAAATAATTACTTGAACTAATTACTCTAACAATTGGGTCAGCCAATTTTTTCTTTTATTGAAGTATTGGGTTTTGAAAAAATACCTATGCTATTTTTGCAGTGCTGGATTCTGAAGTTCAGAATCCATCATCGGGGAGCTACATTTAACCCCCAATACATGAAATAGCTCAAAGTCAATAATTCCTAGGGCACATTATCAAAAGTAGAAGAACAGGCGACAGGAATTCAGAATAGCTATTGACTAAAGGTCAGCACAGTCGGCAGGACCAACATTCGACAGACCAATTCCTCTACGCTCATGGTGGAGACCAACATCATGAATTCAGACAAGCAAACAACTTTCAAAACAACACAAACAACTCTTTACTCTCTCACTGCAGAACTTCATTTTGATAAATGATTGTTTGTCCTTGGAATAATGTGCACTGATGAATTGTTAAAATGCCCCCTATTATGCTATTTGAAAGGTTCTAATTTTGTTTTGCAGGTCTAAACCCCTACTTTTCTGAGATTGGTCAGATGGTTTAGTCTGTTGTGATTGGTCTACCACTTATAGAGGTTGCCAGAAACAAAACGCCCATTACCATATCTGAATTTCAGTTCCAGAGGCTTCCTCAGCACTTGATACACAGTGAAATGAAAGGTAGCGATGGTGGCTGTTTTACAGTGTCCAATAATGAAACACTGGAAGTAGCAGCTGATCATCCTGAACCACCAACACAAGCAAGACTTGAGCAGGATTCTAAGTGGCAAGTTTTTATTTAATTTGTCGTACTTTGTATATGAACATTATACAAACTTGTTACAAACTTACAGTTCATGCAGGAATAACTGACGACTCATTTCAGGCAGTTCAGAATAGATTCTTTCTTTTGGGAGACAATAACTCCATTTGTCCTGCACTCTGATTTCTGAAAATTTGCAGACCTTTCTCTTGGAGAAGTCCCCATCTCTTTGCCTTTTAGTATGAATATGTCAGCCTTCAGTTCAGGTCATATATAATCTAGTGCACTCCAAAACAGTGACAATTCGCATCAATACTGATTTTGCTGACATCCTGCACTTCAGCTTCTCAGATTTTCTGTCCAAACCAAATTCTATCACTAGATTCTGAATCTGCCCTACCCCTATATAATAAGATGACACTAAAGCTGAATTCAGTCATTTGTTTACACATTTGTTATTTTCCATATGGCATAAAGCACTAAAACACAGTTTTTTTTTAATTGACATCAATGGTTCCATGAAACCTTTCCATTATACAAGGGGTGTCCAATCCTGCTCCTGTCCTGCAGAATTTAGCTCCAAATCCAATTAAACACATCTGAACCAGCTAATCAAGGTAATTCTAGGCATATTAGAAACTTCCAGTCAGGTGTGTTGAGGCAAGTTGGAGCTAAATTCTGCAGGACAGTGGCCCTCCAGGAGCAGGATTGGACATCCTTGGTGTAATGGAAAGGTTTCATGGATGTTATCAGTTCTTCATGGAACCATTTACAGTATGCCAATAAAAAAAAGTAAGTAATTTGTTATTGTTAGTAATTTGTTATTGTTATTGAGAAAAGTAATTTGTAGTGGAAAATGGTTCTTCAGATTATTAAAATATTTTTCACATTAAGAAAAATGGTTCTTTTAAGAAAATTTTGAATTCTCCTCGTCATTATAAACAGCACTGACACAAACTGTCAAATGCAGCTGTAACATAAAACAAAACATTATTGGCTTTTTTAAAAAAAAAATGCAGCTGAATAACGCACTTCAGTGGGGCTTAAATTGAAAAAGCGATTGTATATGATGTCTAAAGCCTCGTACACACTGGGACGAATATCGCGCATGCTTATTGCCAGCATTTTTGGAGACGTATTTGGTGTTCATACCCAAGCGATTTTCACCTGGAGATGCGCCGAGTATATGTGCAAATTCACTCCCTGACAGTATATGGTGCTTGTGCTGAACAGTAGTGCAAATAAACATATTTATGATATAAAATTAAAGAAGATAAAAATACAGATATAAAATGGCATATACAAGACATGAGGAGATGGTAGTCAGAAACAGTAGTGCAAATAAGTCACAATGACAGTAGTGCAAGTGAACGGTAGTGCAAATAAACATATTTATGAAATAGACATTCTCAACTATATTTCTTGAATATAAAAGAAAAAAACAAACAAACAAGAAAAATACAGAAATAAAACGCATTGTATTACACATCTAGTATTGGTGTGGCCAAGAGCACCCATAGTTTGTAGGGGTCTTCCTCGTCTACTTACCACTTCCATCTTCGTCGTCACACATTGATACATCTTCGGTATCAATCTGTGCTCGGCAAGACCGTTTTGTGTTTGAGCGCCACCAAGTCGTGTTTTACTGTAACTTCAGCAGCTCCAGGCACGTGAACAAAAGCGCCAATATGATAACAACACGGCGCATCAAATAAAAAAACCAACCCGAGGCGTTTTTTAAAAAATTACTCTTTTACGCCATTTCTCGCGTCGGTGTGCACAATCACATTGGCGCCCTTTGTTTAGTCATGAGGCGTTAAACGGCAGCGATAATCGCGCGTGATATTCGTCCCCGTGTGTATAGGTCTTAAGGACAGGAACACAAAGGGAAGAATTTAAAAATCTAATTCCACATCCCTTGCGATATCGTATACATGTTACACAGAAGAAAATCAAATCACAGCTCAAAACAACAATCTCACATCAAAGAGACATCTATTTGAACAATAAGGCTGCTTTTCTTTGTCTATTCCCTAATTCCTTGTCATGGAGAAAGAACTGGCAGAAGTGTTCATCAAACAGCTAATATGATTGTTTCCTAAAGCTTAGAAGAAGTTTGGAAAGCTTTAATCTCCACAACAAGGTCTCAAGCAGGATTTACTGGCTCCTGGAAGCACCCCACCTGGGCCTGTGATGTTGTTTGATTCCTGGGTTCAACAGTCCGGGCAAGAACACTAAAGCCGAACCCACTCAGGGAACACACTGCAAATACACCTGCACATCTGAGAAAGATCTGAGGCTCTTCATAGGCAATGTTATATGAAAATAAACAACAGGAAGCCATGTAACATGAAAGACTGATTGTAACAACACAGTCATGACAGTTATTTTAATCAATCAATCAATCAATCAATCAGTAAAAAAATAAATAAAAACAATAAAATAAATAAATACAAATAAAAACAATAAATAAAGCAAAAATAAGCAATAAATAACAATAATAATAACATAATACCAATACTACTAATAATATAATAATAATAATTATAATTACCCGTTTACAAAAGTTTGTGTTTTCAGGTTCCCAAAACACTGTTGTCGTGTAAATGAACTACCAAAACGCATCCTAAAAGTTTGTGTAATAAATTCTATGTTGAATCAAATATAATATTTCGTTCTAAAGCTACTTTTTGTTATGTGTTATTTGATACTTTTCTCATTTAACACAATAATGACTTTAAATCATCTTTTGCGGGTAATTTCTCAGCCAAATTTGATGTACGATTAATTTGTGTAACATTGTGATTAAAATTAATTAGATAAAATTTTTTTAAATAATTTGACAGCCCTAATTATATGTTCATAGTTCATTTAGTTTCAGCAGTGTTCCAAAATTATGTAATATTGCTATTATATTGGTAATTGGTCACCCTTGTCTTTAGATACAGGTATCATTATCTAAAAAGTCCATACTAGTCAACCTCTAGTCCTGATCTCATTCCCCATCCTGTCTTCTTTCTACTATTAAAAAGTGGCCAAAAACAAGATAAATACATGGAAATAGATAAACTCCACTTCCTTTCACGTACAGCTAACACAACCACATATCCACACTCAGTTTGTGAGCTCTGACTCAACTCCGCCTCCTAAAACTCAGGCCTGTGGCTTACAGCAGCAGCTGAACTTTGCCCACAACACCTCCTGCAGTGGTCACAGGTCACTATGACTCATCTGTGGTGACTCTGGTTCTTACTGTGCGGGTCACAGTAGGGTCCTGTATGTCCTGGAGGCCTGCCGCCAGTTATCACTTTTCATCAGTGAGGCACAGGTCCTCGGGTACACGCCTGCACATGGTCTACAAGTACTGCTGAGAGATCCTCTCACGGCTTCAGTCCTGCTGGTGCCCCCACCAGTATGCAATTAACAAATGACTCATCAAACTGGGTGAGAAAAACAGCCTGTTTTACAAACACAGCAAAGATAAGTTTCAACGACCGAATCTGCAATAAATGGACTTAATTTGAATCACAGCCATGTGACCCTTGTTTATAATTTGCTAAACAATATGTTAATTGTACAATGGAGTATAGGGAAATTTATCCAATTCCAGGAATATGATGTTTTGGATAATTACATGTACATGTAAACTGCAGTTAATGTCTTAAATCAGTGATTCTCAAACCTGTCCTGGAGTACCATCAGCCGTGCACATTTGTATCTCCATATCACACCTGATTCAACTCATGAGCTCATTAGTAGAGACTAAAAGACCTGAAATTGGTGTTTCAGATATAAGGAGACATACAAAATGTGCAGGGCTGGTGATACTCCACGACAGGTTTCTAAACCACAGTCTTAAATCATTAGGGGCTTTCGCACCGGGTAGTTATAGAAACTTAGTTATAGGAACTAGCCACCAAGGATGTTCCAGAGAACTATATGTTCCCCTAGGACCATTTTCCTGGTTGCATTCGCACTACCAGTAGGAACTGAAGTGGCGTAAGCCATGGTTGTTGTTGTGACTTATTTTGACGCCGCGGAGGACATTTATTTTGACGTGCTGAAAAAGCCGGAGCCTGAGCACAGCGCTCCCATTTTCCGTCTTTATTAGTTTACAATCTGTTTAACAGTCCTGTCTAATACGTTATTAGATAAAACTGTTTTATGAAGAAAGTAAACAGTGCATGAAAAAGTATTAGTGTTTGCCGCGTGGTTGATGCCCAATGTCGCTAGCTAAACAGAAATAATGAAGATTATTAATAATGAGAAATGTGTCGCTTGGTCCCCTCAAAGTCGCGCGGGATTTTCTCCTTAACGTAAAGGCTGAGAGGTCCATCTATCACGGTTATCCACGTTCTTAGAGTTAGTTTGTAGAGTAAATATATAGGCTATAAACTGTGTGTGTACATGTGCCAGTGTTTCGCGTGCGTTCAGCCAATTAATGTACACTTATGTCATCAGTAGTTCTTACTGTGCTGGGTTAGACCCTACTCTGAAGTAGGAGCTAATTTAGTACAAAAGGTGTTCCTAGAACTAAAACTGTTCCCAGTTCCCAGTGGTGCGAACACGGCAAAAAAGCATCCGCCTTTCCTGGGCAGAGTGTATTTTGCTATCTGGGACCGGTGCGAAAGCACCCATCTAAAATTGCCATTTCATGCATCTTCTAAGAAAAACAAAATCATAACCACTGTAATACTCTCTGCCTAAAATGTCCTATTTCTTTTGTAAACCAGCAGAAGCACAAACTTTTTTGTTAATGGGTTATTCCAATTTTTGTAGTGATAAAGTGTTTACGAGATCTTTAATTCATAACATTTAATTAAAATGAGAACTAAATTAATTAAAAACAAATCCATAACAAAATTATCCCATAATGGGATTTCTACTGTCAGCGGTTAAACTTACATTGTTACAATTCACTCTGTCTAACACTCTGTCTATATATATATATATATATATATATATATATATATATATATATATATATATATATATATAGGATAATTCCTTAGTAAGAACTGACCCAAATGATCTAATGCCTCGTTTCCACTGAGAGGTACGGTACGCATTTTTTTCCGTTTCCATTGTCAAAAGTTGTGAATGGTACCCTAATTCTGAACCGTACCATACCACTTTTTTGGGACCCTTTCGTTGGGGTACCAAGCACAACAGTACCGTACCAAAAGGGTGGTACTGTTGTAATACTGTATGGTTAACTAAAATCACATGGGTAGCATGTTTGGTATCAATGGACTACAACTTTCGTTTCCCATTTGGTAATTTATGTTACATGCTGCTAACTCTGTGGCACATTAGTATTACAAGAATCTTTAATAGTTTCTTCTCCATCTTTAACCAATTCAGTTACATGCACACAATCTGCTCAAAACAAAGATCGTAAACTTTCCTGTTGGAAGCTCAAGTATGATTGGCCACTGACACAGAGGAGGAATGGCCAGCACCAGACCTTAAAAGCCAGCGCACAATGCTTCTCCCTCTCTCGCTGATCTGACCGAAACTGCATCAGTGGGGGGGTTCTAGGCCTACCCTGCACCCCAGCCATGTGCTTAACTAGGAGAGAAAAGGACTCGTTCCTACTAAGATTCAAACTAACCATGCAAGTTTGTTAACATTTCTTTATTCAACACGGAAGACATTGATTGCAACTTCAGTACCATCAGACTGAATTCTCAGGATGTATCCAGATCCTCTTCAAAAAGGCAGAGGCCTAATGCAAGTATCGTACAATATACTAAATTGCTGCTAGTTAGTTAAAGTGTGAATCTCCTTTGTTACCAAAGAAGCTTATACATATATAAGTATATAATATGTATATAAAGCATATACATTTACATTTTTCCAAAAATGAACAATCGTTTCGCTAGATAAGACCCTTTTTCCTCGTCTGGTATCGTTTAAAGCCCTTTAAAGCTGCACTGAAACCTTCAACCGTTTGTAGGCCATTGAAGTCCACTATAAGGAGAATAATCCTGGAATGCCTTAATTTGTTTTCGACTGAAGAAAGAAGGACATGGACATCTTGGATGACATGGGGGGTGAGTAAATTATCAGGAACATTTTATTTGAAAGTGAACTAACCCTTTAAGTGCTGTAAATGCCACAAAATAAATATTTTTCTATGGTCATGAAAAATACTTTTCTCTTAGAATTAATTAATAATCAGAATTGAAACTGATTGATTAATTGTAATTTTAATGTAGATACATAAAGTTAATTTCATTAACTGATTCAAATATTCATAATTACTAATATTTCCCCTTTGAGCTAATACCACTACATATGGGAGCTCGCGAGTGCTTTTGTTTTCAGTTGAAATGCGTTGGCTGCTATGACATGGAATACCCAAGTATCTGATTTCGCAGTTTGTTTCTGAACATAAAAATTTTGATACAAATGTAAAGTATTTGCTCTGGCTCTTGTTTTAAATGATTTTGTTCCATTGTTGTGTTTGTTGTTGTCCTCTATTGCTGTTGTACAAGCAGGATTTGACGGTTGCTTGGTGAGGTATTTGTCCCGCCCCTCCTCCAATGTGATTGGAAGGCTGAGTAAAAAGTGACAGTGATGAGCGCTGTGTTTTACACAAAGTGGAAAGTCTTCAACTATCGGCGACCAAAAAAACAACAACAACAACACAATAGCTCAGCATGAAACAGACACAGTCACACTGCTGCCGTTTGAAAAATAACATAGCGCTCCCATTGAAAACAATTTGAAAAATGTTTAGCCTTGGAGGAAAAAATGCTTTGTTTGACACACGTCCTTAAGAGTGAGTTTGAATTTAAAGCTGCAGTCCATAGATTTTTGGTTAAAAATGATCCAATATCAATTTTTGAGCAAGTACATAACCAGCCAGTTTTCAAAACTATCTCCTTACCATAGCCCAATTCACAATGGTAAGCTTGTAATAATGTTTTAAAATAAAATCGGTACTGGTGGGTTTCTGCGGGAAATTCAAGCATGCAGCAATTCGTCTTTGCGTCATTACGTCATGACTGTAAACAGAAAGGAAGGAGTCCAGGCTAGTCGGTTTTATCATGCGAGGATGCTGCTGGTAGCCGATCATTTATAGCCTTTTCTCACAGCAGCTGGAACAATTAAACTTATAATTTTGATGGCAGACTGTAATCCAGAAAGGTAGAAATGACAATCATCAGTGACAACTGGAGATTCACTCAAAAAGCAAAAGACTTTGGACTGTGGAGTGGCTACAGAAATTGAAATCTAGAGGTAATGCTAATACACACCACATACACATAGTTATTAAAGTCACACAATGCTGATGTTTTTAACATTAACAATTTGAGAACAAAGTATAGCAGTAATAATTATTTGTACGGTTTGACTTGATCCGATCTAAGCGATTGTTAGATTTAATCACCATTGGCAGAGCGATTTATTGTAATGCTTTTTTCCTCAATTGGTCAGAACAAAAGTGGTAGGCATGTCACTTACTTGTTCAGATGACATTTTCCAGTGAAATTCTTATTTTGGTCATATTTCCAAGATGTAGAATCTGTGATTCCGAAGTACAGTATCCACACCGGTGCGGTGACTGACAGCAAACAAACCTTATATTAATCCACGCTGAGGAGCCGTGCTGATGCACAACCCACGTAAAGATGATAATTCTGCAACTAACTGCAATTGCAGGTTTCAAACAGAGATGGGGATAAAGAGGCAAAACTTACAGACCACAGCTTTAACCCACAATATTGCTTTAATTAATTATTTTTTTAATTACTGTCTTTAGAAAAGACAGCTATAGCACAGCACTGTGATAAAAGCCGCCGGTCTGTCTCCGTGGGTCACAACTGACTGCAAATCTGATTGATGTCTCTGGTGTGGCTGAACACATCCAGAACCCAATGCGATTAATTCTGCTGGTTGTGTCATAATGTCCCATTCATTAAATGCAGTTAATCACAGACAGGACCTGAGGGAAGCCTCCATTACAGGTCTCTAAGCAACTAGACCCCAATAAATCAGACAGAGTCATTTCAAACATGGTCAGAAAAATCACATTTGACAAAAACATTACAAAAGAAGGGGTGATATCACGGTTTATGCATAATGAGCTCTTTGCTTGAGGTTAGGCATGATTAAAACAAGAGAACCCAGAGAAATGGCAGACATTCAAATGATTGTAGTCAATCTATGATAAATGATGGATGACTCGCTTCATTTCAAGAGTGGAGGTATTGTTTTGGTGTCTGAGACCATGCAACACAAATCACATAGATCATCTGGGTCAGTTCTTTCTAAGGAAATATTCTATAGGGGATAATTTTGGGGGTTGGTTGATAGACAGGGTGAAATGTAACAATGTCAGTTTAACCACTAACAGCAGAAATCAGGTACAAATTTGAGCCATGGCCTTAAGGGCAACGATCCAACATATCACAGAGTAACGCTTCAGGCGACTTGAGTTCAAGTCCAAACTCAAGATTGTTTCCTGACCCAGTTTTCCTCTTTCCATTTCTATCACCTGCTCTCTCTCAGTGTTGAGCAGTAATGCCTTTTACTGTAACATATTACAGTAATAATATTACTTTTACAGTAACTAGTAGTGTAACTAATTACTAATAAGATTTCAGTAATAATATTACAGTTAGCATCCATAAAATGGCAGCTAACCAGATCACATAATTCAGTGGAAAATAAATAGAAATTATGATTCTGTTTGAAGAAATACAAACAAAACATTTTATATATACCCTAACATTCACAAAGAGGCACACATGCCAATTCAGAATTTAGAGGAGAAAATAAGCATTTACCACTTTTGTGGGGTGTAACAGAAAAGTAATATATAATAATATGCAGTCGACGTAATAAACGCTGTGCAGACTTCCGTGTTCGAAGTCAGAACAGTGGCTCATTATTGGCCGGTTTCTGTGTCAGCATCACACACGTGTCGTGTTGCTCACGTGTACAGCATCGGCCAATACTGAGCTGGCGTTCGGATGCAAACACGGAAACCTGCTCTGCGTTCACTACGTCAACTGTGCATGACAATAGTTAAAACTGTTAAATAAAGTTATTTTTATTCAGTTTTTCCGCACAAAACGTATTCTTGTCGCTTCATAACATTAAGGTTGAACCACTGTAGTCACATGGACTATTTTAATGATGTCTTTACTACCTTTCTGGACATCAAAAGGTGTAATGACATGTCTGACTATGTGTGGTACAAAAAAAGCCTCAGATTTCATCAAAAATATCCTATGGGTCTTATGGGTGTGGAACAACATGAGGAAATTCCATTTTTGGGTGAACTAACCCTTTCATGGATGTTAAATTACATGACGTGTGCCAGCATATATATATATATATATAAATATATATATTGCCTTAAAAGGGCTCTACACGACACTGAGGAATAAAGGTCTTATCAAGCAAAACAATCTGTCATTTTCTAAAAAAACATGATATACTTTCTAACCACAGATGCTCATTTTGCACTAGCTCTGCGATGCATGTCCACGACTGTGACGTAGGAGGAAGTACCAATCCAGTGTTTACAAAGCAAACATACAAAGACTAAGACAAACGCTCTTTATGAAAAAGGTAAAACAACAATGTTGGACGATTTTGAAGTTGGAGGAAAAAATGAGATCCGAGTTTTTCGCCCTAGCCTACCTTCCGCCTACATCACGTGTGACCTTTTCAATATGACTACGTAATGCGTGAAATTGCGCATGACGTTTTTAGGCAAACTCACTTCAAAATGTCAGAATTGAACGTTTGAAATAACTTGCTTTTGTGATCTGAAATGGCTCATCATAGAATGAAGCAGAAATTATATTATTTTAAAGGTGCTCTAGAATTGAAAATTGAATTTACCTTGGCATAGTTAAATAATTAGAGTTCTGTACATGGAAATGACAGTGAGTCTCAAACACCATTGCTTCCTCCTTCTTATGTAAATTTGATTTGTGCAAAAGACCTCTGAAGAACAGGTGAAGGCAACACAGCCAAACATCAGACGTTATGCAGGTAAGCAAGCAAGGACAATAGCAAAAAATGGCAGATGGAGCAATAATAACTGACATGATCCATGATATCATAATATTTTTGGTGATATTTGTAAATTGTCTTTTTAAAAGTTTCATTAGCATGTTGCTAATGTACTGTTAAATGTGGTTAAAGTTACCATCGTTTACTGTATTCACGGAGACAAGAGCCGTCGCTATTTTCATTTTTAAACACTTGCAGTCTGTATAATTCATAAACACAACTTCATTCTTTATAAATCTCTCCAGCAGTGTGTAATGTTAGCTTTAGCCAAGGAGCACCATCAAACTCATTCAGAATCAAATGTAAACATCCAAATAAAAACTATACTTACATGATCTGAGGCTGCATGACAAACACTTTGTAAAGATCCATTTTGAGGGTTATATTAGCGGTGTGAACTTTGTTTATGCAATGTATTATAGAGTTGCGAGCTCGGGGACGGGGAGCGAGAGCATTTAAAGGGGACGCACGCTGAATTGGCGCATTTATAATGATGCCCCAAAATAGGCGGTTAAAAAAAATGAATAAAAAAAATCTGTGGGGTATTTTAAGCTGAAACTTCACAGACGAATTCAGTGGACACCTTAGACTTATATTACATCTTGTGAAAAAGCGTTCTGTGGCACCTTTAAGTATTTTATACAGTGATAAAGGCTACTGTATGTCAATTAACACTGCCTTATAAAAATACTATATTCTTATGAAAATACCTGAGATGTCTAGAAGAACACAGAGAAACCATATATTATCACAATCGTATGTCTTCATGTTTCATGCTGTCAATATAATGGATTTCCTGGAACGTCATAATTTTATGACTTCTATGAGACTCACTTGTGGACTTTCTGCTTGAGAACAGACATTACATTACATCTGTGTACTCGCTCACTAATGCTCACAACACCATATTTGGGTAAAAATAGAAAAAAAAATTACTTCTCTCTAAAGAAATTTGAAGTAAGCATACTGTATGCAAATCCAGTTTTTCTCCAGTATACAGAAGTGTACAGGAGCTTTTTTTTTTTTCCCTCTCAGTGGATGCATAAGATTTCCTGACAAAAATTAAGAAATTACTGTCCCAGATTTTGTGGAACATTAATGTCCTCTGTCAGTCACATGCCTGTTTAAGTGATGAACTGCACGTTTATAGATAGAAAATAGACATTTTATTCTTGTCCTAAAAATGTGTGTCCTGTGCTACAAAACCTCTGTAGCACCAGTGCTATGTGCAAAATAGTTGATGTACAGCCCTGCACATATGACAAGCTGTTTTTTCAATAATGTTAATTTCCACACACAGAGCAACAACCTTGAAACGGTTAGAGATCAAACAAACACTATCTGTTATTAGAGAACCCTCACAAGGTGAAAATGGCAACACACACACAAACACACACACACACACACACTCTCTTACATGCACATACACACACAATTCTAAATCTCTTTTGTGTTGACAGCTGTACTGATGAAAGGAGTACTGGGAGCGTTCATCAGTCATCCACTGTCCAGGACGACAGATTTCCTCAAGTTGTCAATGTCCCCAGCTACTGACAACAGCAACCATCCGTCATAGTGAGCATTTATCCACTCCTGCTGTCAAACATACCTAAAGCTATTCAAGACAAGAAAACAATGGACAAGAACAATATCAACTTCACTCTGTTTATTCAGTAGCGTACTGTATGTGAATCTGAGAACCCGGTGTAGATCAAAAATGTCCTGACAGCTCCTACGGAAATGATACACAGATAGCTGACTGAATAATCCTATTTCTTAGGAAGACCATTTCACATTTCTTGATTCTACCTCAAAAGGTAATAAATCAGGATTTATAAAAGCAGAAACTTTTTGCATTTGCATTTTCATGCTAATGCATCAGTATGCTGAATGATTTTCTGGTGACTTTTAATGTTGTAAGTATAAAAAAATAAGAGACTGACTGAAATGATGAGTGAATGATGAGTGAATATCCACTGTAATATTTATTTTATCTGTGTGTGACCATAAAAAGCCCGAAAACTCTTGCAATGTGTCAAACACACAATTTTTGGAGTGAGGAGGACATTAAATTATTTACAACCCTTAAAAGAAATTAACATAAATCATTATACAAACAGGCGAAAGCACGGCAACACTTTCACAGTTAAAATGGTTCCTGGCCTACATTTTCCAGTTCATCCTTCAGCCTCTCATCTGCTGCTGTTTAGGACTTAATAGTCAGCGAGGTCATAATAGATGGAGAACTGGGAATAGAAAGTGCAAGACTTCGTTTATTCAGAATATGATTACCATGTATACAGGAATATTCAAATAGCTGTGCACTCTAAGAAGCAAGTCGCCCTCTTACTGGAATGAAGACTTAACAAGAAAAAGGACCTGTGCACTTAAACATGGTCAATGAATGAGTTTTACATTGATTATGAAAATCAACCACTAATTAGGTTAATGAGGGCAGGAAACGGTAAAGAGCCAATGACATCATCTGTACATTATTAACATTCATTATAATAATCATCATCATCATCATCATCATCATCATCATCATCATCACATTCATAATAATCAGTTAATGGTCCAACTAATACCTCAATTAAAATGTGAAGAATTTTTCTCCTTGTCTTTTGTTAAGTAATGGAAGCAAGAAAGTTTTCTTGGCATATTTTTAGAAATAGATTCCATTTACACAAAGTGAAAAAAAAAGAAGAAAAAAAAAGTAGATAGTGATATACATTATACATTATAGTGCAAATAGTCACAGATACTTCCACCTCAGTGTATTGTAGTATAATATAAAATGGTTTGCAATAACAACAAAATCAGTGTATATGATTATATTTATTAAAATCATAAATTGATGCTGCTTTATTAGGACATTACTTGTCCCCATCCATAAAGCCTTCACCTACTCCTAACCCTACCCATTTAATTCTTAATTCCCACTATTAAATATCCGTTAGGCACTTTATTTCCTCTTTTCCAATATTTTTTTAATTTCTATTTAACATAAATGTCTCTCCGAGCTGATAAGCAATGGGAAAAGAGAAAAATTTGTTAGGAAAAAGGCGGATTCAAACTCGGATCGTTCGTGCCAAAAGCTCACACCACCTGCCTAACTCTCCACGCCACTGATCCTGTTATCAGTGGAATTTCTTTTGGAATTTTTGTCTGGCCCAATCAGACAATAATGGGCGGAGTAAGTGTAAATAGCCTCTGCCAACAATGGACACTACGTTTTAGATATGTTAGGAAGGCAATCATGGCAATTACACACCAAGATTATCTTCAGTCAGCTTTAGTCACTTTCTCTGAATATGTGATGGTAAATGTAACTGTTAAAGGTACACATTGTAATTTTGACAGCTAGCAGTTGAACTAGATACTGCAGTCCAAATTCAAAATACTGGAGAGAGGTTTTTTTGCCCACCCCCTCCTCTTCAAACTCTCATGCGGGTTGCCAGATTGCGGACACGCAACAGAAACAAGCGTAATTGACTATGAAAAGCAATGAGCCTTACAATATAAGTTGACCAATTAATGTAAATGTTTGCAAAGTTTTTAATGCTGAGGCTTTTTAGGTTGGGTAGGATTTGCGATCTTTGACCAAATTCATTTGCTGGCTTCCATCGCAGTTTTCTGCAAACTGGCAACCTGGGGTGTCAAAATACTATTTGGTAAATTTGCAGTGGGAGGGATCAAACAGACCAAAAAAAAAATAAAAAAATAAATAAAAAAGACATTCTGACAAGGAACACGCATTTCAAAGTAGTATAACTGGCTCTAGTATTGTTTTTCAGAGAAACAAGTATTAGTATGCTTCCTACATCTCTGCAAACATATTATGGTATTTTAGACTAACTGTAAATGACATGACTTTACCAATGACCCCTTGACAGTCTATACATTAGTGTATATAACATGAACAGATGCAGTGATTGAATAACAGTCAAGTATTCACTACCCACCTGCCTCCCTGAATAAACGTATTTATTACACAGTGAAACCTCAAACTGCACGCATTGTATACGTTCCATACCCAATTTACAGTCATCTCAAATGTCAAAAACTGACCCAATTTACCTGAATCCACCCAATTAAATTAAGCATTTCTATTCAAAATAGCAGCACTGGGTAAAGTGTGCCAGATGCTTTTGGGGTAAAATGTCACTTGGCTCTACTAATACCAAAAGTGAACTTTACCTCCAAATGCAGGAAATACTATTACTACAAGAAATAATTGCTTCAGTGCATTCAAATATTCACTACATTCAAAATGCAGTATTAAGCAGCACAGCCATTTTCAAACATTGAGATTGGACTACTAAGAAATGTTTCTTGAGAAGCAAATTAAAATGATCATGTGACATTGAAGACTGGAGTAAAATTCAGCTTTATCATCATAGAAATAAATTACATTTTTAAATATATTATAATAGAAAAAAGTTATTTTACGCTGTAATAATATTTCACAATATTACCGTTTTAAATCAAATAAATGCAACCTTGGTGAGCATAAGAGACTTCTTTCAAAAAGAGTTTTATAGTCTCATGGGGTGTTCACACCAGACACGACTTGAGCAAATAAATCACGCTAATTGCGCGTAGTTGGACGCATGACATTTGCTTCATTCGCGTGTGAAATTCACTTCACAACAGACATGAGAGGGGCTCTAACCCTTCTTTAAATATGTGTCCCAGACTCTTCCACACACTTCCTTTGAATAAATACACAACTCATCAGCGGGAAAGTAGTTGTAAAACACGTTGAATAAGCTTAATTTGCTAGTCTCAATATTTTGCCTATGGCTCAAAATCAGTAAAGTCCGTTTTACCAGATTGTCCGACCTCCTCACTCACTTTCTTCCAAGCAAGATCATTTTTATTCCTGTTTCTATAAAAGTATGAAGATGTATCTTACAGCAACAATGATTTTGTCCTCCATTGTTGTTTTGAATTTCTGTCTCCGTCACTACTAGAGCAAGCTCCTGATTGGTTAACATGTTAATTGGTTAAAGTTCAGATTTTTCAACTTGCGCGTCAAACGCCCAAAAGGCTCAATCCTCGCCGCGTCATTTGCACCGCAGGATGTCTATTCGCGTCATTGTGTTGACTTAACATGTAAATCACTCGCGTTTAACGCTTCATTCACATCTGGTGTGAACGCACCATTATCGACATCAAACTTTTGCATGGTAAAGTATATTCATATTTGTATTTAAAATTAATATAATTTGAGTATTGAAAAAGGTTTTAAAAACCACATTTGGTGAAAATAATGTTTTTAATGTTTATAGGTCTATGTGGTGTTTTTAATATGCTTTCAGACAAACCATGTGCAAATTCATAAATCAACACCATTGCTTAGTATTTTCTCCTTATAACTGCAGTGAAAATAGACAGTCTCAAAAACGATTCTGAGGTCACAAACTACTTTGTAACCAATCACGTACAAGTGGGGGTGGGCTTTAGAAGCAGGAAGAGAGATATGCTCTCAAGAGAAGCCAGGTTATCCCGAATATTCTCCTGTTGATATGAAAAATCGGCTAAATTTAGCAAAATAGCGGGTGAATTATGTATATGATGTATATTACAATGTTATGATGAACTATATGCCTTTTCTCCACTGACATTCTAAGTTGTTCAAAGCGTTTCTAAGAATGCTGATTTTTACAAGGCAGACTGAGATGGCGAACGTGAACATGGTTTGTGTAACATTAGCAACACATTATTAGCTGATTGACAATGTAGTCAAGCAAAAGGCTAATCATTGTGTCCAACATTGTTGCGATTGATACATAAAACTAGGGGTGGAACAATATATCGTGCCACAATATATCGCAATACAAAAATGCAACAATATGTATTGTGGATAGTAGGGGTGACCCTGAATAGTTGACTCTTCGATAGGAGGAGCCTGATTCGACTACCAATCTCACAGTCGAATCGTCGCAGAGGTGTTATGAGACGAGATATGTGCGCTCAACATCTGATTTTACAGACATACCGGTTCTTTCCCAATAGGTTAATATACAGCCTATTATGTTAATATAAATAAAAATGTGAAAAGAAAGAAGATTTTAATAAATATTTTTAATGTGTGTGAATAAATCCAACCTGTGACCGATTTAAGTTTCACTTCCATGATCCGTGACTGGCAGATGAGCATCTTTACGGTAGGGATTAAATCTTCAACAATGTCTGGGATAAAGTGTACAATTGGATGCACTTTGAAATGGTAAAGGATTATCAAAAAAACGTATGATGCAAGTTGTGCCAACAGCTCATGTCCGAGAACTCCACAACAACAAACACTGCGGCGCGCTTCGCGCCTTGCGGCGCATTGCGCCGGGTGTATTATAGGGCCCTTGGAATTTGAACACCGACTGTAATCGCAGACTGAACGCAACTGGCTCTGACTGGACGTGTTTGAGCGCGATCAGTCATAAGTATCAATTTACATTCATAATCGGCCTTACAATCATTAAGTGTGTGCGCGGCTTAACACAAACATAAAACGCATTACCATTCTGATAAATCAACTTGTATACAAGCCAGTATAATTTTCTCTTCCTCTTCTTCTTTTGAATCAGTTTGCCATTGTGCAGTGTTTACTACAATAAAAAAGTTGACCGAGTGGATCAGGTATTCT
The DNA here is from genome assembly GCF_024489055.1 of Chanodichthys erythropterus. Classification (NCBI taxonomy): domain Eukaryota; kingdom Metazoa; phylum Chordata; class Actinopteri; order Cypriniformes; family Xenocyprididae; genus Chanodichthys; species Chanodichthys erythropterus. The sequence continues at coordinate 8,675,850 of NC_090233.1, read as the reverse complement.
GAGCTAGTGTGAGTGAGTGGAGGCGGGGTTAATTTGCATAGTCATGGATCCGTGTATACTAAATGAAGCAATGGTGTAGAGCAGGGGTCTCAAACTCAAATTGTCGGGGGGCCGTTTCTGTGATTGACACCTCATAGGAGAGCCATATTATCCTTCAAGCGCAACAAAGTGCAACATTTCAGAAAATTTACTTTCCTTTGCATTATTTCTCATTTACTTCAAATTTCATTAGGCCTACTAATTTTTTTTTATACCTGTACTATAAATATCTTATTTACCATACTAAATGCAAACAGCAGTGTCTCTCTCATTGTTACAGAGTGTAATATAATTATATAATACTATTACTAATATATTACTACTAATTGAAATAGTCTGGTGCAACTTCTCACATCCAACAAGATATATGGAATAAAAAAATCAGTAATTTAGGAACAAAACCAGCAACACTTGTGGCGTGGAGGGGTCAGAAATAAACAAAACTGGAGCTATATATCAATTTTATTCTGCCAAAAAAATAAAAATCTCCCACTGTTACATACATTATTAGTTTTTAACATCTAGTGGAAGTATTTTCCCTTACTTTATGTTAGCTTAAATAATATTAAAATCTTGCACTGAACAACACTATACTGAACAAATACAATCCCTGAATACACCTGAAGCGCTTGTGCTCACACAGCTGGGCCACATTTGTCCAAGATGTTTGAGCATCAGTAACGTTTAATGGCTGCATCGGACGCGTTTCGGTGGTTTAAATTGGCGCTCGTGACTTAAAGTCGAGTGCTTTTACTGTAATTTAGGCAAACGCGCTCATGATAGAAGCGGTTGAGAGCGCGGCTCATGGTTGCATAGCAACGACAGACGCCACTGGAGCAAAAGCGCATTGGAAAGGAGAATGCGGCCACGGCCAGTGCAAAGGAGAATGCGGCCGCTTATATGAATGCCGCTTAGAACGGCGACTTTTCTTTGCATATCAGACAGGTAGCAACTAGAGAATAATAATAATAATAATTTAGCGGGCCGGATTATGTTTTATTTTTGAGATCAGTTGCGGGCCGGGTAGACGGGGTGGGCGGGCCGTAAATGGCAGTTTGAGACCACTGGTGTAGAGTTACATTCAAGCTATTTTTTAGGGAAAAAAAAGATTAAAAATGTCATTTTGGTGATCAAATATGGGTTTTAAGGGATAAAATAATTGACTACAGGGGGACTTTAACTTCACCTTTTTCATGGCACAGCTTACCACTAACGTGGCAACTGGAATGAATTGAATCAAAATCTCTTCAAATCTGTGCATATAAACTTAAGGTGAGGATTATCTCGAATACAAATTTAATTCAATCAAAATAAAGAACGACCCAGCTGTCCTCGAACAAAATCCCTGAGCGTTACACATTATCAGAAGAGGTGTATCCGATTGGGCATCATAGGCCACATGATTGGTCAGGACTTGTGCTCTCAGGACCAACTGATATCAGATAAGCAGCCTTACATCTGCTTTCTTCAGTTCATGAATAAGATAACCCCTCTTGACTAAGTGTTAGGTCTACAAGCCTTACAAAAAATGTGTAAAGCAATCTAATGCGCAAGCATTCAAATCCCATGATAAACCCTCACAGCAAATGGATACATCTATACAGCAATACATCTCTCAAATTGCAAAAGTGGTCTCCAACATACCCCACTGCTGATGTCTTTTCGGAGAAAACATAATTCACAGCCTATGCAAGAAATTTAATGCAAATGTAATTGATTTAATATTTATAGGCCTTGCAAATAAAAGTATAAGAGTTTAAATAAGACCTACTGAACATACCATGATACTCCTGCTCCATGTTGACGAGATCTTTGCAGATGGACCTGGTATCTCATAAAAGATTAAATGAAGATGTGCACTCCACGCTGACCTTGCAACTGCCTTTATTTATAGCTACAGAAATTCAGAAATATGAAGATGCAATCTAAATAAGTTATAGTAGCTGAATGGCACCCGACAGCCTCACTCATAGAGATTAATTAATGTTCTGAGTGATATCAATTGTAGATGGATGTGTTACCAGCTACCTGGTTGGTTAAAAGAATAAAAAGGCTTTTAAACAAAAGCTCCACCAGCTGCACATTATACAGTATATGATGCAATAACAGAACAATTATGAACACCTGCAAAGCTGGTCAAAAAAATTTACTGACAGAATTGATAGATGGTCTGTTCAGGTTTATTGTTTGGATGTTTTGACCAACGCTTATTCTTTGTGAGTTATTCTTACTTTAGTATCATAAACAGCGTCTGTAATGAATCCCCTCCGGCAACTTCACCAGATAAACGATGGAAATTATTTGTGTTTTATTTCTCTAGAACATGATTTATGAGTTGAAAAGAAGCCTGGTGGGTAGCTCATGTTTTCCAACATGTTGCACGGCACCACTTACATGCGGGTGACCAGAGTTTGAAATTGGGTCATTGGATGACTACCATCTCCCCATTGTTTTATGACCGTTCATACAAAACAACAACAACAATAAAGAATAAATTATTTTGTTTTTAACTAATGCTAATTAATTATTTTTTAAATAATTAAATCACACATTTTTGTGATTAATCACATTAATAATTAACTAAAATATTACATTTTGTATTCATCCATTTTCTTACAAATTAAATCCTCAAAATAAATCCTCAAAATAAATAATAAATAAATAAATAATACTAATCATCATCAATGAATATTTAAATATTTTTTTCCTAAGGATAAAACTAATGACAATTATAGCTAATTGAATTATATTTGAGAGCATAATTAAGATTTAATAGGCCTGAACTGTACATTTTCAGAAATGTTATCGTTTCTGTTTATTATTTAACAACAATACATCATATGATTCAGTCTTAACTTTTAAATAAACTTTAATATATATAACAATTGTCACATGAACCTATTTTAATGACACATACTGTATACTATAGCTTTGCCTTTATTTACTGTGAGAGGTCTGTCTCTGCTCTGTTTGGGTTTGTTTGTTTGTTTAATTTTTCACTTCACAGCTTTTTTTTTTTTTTTTTTTTTTTTTTTACACTTTTTACATCTTTTTTACTCATTTTTATATGTTTTATTTTTATTAATTAACAATTACTAAACATACTTAATATGAAAGTTTGTATGTGAGAATCAATCCTCCCAATGCATCATCAAAAGCAGTATCATAAGTAATGCATGATCTGTCAGAGCCATAGCCTTGTGGGCAGTGCTCCTACATATAGTGCAACAGCGCTTCGGGCGACCCGAGTTCGTGTCACGGCTCGTGGTCCTTTCCTGATCCTGTGTCCCTCTCTCCTGCCCTATCGCTTCCTGTCTCTTCTTGACTGTCCTATCCAATAAAGGCAAAAATGTCCTGACGAATATGATGCTTGGCAACAACTCACTGTGTGATGAAGCCTGTAGAATGCAGCTAGAATGTCCCTAAAATTCAATATGGGGCAAAAATACCCCTGCTTGAGTTTCTGTCTCATATTTACATCATATGATATAGTTAAGTGCAATATCACACAAGTGTTTTTTCTGTCTTGAATAGCATGAGTGCAAATGTGACACTGATTTTGTACAACAGTTCAATAAGTTAATATTGTGTTATTTTAAACAATATTGTCTATTTTGCTCAATTTTGCCAACAAAAATGTAAAGACAAATCAGAACTGTTAATCTCTCACCATCATTCAGCAGTATTTCATTTATGAATCCACGTTTTGAATGAATCTGGTGAACCAATGATTCATTGGACCATTTGAACCATTTACTTCACTCTTAAATGAGTCATCTGTTTGAATGAATGAATGAATGAATGAATGAATGAATGAATGAATGAATGAATGAATGAATGAATGAATGAATCAATGAATCAATGAATCAATGAATGAATGAATGAATGAATCAATCAATCAATCAATCAATCAATCAATCATTAAGACATTCAAAAGAGTATGTGTAATAAATTCTATGTTGAATAAAAAAAATAAATAAAAAATAGTTCTTGCTGAAGCTACTTTTTGTAATGTCTATTTGATGCTTTACACAATAATGACTTTAAATTATCCTTTGGGGGTAATTGCCCCACCAAATTTGATGTGTGATTCATTTGCAATTAGATTAATTAATCGCCACATGTAAAAATTTTAATTACTTGACAGGATATTTATAATTGTTGTTGTTTTAGCAATGGCATAATGACCATATATAATTATTTCTCAGTGTCTTTATTACAATATAACCAGAAAATACAGGAAATTTGTATGCAGAATTAAAAAAAAAAAGAAAAAAAAAAGACATCTAGGCTAAAGTGGCAAGTATTTAGTGACCTCCCTTACACTTGAACAATAGCAGGAGCCGACTCTCTTAAACCTAAATGGGATGGAAAAGGACTGGAAGGCTTACAAAAACTTACAAAAAACTTTCAGAAAAATTCTCAGTTTCTCAGAGTTTCTTCATTGAGAAACTGGAAGAAGTCCAGGAGGTCACACTAAATAAAGATTTTTGCTTAAAGTAGCCATTTTGTTCTGATTTAAATTTTTTGTACATATTTCATGTATTTTCTTAATAAAGAGATAAATATGGATGGTCATTAAAACAATTATAAAACAACAAAGGCCTGGTGGTGGCCTAAGACTAATTATATAATATATTATATATAGCATGATCTGCCCAGTCTTACTGATTTGATTTCATGAGCCATTCACAGTTTCACTATTCCATGTGTTCTTACACCTGTGTGGCTTAATCTTAGTCTCTGATTTAAAAGCACATGGCAGGATCAACCAAGCAGCCAGATGGAGACTGTAATGCGATCTAATATAACTCTAACATAATAATAATAAATCACAGTTCTCCTTCACTAACCCCCAGAAAAACTCAACACCTCCCCCCAAGAGAATAACAAATATGAAGGCGGTGTCACTTCATTTCCCTCTGCACACCATTCCAGCTAAATGACTGGTCTGGGCCTCTTCCATCACAATAACGTAGTGGGATCAAAGGATCCTCAAGCAGCCCCTCATCACCAGTGAGAGCGACACATAAAAAGCTGTGGGTCGGGGGTTAAGCATCCTGTCTCTCGTTAGCATTTTATCCAGCCTGATCGTTGACAAGCCACTTCCCCTGATGATATTTAATAGAAGAACATGGTGGCTGAAAATATTGGCTGTGAATGTTTTTCATTTAAAAACCAGCATGATAAAAATGCATTTACTGTGTACTATGTGGATTAAAGTCAATATATTGAAGAGTCAGAACCCTGGGAGATGATAGTAATCTCCCTCAGATTTGGTGTATTAAAAGGGTGAAAATATTAGAAATCAAATGCTCCTTGATCTTTTGAAATAAAAGATTTCAATGCAAATACATTTGACCTTATTCTGTAACTTTTAGAAATGTAAATAATGCTCATATGTAAACTGGTATTTTCATCGGATTACAGATTTTAGGGTGGAGAGGGTGAGGTAAGATGTGTCACCCCCACAAAAAACATATTTGGAAAGGGCTCATTATACAGCTATCTGTGATAAGCATTTAATCTAAAAACAGCCTTATTTGATCAATTATTAAAATATTTTTATTAAAATAATTATGTCTTAAAATGAATTATGTCAAAGAGAACTTAATCAGGTTTAACAATGCTAAACAAAGAGCACATCATTGATGCATATACAGGTGCTGGTCATATAATTAGAATATCATCAAAAAGTTGATTTCACTAATTCCATTCAAAAAGTGAAACTTTTTATATTCATTCATTACACACAGACTGATATATTTCAAATGTTTATTTCTTTTAATTTTGATGATTATAACTGACAACTAAGGAAAATCCTAAATTCATTATCTCAGAAAATTATAATATTGTGAAAAGGTTCAATATTGAAGACACCTGGTGCCACACTCTAACCAGCTAATTAACTCAAAACACCTGCAAAGGCCTTTAAATGGTCTCTCAGTCTAGTTCTGTAGGCTACACAATCATGAGGAAGACTGCTGACTTGACAGTTGTCCAAAAGACGACCACTGACACTTTGCACAAGGAGGGCAAGACACAAAAGGTCATTGCATAAAAAGGCTGGCTGTTCACAGAGCTCTGTGTCCAAGCACATTAATAGAGAGGCGAAGGGAAGGAAAAGATGTGGTGGAAAAAAGTGTACAAGCAATAGGGATAACCGCACGCTGGAGAGGATTGTGAAACAAAACCCATTCAAAAATGTGGGGGAGATTCACAAAGAGTGGACTGCAGCTGGAGTCAGTGCTTCAAGAACCACTACGCACAGACATATGCAAGACATGGGTTTCAGCTGTCACATTCCTTGTGTCAAGCCACTCTTGAACAACAGACAGCGTCAGAAGCGGCTAAAGACAAAAAGGACTGGACTGCTGCTGAGTGCTCCAAAGTTATGTTCTCTGATGAAAGTAAATTTTGCATTTCCTTTGGAAATCAGGGTCCCGGAGTCTGGAGGAAGAGAGGAGAGGCACACAATCCACGTTGCTTGAGGTCCAGTGTAAAGTTTCCACAGTAAGTTATGGTTTGGGGTGCCATGTCATCTGCTGGTGTTGGTCCACTGTGTTTCTGAGGTCCAAGGTCAACGCAGCCGTATACCAGGAAGTTTTAGAGCACTTCATGCTTCCAGCTGCTGACCAACTTTATGGAGATGCAGATTTCATTTTCCAACAGGACTTGGCACCTGCACACAGTGCCAAAGCTTCCAGTACCTGGTTTAAGGACCATGGTAACCCTGTTCTTAATTGGCCAGCAAACTCGCCTGACCTTTCAGAAAATCTATGGGGTATTGTGAAGAGAAAGATGTGATATGCCAGACCCAACAGTGCAGAATAGCTGAAGGCCACTATCAGAGCAACCTGGGCTCTCATAACAACTGAGCAGTGCCACAGACTGATCGACTCCATGCCACGCCGCATTGCTGCAGTAATTCAGGCAAAAGTATTGAGTGCTGTACATGCTCATACTTTTCATGTTCATACTTTTCAGTTGGCCAAGATTTCTAAAAATCCTTTCTTTGTATTGGTCTTAAGTAATATTCTAATTTTTTGAGATACTGAATTTGGGATTTCCCTTAGTTGTCAGTTATAATCATGAAAATTAAAAGAAATAAACATTTGAAATATATCAGTCTATATAATATACAGGTTTCACTTTTTGAATGGAATTAGTGAAATCAATCAACTTTTTGATGATATTCTAATTATATGACCAGCACCTGTAATGCCAGTTCTGAGCAGAAGATTTTGCAGCATTAGGTAAGGCAGTGTTTATGATTTATTATTCATGTTGGTTGCCATGCTAATGAAAAAACCATTCACGCATATGCATGCATATATTCTTGCTCTTGAGTTGCTTACGTAACTATCAACATGACATGGGAAATAGCATGTGATTGTAGCCATGTAAATTACCAATAATAGCAAATAAATATATTTTGAAGAAACTGTGACGGGTGCTTGCTATGGAGGGACTCAATGGTACAATGTGACTAGGCAGTGTGATACTTAATAGCTGCTTGTTATCCCAAATTAAAGGAGCCCAATTCCTTGTCTCTATGACATTCTGATCCTGAGACCTCCATTTTGGTCCCTTTTCTATGTAAGGTTGCTAGGGGGCTCTAAAAAAAAAAAAAAAAAAAAAAAAAATAGACAAAGAGGGTGAGGAGGAAGGAGTAAGGAGAACAATTAGAAGAAGAATAAAGAGAAAGAGAAAAGAAAAAGAAGAAGAAGAAGAATGGGGGGAGCAGAAAGAGAAGATGATGGTGATTAGAAGAAGAATAAGGAAGAAAAGAAGTATAAGAAGGATGAGGAGGTGGAGAGGAAAAAGATGAAAGGGGGCAGGGGGATAAGGAGGATGAGGAGAAGAAGAGGAGAATGAGGAAGAGAAGGTGGTGAAGAAGAATATGATAAAGAGATATGAAGAAAAGGAGGAGAATAAGGAGGAGACAGAAGGAGGGAGGAGGAGGAGGAGAAGAGAGGAGGTGGAGAATGAAGAATGAATAAGAGGAAGTGGGGGAGAAGGCAGGAGAAGATATGAAAAAAAGAAGAATGAGAAGAGGAGAAGAAGTGAAGGAGGAGAAGAATGTGGAGAAGGAGAATAATAAGATGACAATGAAGATGAAGAGGATAAGAAGGAAGAGAAGAAGTATAAGGAGGAGGAGAAGAAGGGTAAGAAGGAAGAGAATAAGGAGGAGGAGGAGGAGGAGAGGGATGAGGAGGAGAAAGAAGACGACAACGATGGAGAAGAACAATAAAGAGGAGGATATAAAGGAGGGGGAGGAAGAAGAAGAGGAGTAGAAGAGGAGGAGAAGGAAAAGAGAAGGAGAAGAAAAAAGAATAAAAGAAGAAGAGGAGGAGGAGAAATAGAGGAGGAGAAGTGGAAAAAAATAGGAAGTAGTAGTAAGAACAAAAAAGGAACAACAAAGGAGAGAATAAAAAGGAGGATGAGGATAAAAACAGAAGAAGAGGAGGAGGAAAAGAAGGAAGGTGGAGAATAAAGAAGAGGACGATAAGAAGAGGAGGAGGAGAAAAAAGGAAGGTGGAGAATGAAGAAGAGGAGGAGGAGAAGAAGAAAATAAGGAGGAAAAAATAATGAAGAGGAGGAGAAGTAGGAGAAGAAGGAAGGAGGGGGAGAAAAGAAGATGATGGAGAAGAACAATAAAGAACAGGAGGATATGAAGAAGGAGGGGAAGGAAGAAGAAGAGGAGGAGGAGAAGGAGGAAAAGTAGAATGAGGAAGAGGAGAAGGAGAAGAAGAGGAAGAATAAAGGAACAACAAAAAAGAGGATAAGAAAAAGGAGAACAAGAAGAAGAGGAGGAGGAAAAAGAAGAAAGATGGACAATTTAAACAAAGAACAAGAACAAGAATTTAACATGGATTGTTTTATGAATCCATCACAAATGTAATGCTTTCTCTGTGAAGAGGCAGTATGAAGTATGAGGCAAACTACACTGAGCCGGAGTGCAGTGATAAATGCTCTTCTCATGTCTGAATGAAGAACAGCAGAAACAGAATGTTCAATTCTAAGGGCCAGAGAGATGGTGGAAATGGTCATTAAAAAAATATGACACCTTAGACACAACTTTTGGCATAAAAATTTCAACATTATAAGTGGACTATATGGATGGATAAAATAATAAAATAAAATGGCCACTTTAAAGTCAGAAAGCGTGTTAACGGATTCGTTCAGTTTCTCATTACGGTACAAACTAATTTATAGCAAATATTTTAATTACATTACAGTAGACATGCTAATGCACCAAGGCGACCTACCATTAATCTAAAACACTGCCTGTTGGGGCGTATCTGAGGGTATTTCAGGTGACAACTCTGCCAGAGCTCAGCCTGATTTAATGAGTGTTTAGGTTCAGCCTGTTTGCAGCCATCAAAGACATGTTGCTTATAGCAGGTTAGAGCTAAACTTCCTCTCTCCCGCTGAGGGCGAAGACGACACCGGATCCACCCCAGTCACCTCCTCATCCAGCATGCACAGCCCGTCTGCAGCTAATCAGAAGAGACTAGAGTCATTAATTATGGGCGCAGAATGAAACTTCCCCCTTCCCTTTCTCCCTTAACAAAATGACAGTAGTTTCCCACTGATCAGATGCTTTACGGTTATATTAGCTGCCTGTCTAGTTATCTCCCTGTTGTGTTCTTGTACTCTGAATGGATTGTGGGCGTTGTTGCGGGATTGTTAGTGGGGTCCTGATGAGGCAGCGCGCCAGTGCGGGCCTGTCATGGCTTTGAAAGGAGGGATGATTTAATTGATCCGATTTTTAATGCATGAATCATGCGGACGAGTCTCGCACAGGGGGCAGTCTATCTGAGCAGCATGGTTTTGCAGGAGAATCATTCATCTTGCTTAGAGTGTCATGAAGGCCCTCATCTCAGCATAGGTCAGTTCTTATCACAGTTTTGAAAAATGCGAAACAAGTCGGTGTAGAACATGTCAGAGTGGAGGGAGAATAGGGATGATGGGTAGGGTAAGAACAATTATAAACCTTATTAGCGTGGCTCATGAATATTCATCAGGGGTCATAATGTTTGCCTAGTTGTCAGGGGGTATACAGTGGCAAGAAAAAGTATGTGAACCACTTCCCTCTTATTTTATTAAAATTATTCACATTTTCACAGATTCTACAAGTGGTTCACATACTTTTTCTTGCCACGGTATTTATCTCTTCTTTATTGTATTATATTGAATTGTATTATATATAAGCAATACATGGAACAGTTTTGACAGAGTATATTGATTGTTATGTCGCTAAGGTTGGTTGCTAATGCAGTGACACACAGTGTTTGGTGAAGCGGTCATAACCATGCTTTATCATAAATAAAACATGGATATTGACCAGTAACAAGGACCTTATACATTATACTTTTTAATAAATTTAATGAATCTTGTAAGATCACAATACATTACAAATAAATTTTTTATCTATAGTTTAAGGCAGTTGTTCCCAACCTTTTGTCCATGAAGCCCCTCCTCCATACATAAAAGAAACCCTGAGGGGGACCCACCCCAAAACAAAACAAACAAAAAAACAAACAAACAAACAAAAAAACATGCAAATTCACGCTCAACCAGAAGGTGGTGCTTATGGAACAGCAGCAATACACTGCAAAAAATGCTTTTCTTACTTTGTATTTAAAATTAAATTAAGATGCTTTACTAGATAAGTAAAATGACATAAGATTTTTTTATTGTTTTCTGGGAAAAAAAAAAAAAATCAAACATGATATGAGTTTTTACTTAAAACAAGCTAAATTATCTGCCATTATCTGGGGTAAGAATCTTGTTTTTGATTGGGACAGTAACAAGAAACAAAAACAAGATTATTTTTCTTACCCCACTAGCAGATTATTTTGTTTGTTTTGATTTGTTTGTTACTTCACTTTGATTTTATTTTCCAGAAAACAAGACAAAAAATGTCATGTCATTTTACTTATCTACTAAAAACATCTTGATTTAAGAATTCTTCAAAATACTAAATAAGAAAAGCATTTTTGCAGTGTAGAGTTTCCTTGGTTACCTCTGTAAACAAAGCAGCACCAGCACTGCACTTACATAAACACTAGCATAGGCATCATACGGAGGTAAGATTTAGGGGCCGTTCACACATCGCATCTAAAAACTGCGCTCTCCACGAGGAATAGGAAGTTTCAGCAAAGGATAACTTGATTTCTAGCCCTTGCATTAGCTTTACTACTAGATATATTTATGGCGATGAGATTATAAAAACCACCCTGTACAGCTATTCGATTTCGATGTTTTGTTACGGAAAGACCGAAGCTGATCGGTTGGTTCTTGTCACATGACCTGCGTTGCGCTTGCAGCATCTTGAAAAGTTGAGAATTTTTCATCTCGATGCACCTGGAAAATGCACCGCATACGCATTGCGACTGCGACGATTCCATTATGATTACCATACACTGCATTATACACACCAGCCACTGCTGACTTTTCATTTTTGCCACAGCTCTCACAGCTGGTGTGAACAAGCTTGCGTCTTTTAAGTCACAAAAATGTGATTGGTTTATGTGATAAACGGCAAGCTGAGAAACCACGTATAGAATCAAAGGAAGTAATTGACAACATTTTCAGATAAGTGGCCAATCATTTGGAGCATTCCTAGAAACTATACAAAAAGGTTTTTCGCATCCATCTTTGACCTCAAAGCATATAAACTCTCGCGCCCACCCTACAAACTCTGGACCCCAGGTTGGGAACCACTGGTTTAAGGCACAAATACATGCTGAGCCGTTTGCAGATGTATTTATTACATTATATTATTATATCATATTGTATGACATTTTTATTACAAATCCGATTGCAAAAAAGTTGTGACACTGTACAAATTGAGAATAAAAAAGGAATGCAATGATTTACAAATATCATAAACTTATATTTTATTCACAATAGAATATAGATAACATATCAAATGTTGAAAGTGAGACATTTTGAAATGTCATGCCAAATATTGGCTCATTTTTGATTCCAAAAAAGTTGGGACAGGTAGCAATATGAGGCTGGAAAAGTTAAATGTACATATAAGGAACAGCTGGAGGACCAATTTGCAACTTATTACGTCAAATGGCAACATGATTGGGTATAAAAAGAGCCTCTCAGAGTGGCAGTGTCTCTCAAAAGTCAAGATGGATCACCAATTCCCCCAATGCTGCGGCGGAAAATAGTGGAGCAATATCAGAAAGGAGTTTCTCAGAGAAAAATTGCAAAGAGTTTGAAGTTATCATCTACAGTGCATAATATCATCCAAAGATTCAGAGAATCTGGAACAATCTCTGTGTGCAAGGGTCAAGGCCGGAAAACCATACTGGATGCCAGTGATCTTCGCGCCCTTAGACGGCACTGCATCACATACAGGAATGCTACTGTAATGGAAATCACAACATGGGCTGAGGAATACTTCCAGAAAACATTGTCGGTGAACACAATCCACCGTGCCATTCGCCGTTGGCGGCTAAAACTCTATAGGTCAAAAAAGAAGCCATATCTAAACATGATCCAGAAGCGCAGGCGTTTTCTCTGGGCCAAGGCTCATTTAAAATGGACTGTGGTAAAGTGAAAAACTGTTCTGTGGTCAGACGAATCAAAATTTGAAGTTCTTTTTGGAAAACTGGGATGCCATGTCATCCGGACTAAAGAGGACAAGGACAACCCAAGTTGTTATCAGCGCTCAGTTCAGAAGCCTGCATCTCTGATGGTATGAGGTTGCATGAGTATGTGTGGCATGGGCAGCTTACACATCTGGAAAGGCACCATCAATGCTGAAAGGTATATCTAAGTTCTAGAACAACACATGCTCCCATCCAATCGTCGTCTCTTTCAGGGAAGACCTTGCATTTTCCAACATGACAATGCCAGACCACATACTGCATCAATTACAACATCATGGCTGCGCAGAAGGAGGATCCTGGTACTGAAATGGCCAGCCTGCAGTCCAGATCTTTCAACCATAGAAAACATTTGGCACATCATAAAGAGGAAGATGCGACAAAGAAGACAGTTGAACCCTGTATTAGACAAGAATGGGACAACATTCCTATTCCTAAACTTCTCCTCAGTCCCCAGACGTTTGCAGACTGTTATAAAAAGAAGAGGGGATGCCACACAGTGGTAAACATGGCCTTGTCCCAACTTTTTTGAGATGTGTTGATGCCATGAAATTTAAAATCAACTTATTTTTCCCTTAAAATTATACATTTTCTCAGTTTAAACATTTGATATGTCATCTATGCTGTATTCTGAATAAAATATTGAAATTTGAAACTTCCACATCATTGCATTCTGTTTTTATTCACAATTTGTACAGTGTCCCAACTTTTTTGGAATCGGGTTTGTACATTATCCATTTACTATATATTATACCTTTTAATAAATTTAACGCATCTTGCAAGATCACAAAACATTACAAATACATTTTTTTTTTTTATCTGTAATCTGCATAAATATTCTGAGCTTTCAGCATTTGTAAAAATCACTCTCATAAAAAAAAAAAAAAAAAAAAAAAAAAGGTACGCCGCTGTCACTGGGGCAGTACCCTAAGGTACAAAAGTACAATGGTACATCTTTGTACCTCAGTTAGCCCTAAATGGTACATATTAGTACCTTAAAGTTACATATTAATACTTTAAAAGTGCATTTTAGTACCTTAAAAGGTACATATTACTACCTTTTCACTTTTGTACCTTAGGATACTGCCCCAGTGACACTTTTTCTTTCTGGCAGTGATGTATATTCAAAAACTATTGAATTTTGAATCATTTGAGATTGCTTTTCCACAATAAAGATTCACAAATATAAGTAGTTCAATTTGCTACCACGCTCAGAGTAAGGATGGATGAATTGGAGTTTACGTGCAAGACAATATCAAACGATCCTGTCATGATCTCAATAAATCAAGAAACCCAATTTGTTGCACACAAATATTTGAAAGGTTATTGTCACTGTTTGAAAGGCTGCTGCTCTATCAGCATCAGGGAAGACATGCAACATCTTAGCATTTGTTTTTTTACCTTGTAGATGAACACAAACTACCCATGTTTCAAGGAATCAACTCACTGTTTGAATCATCTGCCTTAGGAAAAGGTCACAAGGTGTCATGAATAATTATGAGACAGCGTCTTCTCATATGTTATGAATAATTACAAATAATTACAAAACATAGCTGACTAACACTATATTGGATGAAAACATCCCTTCCTTATCCAACGTCACATCAATGCTGAAGACAAAAACAGTTCAAAAATACCGCCTTTAAAATTTTCTTCTGTTCAAAATAACATGCTAGTGTCTAATGTCGGTCACACTTTAGATTACAGTTGTCACCATCAACTAGATATTGGGTAAGATTAAGGGATGTAGAATATGGTCATGCAGAATTAGGCATTATTTTGTGCTTTATAAGTACTAATAGCCAATATCCTAGTAGAATGCATGCTAATAAGCAACAAGTTAATAGTGAAAACTGGATCCTAAACTAAAGTGTTACACTAATGTCTTTTAAGGAAGACAAGGGAGCATCTAGAGCAGGTATCTTTGGTTGTAAGATGCGCCATCACATGCTTCTGGAGGCCAATATTTGCCAAGATCACCTCAGACCTTGTGTTGGTATCAGAAATAGTGAAGAGAAAACATTACACAAGGGGTTAGTTCCAACTAGAGGAGTGATTAAAGAATGCTTCACTCACATGCTCTGTTCCAGGCACGATGTCAGTTTGATGCTTTGGTTTCTTTTGGAACCATTTTCATTGCCGGAGAAGAAACATACAAGCTAACTGGCCAATTTTTGTCTTAAGCATAAGTTATTCAAAAATAACCTCTTATTTATTGCACTTTTATATAAAAGCCATATCTTCACAGTCTGTGTTGTTGTTGGTCTAGATATCAGCATGGCCTAAGGCCGAATCACAGCCATGCTGATAACGTAATCGCATTGGAAAGGTCACATGACATAAGTCAAATGCCCTTTAAAAAAAAAAAATTAAAGCAACAATGTTGGACGATTTTGAAGTTGGAGGAGAAAATTAGATGTTTTTCACCCTATCGCAGTACTTCTGCCTACGTCACGCCCGACCTTTCCAACGTGATTACGTAATATTTGGCGCATCGCAGAGCATTGAAGGATAAGCATTTGTGGTTAAAAAATAAATAAAGTTTTATTTACTTTTAGAAAATGACCGATCGTTTTGCTAGAACCTTATTCCTCATCTGGGATCATGTAGAGCTCTTTGAAGCTGCATTGAAACTGCAATTTGGACCTTGTACCCCAGTGAAGTTCACTATATGGGGAAAAATACTGGAATGTTTTCCTCAAAAACCTCAATTTCTTTTCGACTGAAGATAGAAAGAAACATCTTGGATGACATGGGGGTGAGTAAATCATCAGGTAATTTTAATTCTGATGTTCACTAATCCTTTAAAACACAGGAAAAAAAGGAATTGCAAAATGAAACGCAAAGAAAAAGTTTGCTAAAATTTTGGCTGAAACTATTAACCTTATATTGAAATCCTATATAATTGTGTCTAAATAAATAAAAAATACATCATTAACTTAATTATTTTAAATGCATAACAGGCATTACAACATTATAATCTACAGTAGGAAAAATGCATATTCACTGAGATTTGCTAAAGATTGCAATTAACAAGGTTATTAAAGCATTGTTTTTAAATATTATTTCTATGAGAATAACATGATGGCAAATGTATTCTAAATGAAAAAACAAACAAACAAACAAACAAACAAAAGAATGGACAATAAAATATCAAATATCAGCCGTTAACAAAGAAGTTCCACAGATAACTGATATACGGGTACTACCAAACATATTGCACACCTCTAGTTACTGTTAGTAAACGTATAACAAAGTTACGGGGACAATCTTTTTTTAAAATGCACTATTTAACAATATAATTTAATTTAATCAGAGACATAGTTCTGCCACAAAAACAATGAGTGCAAACATGCAGACATCACACGTCATTACTGTAATTACGAGACGGCAATCTATGACGTTCTACCCGAGCTGTTCACGTCCTCGGATTTGGAATTATGCATTTCTCTGGCAACACTATCAATGCAGAAATTAATCTGCAGCAGTCAGGTTGTACAAGTAAAAGATCCTTAGGTTGTGTACATTTATTATTATTGTAATGTTATGTGCTTTGAGGCACGAGTTACAGTAATTCAACACTGTGACACTTTGTAAACTCTGCTCTGGCTGTGCGCATTCATGTCTTTTGAAGGAAGTGTGGCTTTGGAGATGCTCTGAAGGGAAAGTAGGATCTTTTGCTTTCAAAGCTAGCTTGCTATTGCTAGCCTCTCTTAAATTGCCAACCCTACCTTTAACCTTCAGAATTATACACCTACAGAGTCAACTATGTCCATCTATATCTAGCTAAATATTTACTGAGTACATAAAAAGTAAGACATTGCATCCATAAGCTCCAACTAATGTATGAACACTGGGAGACAGCAATTCACTTCTTACTGGCAAGCTGAGCTCAAACAGCCAGAGAAAGAATGCATGAGAGTCAAGTGAGTTAGAAACTGAAGAGAAAATCACTCAAGGTTTGACAACATGGAGCAAAAAAAGTATAATTTTCATAAAACTCTGAGTGCAATGTTTAGCCATGCAGAAATGAATTCCACTGATCATGCGTCATTTTTTAGAGCCACTGCCAATACGCATAGTTCTTTTGTGCATCTACATAGAAATAATACGAGAGATGGCTCTCAATTGAGCCAAGGATGATGAACCCAGATGAACGTAAGCAGCTAAGTGGGAAGGAAAATGAAAAGAATCAAATGCAGAAATGTCAAGGTAGAATAAATGAAGTGACATGATGGGTGGGCGGTGAAGAATGGCTTTGGGAGTCAGAGCAGATGAGTTATTGAGGCCGTTTCAAAACTAAGATAAACTCAATCAATTAAGAACTCAATGCCACAGCTATGTGCTTCTTTGAATGGCTTCATTCACACCGTGTTTGGGAATGATCACCTTATATACACCTGAATCGCCCTGTTCATACAGGAGCAGATCGGAAAGTCATGGCAACTTATGTTTTTATATTACTTTAACTCACTTGTTAAGTTGAATATACTTAAAAATGTAAGGCACCAACTGAACTCAAGTTTTTACAGTTTTTCTCGATTGCTTAAACACTATAACCAAGCTTTTGAACCAAAATTTCAAAACCATAACGCCATTTATCAAAAAGCACACCCAATTCACTAAACTATAAAGACTATTCTCCTGTTTTGAATCAGATTTGTTGAACTGTCACTGCAAAACTCTAGACACAAATCCCTTCATTTCTCATTGCCTACACCATGTTATAATTTAGAAAGCACTAGCATTCAAAATTGTTCACTCAAGTCAGCACAGCTTGAGCTCAATTAGCACACAGTTAACCATGTGGAAACACTAAGGGTGCGTTCACACTTGTAGTTCGGTTTGTTTGGTTCATTTGGTCCGAACCAAAAAAGATAACAAAAACATTCACTTTGGCAATTTTAATCACCGAACCAAAGATACTGAACATAAAGGCATAGGGATACATTCACAACCTGATTGGTCGGATTTTATGACGTATTGCTTTTTTTGAGACGGAACTTACCAAACATATCCAAAACAATGCTGTGTGCTGAGGTAAAAATGAGCTTGTTGTGTGTGCGTAGCCTGCATACAATGGTATTTTGGCCAGCTGGGAACTCGTGAAGAGCTTATAAATTGCGTAAAGGAGTCAAAACAGCGGCGGGAATCCCTCAGTTCACAAACGATCTGCTGTGAAGAGACGCGTGTCTGATGCCTGTGATGGACAAACTCGCGACTATGACAAGAGAAGCCGATATGCGTGAGGATACTGTACTTTAGGGTCTCATCTTCCTGTTTTTGGTTCGTTTATATGTCTTTGGTCCATGTTGCATTCATATACCATTCGAACCGCACCAGAGAACCTTTGGAAGCGGACCATGACCCATCTTTTCAGCGGTCTCAGTCCTCTTGTTTGGTGCGCACCAGGGTTCGGATGGCAGCGTTCACATGTTCAAATGAACCGCACTTACAGAGCAATCTCACCAGGGTTCGTTTTAATTGGACCAAACATGACAAGTGTGAATGCACCCTAAAGGCCTGTACGGGACGAATATCTTGCACGATTATTGCCGATGTTTAACGCCTCGTGACTAAACAAAAGGCGCCAATGTGAGTGTGCACACAGACGCAAAAAACGTCAGGCGTAAAAGCGTCATTTTTAAAAAAACGACATGTGTTCGTTTTTCTGGTTTGACGTGGCGCATTAAAAACTGGCAGACCAATGAGATTGGTGCTTTTGTTCACGTGCCTGGAGATGCTGATTTTTATCTTCTTTAACTTTATTAATATCATAAATATGTTTATTTGCACTACCGTTCAGCACAAGCGTCAGGGAGTGAATTTGCACGTTCACTCTGCGCATCGCCAGTGAAAATCGCTTGGGTATGAACACAAAAAAAACATATAGAAAAACGCTGGCGATAAGCGCGTGTGATATTTGTCCCGGTGTGTACAGGCCTTAAGAGTCAAAATGTATCACACAACAATCAGAACCTTCAATAGATAAAAGAGCCTGAGCCAGTTCATTCAGTTTTGGAACAATGGATTCAGAGAGACGTGATTGAAAATGTCGAGTACACCAGAGAGGAGGACGAGGATGAGGATGAGGGGCAAGGAGACAAGGAGCCTCTGATGAAATCCGTGCCACTAGTTGATGTCCTTGTCCATGGTATGACTATGAGGGAGGCTGAGCAATGAGTTCAGCCAAACTTAAGTTGCTTCACCATCGCTTGATCATAAGAACCTTCAGGGAGGAAAACAGGTAGGTGTACTCAGTGTACTCTACTGTAACTTCTGAGTGCTTTACTCTGTTACAACACATGCATCAAATTGCCTTACATACAGATAAAGTTTCTGTCTGCTTAAATTTTGTAAAATGGATGTGCTACAGTTACAGTAATCACTACTTCTATTTTTGTAGGACACAGAGACGATGGAATGGAAGAAGCCTGACTAGACATTTCAGTTGATGCATGCCAGGGGTGGATCAGGCATGCAAGAGGATTTTCCCCCCACTGCCTGGCTAGGGCCAGTACATCCTGTGATGTTGACGAGATTCTCTGGCCTGTCCCAGACCAAAGATTTGATGCTGGGGCAGAATATTTTTTGTTGTTGTTTGGTGTATTGTACTTGTACATTACATTAAGGAATATAAAAATGTGCAAATGTATACACTTGTTGATCATGTGAAAAGTTCTTTGAAGGGGAGATCCACAAGCAACTCAACTTATTACTGGTTTTTGTAGTATTGTTTTGAATTTATTGCACTAGTGTGTAAGGCTATGTTGTAGTGTGTGTGTTTTTTGAGGGCTTGTGTGTGATGTCTGAGGGCAAAGTTTGTTTTTGTTTTTTTGAGTGTAGAGCTTCATTTTGACCTGAAAATAGGATGTTTGGGGAATTGGGTGAGATGTTATGTTTTTGTGTTTACTGTTTTTAGGATATGAGGCATAGTTTCAAGAAATGTGTTTAAGCAATCAAGAAAAACTAAGTCGAAATAGTTGGACATTTTTTTACAGCGTGGCCTGTAAAGGCGCATAACCAAAGTCAAGCTTCTTTTCTATCTTTGTGATACACATTAACTCCTGTAACCATAGTGATGGTGACAAGTAAGTGCAGCTGACAAGTGAGTGCAGTGTACAGTTGCTACTACACTGTATGATATCAGATAATACAATTACGAGTCCTAAAAATTGAAGGGTGTCAGTTCACTTATAGAATGTGGCGTCAATCTTACTTATCACAAAACTTTGTGTGAATCGAGATGTATTCATCACTTTTCTCTCTATGCTCTTACCGCACATTATTCATTAATTATAATACATTTAATAGTAAAATTTTGCAAAATTTCACATTTAAATACTAAACACACTTAAATACACAACATCACTATTAAAAATGAGGAAATTCCATTGAATAAAAAAAAGGTTATTGCAACTTTTTCATCTCACAAAATTTCAACTTTTTTTTTTTTTTTACTTTTTTCTCAAAATTGCAAGTTTACATCTTGTGATTTTAACTTTATATCTCACAATTACGAATTTACAACTCGGAATTCAGATTTTTTCTCAGAATTGAGATATAAATTCACAATTGAGTTAAAAAAGTCTGAATTGAGAGATAAAAAGTCAAAACAAGCATAAACAAGGTTCCTCGGAAAAACAATTAAATGGAAAAAAATCAAACGTTTTAAACTTAGATTATTAGAAACCATAGAATATTACAACCTATCCTTTAAAACTTCAAAGCTTATGTTTCTATGAAAAATTATCCTAATGCACAGAAACATTGATCACCACAAGCAGAATAATAAAGTGATACTATAAGACCCTACATGAGGCAACAAAGTTGTGCACCTGGTAATTTTGTTTCGGGTTCATAAGAGTTCCTTTTTACTATTTATATGTCGACTATTATGAAGGAGTATCCTTGAACCTGAAAAAAATAATTAAATTCCAATTATTATAACTTGATGAGGTGGAAATTATGTGGTGCCATTTCATTTGTGTGCTTTTCCTGTTCAATCCATATTTCATTCTAAAATATGCTGTTTGTGGAAACAAGAAGAATTCAGTGGCAAAATTAACTACTTTACAAAATAACGTGTGGTATCATTGTTTTGAATAATAAGCATTGTGAACAATCTCAAAAAATGTGTTTGATGTTTTTATGACCCTTAAACAAGCAGGAAAACATCTGAATTACATCTGGTTAATATACCCACTTAAAATATCTTATTTTAAAAAGTCGCTGAGATGTTGAGAACTAACATTTATACTTAATGTTCAGCAGACCATCTTGTCATAGCGCCTATAAAAATGTGCATTTTGTGACAATTACTTAAGCAGATAATTACATCACAGCTATTCTGAGAGAGATGTAATTTGCCCATTCGCAAGAAAAAAAATCTGAAACTATGTTCTCAGTAAACCTTTAAATATCATATCTATCTTTCTTGAATTTACAACCGCAAGACACAATGATGTTATGAAGATAATCGAAACAAAACAAATCAGCCCAGAGGGAAATAGACTGGACACACGGCACATTAGCAGAGAGCTGGAGAAAATGGAGAGAAGAGGGGATTGGGGTCATTTCTGTCATCTCACTGCCTCTATTACAATGTGTTGCTGGTGCTTGTTTACAGAGAGCTTTTACATGTCAGAGGAGAACAGAGGAATTGGCTATCCAATTATGAGCCAGTGTAAATCATTTGACATTTCAGATTTATCATGCGTTGTGATAAAAGCTGTTAGATCTTAAAATATTGGGGGCTGTTTGAAGCAAGCATCAACAATGTTGGAAACATTTATTATGGGAGTTAGTCAATAGTTTTTGAAAGTCTCAGCTTACTAAGGATGTGTTTATAATATCGAAAATACAATAAAAATATATATTTTTTAAATTTAATATATTTTAAAATGTAATTTATTCCTGTGATGCAGCGCTGAATTTTCAGCATCATTACTCCAGTCTTCTGTCTCATATGATCCTTCAAAAATCATTCTAGATTTGCCACTCAAGAATATTTCTTATTATTATCAATGCTGAAAAGTTTTAAAAGTGAAAAACAACTAAAATAAGGTTCAAACCAGTGATAAATGTGTTAATAATTTGCCATTATTTTCGTCAACAGCTTTTTTTACACACAAAATGAGACGATAACTACATAAATGAATGACAAAAATCTATTGACATCTTCGTCAACTAATAAAAACTAATGTTAGGGTGGGATGATCCAGTCACAATGATGTCCTGCATTGTAGATGTGCACATTTGAAGAGTAATGTGCTGATCTACCTGCCAGGACATAAGCTGGCATGCTGCATGTCTCATAAAACATTCAAAAATGTAAACATCTGGGTGAAAGAGAATGGCAGACATATGGATAGATCTGAAAAAGTGTGACGATACAAAAGAGTGTTCTATATTTGGTAGGGTTTTCTGTGTGCACACCCGAAGCTCGCAGCCATGCACACAGAAAGCCGTCTCTCAGACAGCGTACAAGTACTGAATTGAGCTCTCTTTCAAGTCTTTTTGCACCTGAATGGATAAATACACAACATTATGTCAAAATGTAAACACAGAATGTAAACACAGAATGTCAGATGTGCATCAATATATTGGATCCCAGAATTCGGTCTTAAAGTGACAGCAGCCTAATAAACCTGCTGCCGTCTGTGCCCTTAATATAAATAAAACAACAAAAGTTTGTATTGCATTAAAGGTGCCACTGAATATTTTTTTACAAGATGTAATATAAGTCTAAGGTGTCCCCTGAATGTGTCAGTGAAGTTTCAGCTCAAAATACCCCATAGATTTTTTTTAATAAATTTTTTTTAACTGCCTGTTTTGGGGCATAATTAGAAATGCACCGATTCAGGCTGCGGCCCCTTTAAATCCTAACGCTCCCCGCCCCCGGAGCTCACGCTTGCCTTAAACAGCATAAAGTTCACACAGCTAATATAACCCTCAAAATGGATCTCTACAAAGTTTTCGTCATGCATACTGCATGCATACATCAGATCATGTAAGTACAGTATTTATTTAGATGTTTACATTTGATTCTGAACGAGTTTGATAGTGCTCCGTGGCTAACAGGCTAAAGCTAACATTACACACTGTTGGAGAGATTTATAAAGAATGAAGTTGTGTTTGTGCATTATACAGACTGCAAGTGTTTAAAAATGAAAATAGTGACGGCTCTTGTCTCCGTGAATACAGTAATAAACGATGGTAACTTTAACCACATTTAACAGTACATTAGCAACATGCTAATGAAACATTTAGAAATTTACAAATATCACTAAAAATATCATGTTATCATGGATCATGTCAGTTATTATTGCTCCATCTGCCATTTTTCGCTATTGTTCCTGCTTGTTTACCTAGTCTAATGATTCAGCTGTGCACAGATCCAGACGTTAATACTGGCTGCCCTTGTGTAATGCCTCGATCATGAGCTGGCATATGCAAATATTGGTGTCATACATATTAATGATCCCGACTGTTACGTAACAGTCGGTGTTATGTTGAGATTCGCCTGTACTTCGGAGGTCTTTTAAACAAATGAGATTTATATAAGAAGGAGGAAACAATGGGGTTTGAGACTCACTGTATGTAATTTCCATGTACTGAACTCTTGTTATTCAACTATGCCAAGGTAAATTCAATTTTCCATTCGATGGCACCTTTAATATTATTATTAATAACAGGTTAATGTTTTCTCCAGAAGTAGCCTATATAATGGATTTAAACATTTTAGAGAAATTCTTAATGCACTACATTTTAATTTTATTAAACCCATTAGATTCTACAGTCGATTTAGTCCATGGGTTTTCAAACCTGTCCCGAAGGACCCCCAGCACTGCACATTTTGTATGTCTCCCTCATCTAACACACCTGATTTAGGTCATCAGCTCATTAGTAGAGACTGCAAGACCTGAAGTGGTTGTGTCAATTAAGGAAGACATACAAAATGTGCAGGGCTGGGGGTCCTCCAGGAAAGGTTTGAAAACCCCTGATTTAGTCGACTAAAATCTTATGATATATAGTTGACTAAAACTAGAATAAAACTAAAACAATTCAGATGACTAAAACTAAATGGCATTTTAGTCAAAAGAATATGGCCCTGTCCAAAATGGCACAATTCATTTGCACTCATGTTGTGGACTCACAATGGCTGCCACGTGCGCGTGTCCATTAAGTTCACGAGACCATAAGGTGTCCCATTTGTCACTTTAGGTGACAAAATTTGCTGTCAAAATGAACACTGGTTTAAACAAAAACACACAGGCCTGACCTTGGATGAGAAGAACATATTGGTTTTAATTTGAAAATTTGAAGTAGCAGACTCAAATAGAATTTAATTATTTTTTTTTTAAACAATGTTTATGATTTTTTTTTTTTTACTCTGGAACACAAAATTAGATATTTTGAAGAATGGTGGAAACCAAACATTTCTAGTGACCATTGAAGTCTACTGTATGGACAAAAAAAACACTTTTATTCACATGTTCTTCAGAAGAAAAAAAAATATTTGGAACAGCATAACGGTGAGTAAATGATGACAGAATTTTCATTTTTGAATTGAATTTTTGGTAACACTTTACTTGAAGGGGTGTGCATAAGACTGACATGACACCTTCATAATTATGACATGACATGTGTCATGAATATGAAGGTGGTTTTTATGCATGTTTATGACAACTGTCATTAAGTGTCATTCACTCAATTATGTCATTTTTAATGCAAAGATGACATTGTTTGTGATGTCTGTGTTACGACAACTTGACATAAACTAATACATCATAACCTGTCATTGTCTTTGTCATTACAACTTGACATTACCAAGACAACATAACCTGTCATAAACATGACATAGCAGAGTAATTATCAAACTTAAACTACTTTGGTTTTTAACATTAACATTACATTACATTACATTATTTTGGTAGCACTTCAGTATAGGAAACACATATATAAACTATGACTTTTCTGTCAATAAACTCCTAATTTACTGCTTCTAAATATAGTTAATTGTTAAGTTTAGGTATTGGGTAGGATTAAGAATCTAGAATAAGGTCATGCATAATAAGGCATTAATATGTGCTTAATAATTATCAATAAATAGTCAATATTCTAGTAATATGCATGCTAATAGTAATAAGCAACTAGTTAAAAGACCCTAAAATAAAGTGTTACCATTATTTTATAACGGTGTCATTTTTTTAAGAAGTTTGAAATGGTCTATTATTTGACCTTCTGTTGGAGGAAACTTAAAAAAAAAAAAACAAATGAAAAATATTCATGACGCTGTTATAAAATTATTTATCAGAGTATTGTCACTTAATGACATTTTAATGACAAGTTCAATTTGTACCACTGTACTTGAGGTCAAGATACATATTCATGACACTATTATAATGGCCTCATGACAGCCAATGTCAAAACCAACCACATGCCAGTTTAATATAATGTTAATCCAATGTCAAGTTGTCATGACAAAGACACTGACAGGTTATGATGTATTGGTTTATGTCAAGTTGTCATAATTCGGACATCTCAAACAATGTCATCTTTGCATTAAAAATGACAATTGAGCAGATGACACTTAATGACAGTTGTCATAAACATGCATAAAACCTCATGTCATGTGTCATGTCATAGTTATAAAGCTGTCATGTCAGTTTTATGCACACCCCTTCAAGTAAAGTGTTACCACATTTTTTTTAAATAACTTTTGTGAGACTTATAGAGTGTTATAACCAGACGCGATGCGATTCCAGATTCCAGCAACAAGCAATTTGTCAGTCCACACCAGACTCAACAAAAGACACAAAATCCATCAAAAATCACAGCCAATCAGAAGAGCATGTGGGTCGTCTCTCTTTGTAAGCACACCAAAATGGATAAGTACATAATCAAATTCATAAATATTACACCGTTTTAAAATACATACTGAGTGACTAAAACAATCTTTGTCAATAGACTTGTCTGATTAGACTGAGTTCACAGTTTCAACATTCCTCACTAATGTACAAGATCTGAGGTGAATTATCCATTGTCGTTTCAGTACAGCTATAAAAATCATGATGATATTCAAACTCACATAAGTATTTTTTTACATTAAAAAAAGCACACAAACAGTACCTGAGATTATCATTGTCATACCTAGTATGTTGTTGTTTCAGCTGCGACATCGCCAAAAATAGAAATCATTTCTAAAACAGAAACATCACGTATTTCCATTGTGCCTGGTTAGGACAAAAACTCTGATTAACATGAAAAAGATACCTTTTAAATCACATGTCGTGGCATCACGTCTGGTTAGGACAGGGTGTTCGTTTGAACATCATATGAAAATCGTGTTTTAAAGACTGCACAAGGAGAAAAATTAAAAACATTTTTCCATTTTCGTTAACTCAAGAGGAAGAGAGAAAGAAAAAGAAGGATTTTGCTTTTAAACCAAATGGTTTACAAGTTTGAAGCAAAAGAAAAATTCTGGGGGCTGCCATAGACTCCCAGCCAGAAAAAGAATTAAAAAAAAAGAATGGCAACAAAAATAAATGGGACACACAAATTCAGTGCTTGGCCCGTAACTAAGACAGTAAAAGGCTTTAATTCTGTTTCCTTTATATTGTGCAATGACATTTGTACGTTTTATCATTAACAAAGAGAAAAAGAAAGACTGCCTCAAGCTATGCTTGCAGAAGCCTGTGAAGAGGCAACGTAGGGAAGAGTTCTTATCTCTGAAAGTGAGTGGTACAAATTGGAGAGCGCTCGAGCAAGTCCCACAATGTCATTGGAATAATGAGGGCTATTTGTTTTCTGGGTTTTTTTTTATACCAGTGAAAGTGGGAATTTAGTTTCCTTTAGGAGACAGAGAACAGAGATACAGAGCTGGACAAAAAAAGCAGCTAATAATGACAGATCAAACCTGAAAAACACAAAGGTCATACTATGGGCAAATAAGAGCGCCAGAGTATTCCTAAACATCTTAGAAAGACCATTAAGTTAATACATAAATATATAAAAACTCCTTTTGGGGGCTTCCCAATTGTAAAAAATAATGTTTTTTTTTTTTTTTAAATGCAGAACATTTTATGTTAGAGTTAAGGTGGGCGTACACTACAAGTTTGGACACTCTGGAGATCCTGAGGCACTGCACACATTACGAGTCAGTTAACCTGATAAACGTGTTAAAGCAGCTGGTACACGGCACCACTGTACTGCATGGCAAACCGGCGGTAATCACATAAGCTATTGAGCTAAACACAGAGATCGGATCTTTCAATGTTCCTCCTATAGCTTCGGATAGAAAAAAGGAAGAAAATAAAAGGACAAGCGTGCAAATGATTTGGTAAAAAGCAGAAACAACACAGCCATTCCTATCAACAAAAACAACTAGAGAATGTATTTGTTTGTTTGTGTGTGTGTGTGTGTGTGTGTGTGTGTGTGTGCATGTGTATGCGCACACTGTAGGGTTGCAGCCACTGGGCTATAATAATATTCATAGATCTAGCCTATGTGATATGGTTGTGTGTGATTTGGCAATGGGGAACAGCTATACACTAGTCAATTGTTTAATATATAGAGTTTGTGTATGTGTGTGTGGCCACTCACTTGGTAAGGGTGGACTATGGTCCATAACGTCTTCCTCCACACTTGGTTTGAAACTGCTGCTGCTTCGTTCACTAACCAAGCTGGAAGAGCTTTCCACGTGAAAGCTGGTTGGAGTTGGACCGGTAATGCTGGGCTGCAGGGGTGTTTGCACTTGGCCTCCACTCGATTCTGAGTGCAAAGACTTTCTCAATGAAAGACATTCCTCTAAATTGAAAATCAAAAGAAAATTTTAAATTCAAAGTTTAAGCTGAAGAGGTGAGCTCTTTTTTTGGAAAATCTTTATGGAAACAGTGATTATCTTTTTACAATCCACACTAGTATTGGGGAACTAGTAGCACAGAAATTACACAAAGCAGTTATAAAGGCAAGCTTTTGTTCAATTTAGTGGGCTTTTATTCCCAAAAAAAAAAAAAAGTGTATATTGTGTATCAATCTGTAAAACAATACTGATCTTTAGGGGGATTTGTGTTTTCTGTGAAACGTGGTACAGTACATCTGACAGATGGAGTTGTTTAAGTTTGTACAAGTTTGTGTGGGTGGGAGGGAGAGTTTGTGTGTATTTGCCAGTGAATTTCCAGGAAGTGTGTATTACCGGAATCTCTTCTTTGATCGGTCTCAGACGTGAAGGTCTTCCTGTCACTGCTGCATTCACTGAGCTCGTCATCACTGCCATCGCTTTCACTTACGCAAACTTTAAAGAGACAGAGACACAGAAAGACAAAATGTGAGAAAGTTAGTAAGACAAGAGTAAAAAGCAACAGATGCAGGATAAAAAGCATAGCGTTGTACATACACAGGGATACACAGAGGTCTGTATGAACAGTAAACAAAAAGGAGTAGTCAAAAACGAAAATTTAAGTTGTTCCAAACCTGTATGAATTTCTTTCTTCTGCTGAACAAGATATTTTGAAGAATTTGGATAACCAAACAACTGATGGACCGCAATGACTTCCATAGCATGGGGAAAAAAAAAATGCTATGGAAGTCAATGGGGCCCATCAACTGTTTTGCTACAGAAATTCTTCTATAACTTCAAAATAACTTCTTTTGTGTTCAACAGAAGAAATTCATACAGGTTTGGAACAACCTGAGGGTGAGTAAATGATCACAGAATTTTCATTTTTTGGGTGAACCATTCCTTTAAACACAGACCAAAAGACACTGTCTAACACTGATGAATAAACAGTATAAGGTAAGGCTATTAAATAGCAGTCCTAAACTAGTTTTGGTTAATACAATAAAGTTAGTAAGATTGTATGAGCCACCAGTGTCATCAAAAATATAGAAAATAACACAAAGTGAAAATAAAGTGATATTTTGGGTCAAAGTTACAAAAACTACTGTTACAAAGGTAAATAACAATACTAACATGATCTGTTAATAAAACATATGGACACTGATCCTGATGAATGAACATGCAAATCTTTCCCATCACACAAACGACTTACTAGTCATGTCATTTATTGGTACTTTTATGGTAATTTCATGATTTACTAATTGACAACATAACTACAAAGTTGCATACTCTTAATTTCCTTTATTCCTTCATATTTGCATGTGCAATTGAAGATTGAACGCCACGAGCACAGTATAATATCTGACAGGACAAGAAAGGTTGTTTTCTGAGGTGAGACACTTTTTATTTTGTAACAATGTACAAAAATGTCAGAATAATGACACTAATATATAGCCTGACAGCATCTCATCTGACCACAGATACTTTTCAGGACAAAATGTTCTTCTAAGTTTTTCTTAAGTTTACTTTAATTGCGTCTCACAGAAGTGTCAACAGCTTTCACGTGCATCTTTCAAAATAAAAGTCTTGCATCAGAAGAACATTTAGAATTACTTTTTTGTTCCTTTGACTAAGCACTCCACGACCCACCACTTGAGAAACAGCACAGTATCATCAAATAGATGAATACATTCATTCTCAACCAATCTGTAAACGGCTCAGGGCAACGCAAGAAGGCAAGTTGGAAAATAAAAAGTAGAACAGAAGTATGGGGACAGAGAGACAAAAAATGAATGTGCCTCTACAATACTATCATTCATTTCTTCATTCCACTGTTTCTCCTTTCATTTTCTGAACAGAGGCAGGTAAGGATTCTGTGAGGAACTTCTGTGGCTTCAAGTGGACATGGACCTTTTGGCTGTCTTTCCAAAGCCTTCATCATCTCAGCAGAACACGCTTGCCCCCGATCAGCGACTTGAGCCCAAGCTGAAAATTAATATTTTTATCGGAGAGAGAAAAGGCAAGCTTCGGACCAACACCGTTCTGCCTTCCAATTTGCTGCACTCCATCTGCCATGGTTTCAATCAGAGAAAGTAGGATGGAGGTGCAGTGTTGTGGTGTGTGTGTGTGAGCAAGTCAGAGAGAGAGAGAGAGAGAGAGAGAGAGAGAGAGAGACCTGTCTCCTGTCCTGTCACAGACTCTCTCTCTCATTCTCTATACCACCCGTCTGATACCACCCACCTCTCCAATCTGGCTTGATGGAAACGGCCATAGAGCAGCAAATTCTGTCGTCGTGCTGAATCATTGTTACACACGGGTTGGTTTACCCTGAGCTACTGTATAAACCATCAAAACACTTTTCATGTGTTTATAGTGTTGTATGTGTGTGCATTTTCATGTTTACCAAGAAAAAAAAGGTGTGCGAGACATGGAAAAGAGGGTAAATATATTTTACAAAAGTACTTCTGAGACAAATCAATCAAACAGATTAAATCATCATGTGTAAAGCTTCAGTTGATACCAAGTCAAATCTATCCCGCAACACAACAGATGTGACAGTGTCAACTGGCTGTATCTCTAAAATACTTTTTAAAAAAATTTGAAAACAAAAAGTCTTAACCCATTTCCCAAGTTTCATCCTTGTTCAAAAAACTACAGCTGTGTCTAAAGTTGTCAAAAGTACTGACTTCGGTACCTATTAGTACTGAAATTTAAAAAATGTGACGCTTCGAGCGCTGTCGAGCGGAATGTAAACACCTCTGATTGGCCATTGTGTTGTCGTGCTTATTGGATATGTCTGTAATTGGCTACAATGACCAACGCACAGCAGCGTTTGAAAGCACATGGAAGTGTTTGAATTTGAAAGCGCTTGAAAGCACGAGCAGGAGCGGACTGGTCAGCAACAGACGCCTGCTTTCAAATGCTCCCGTGTGTATCTGTGTAAGCGCTTGGTGAAGAGCTTCATTCATGATTATTTACTACGTTTTTACAGCGTTGATCATTGAAGACAATCACAGACATATCCAATGAGCCGTGAACACAATGGTCAATCGGAGGTGTTTACGAATCCGCTCAACAGCGCTCAAAGCACCACATTTTTTAAAATTTCAGTACTGACTAGTTACCAAAGTCGGTACTTTTGACAATTCTTGCTGTGTCCGCAATTGCCCCCTAACCTATATCCTCATTCACTATTCCATACATTATGCTACTAATATAGTATACTTTGAGGAGGGATGTTGATGCTGTTGATGCTCATGGCTTTGTGAACCTACATGGGCATCCATCGTAATTTGTATATAGACGGAGATTACAATCGAGCTGCTACTAGCCGATTAGCTGCTATTTCAAAAATGGCGGTCACAAGTTTCTTGTTGGTCACGGTAACCCTGCCCCCAGCCCCTGACGCAAGCGGTTCTTACTTCTAGCCCAGCAATGTTTTGGTGCTACTTACGAACTGCTTTTCCTGGTTTGGAGATGGTGCTTTGGGTGTCGAAAGACAAAGAACTCATTTGAAACTAGGCTCTGGCTCCTAACCAGCACTCAAACTGCCTTGGTGGAAAAGGATTATTAAATTATGCACCAAAAGAACTGCCGCTTTTGCATAGTTTGGGCTTGCCGTTTAATACTCATTTGAAACTTAGCAAACTGGCAGATCCAGCATAACTCTGTCATGAAAACTAGCATGTATAAACCTTAATTAAACACTTTAATAATCAATTAAAAAGGAATTTATACCTGTATGATATTACGCTGTACCCACATTGGACCATGAGGTTTGGAAAATGGATGGATGGATGTTACAGGGAATTCATTCAGCACAAACTTCACAGTGCATTATGGGTATTCTCTAGCTGTTGAGTGTACAGTTGCACACTCGTAATTGAGGTGCATTATGGGACTGAATGAGTGAATGAGCGGATAACGTCCACTATGGTTTCAGACACCACTACAAATGGCTGTCGCCACAAATAGTGCCCTATTTAAGGGTATAGGTGGTGATTTTGGATACAGCCTATGATTTATTTTTTGTTTTTTTTAAACATACATCTTCCAGGTCAAAACTGACCCAATTGCAATAGAGAGGTTTTCTAGAAACAATAAATTAAGATACTTTAAAAAAACTGGTTCTTAACTAGTTTTGATTTAGGACCCAGATTTTGCACTGGACATTAAGTGTCAAATCCAATAACAAAATTGTTTATTGTACAATAAAACATTCTATAAAATCAAACAATTTCAAATTTCAGTTAAAACTCACTTATTAAAAAGTTTCAATTATTAAAAAAACGTAAACATGCTAGTCTTTTTATCATGAAATCGTAAAGCATCGCAGACATGGCGTGGGTTGTCATCCACTATGAGACACTAAACCGCGTTCCAAATTATTATGCAAGTGACATATCAGTAAGATTTCTGTACAATAATCATTCAGATTTTAGTTTTTCTAAGAAAATGTGTGTTTATTTATTTATCCATGCCTTTTTAGATAACTGATATCAATCTCAGACAAAATAATTTGCCAGGTCTATGGAAACCTTACTTAGAGGTTGTTCCACATTATTAAGCAAGTCACAGTTCTCATGCAATATGGGGAGGAAGAAAGATCTTTCTGAAGATGAAAAGCATGAAATGGTGCAATGTTGTGCAAAAGGCATGAAAACAACTAATATTGTGTGAAAACTGAATGGAGATTATTAAATTATCATAAGATTTCTGAGTGGTTTAGAGCATAGCAGAACTCGGTCAGATAAAGGCTTATTGAAGAAAGTTCCTGTCAAATTAATTGTATTAAAAGCCAGTGTTGAGCAGCTAACAGGTATTTGAAGCTGCTGGTGTCTCTGGAGCTCTCCATGCAGGCTGGCAGTTGTGTGTAAAGATGCATTTCAGCCACTCCAAACCAAAGCTCACAAAGAGAAACATTTTCTTAGAAAAACTAATATCTGAATGATTATTGTACTGAAATCTTACTGATATGTCACTTGCAGGGCTTGACATTAACACCCGCCAACCCGCCAAATGTGGGTAGATTTCAGCTGTGGCGGGTAAGACAGCCAATATAATTTCAGTTTACAGCCAAATGAAAAGTAGCCAAGCTCGTCGTATCACAAAATTACAATTCAGTCACAATTCTTTATCGATTAACTTGCGGTTATGAAGGTGGGATAGGCGGAATCGCGCTAAATGACACAACAGAAGCGCTCGCGTGCACGATCAGTTCTCCTTGAGTCTGAATACACGCACACACAGATGTCAAAATGCATCGTGTGGAGTATCTCGCGTGAATACAGTCGGCTATGGCTTACGGCTAAGTGGACGTAAACAGGTGGGTAAAAACTGGATATGTGTCAGTATATGACGTCCATGCATTCAGCAGCCCCCAAATAAATACCCCTCTGTCATTAATGTTAATCAAACATCAAAAAATGTTAAATACATGTTTGCTAAATAAACATATGTATCTGAATTTTTTTTTTAAATTACTATTTGTAATTTGCTTCTTTGTTCTTTTTATATAGCCTAACAAAAATAACTGTATACCTCATGTATAGTCTTGATTTGGGTGGTCAATCTGCATTTGTAAGTTTGAAAGGGTTTTAAATCTTGCAAATCAAGTAAAATGACACAAAATCAAGTAATTTAAGAATGCCAGAGTCAAATTTAATCATATAAAATGTAATTTCCCAACAGCAAAATTGTGGCCAGTGAAAATGCTGAGTGGCTAGTAACTTTGGAAAACCACTAGCCACATTGGCTGGTGAGCAAAAAAGTTAATGTTGGTCACTTGCATAATAATTTGGAACGCAGTGTATACAAGATGAAACGATCGATTCTTGTGTCCCGACGCTCATTGTCATTTATGAATCAACATGACTCCCTACGTCAACCTGGCATAAGAGTGCTGTGCTCTTAAAAAATCCCTTGGTGGAGGAAACTAAACGTCTTAAACCATTAGAACCAGACTAAGGTGACTGCTTGTTTAAAGTCGGCATGAAACAGAAGTTATGATAGTCTTTTCTTTTAAATTGTGATGTATATCTGAGTGAAACGGCTTCTCGAGCAAGGGGGAAAAAAGTAAGGCGGGACTTGATTTTGTCCATCAGGAATTGATTGGATGGTTGTGGTTTGCTTTTGCTGTGATGTCATGTGAGTGACAGGTTGCCCCGCCCTCACGCCACATTATCAGAGTCAAAGTCAAAGTCAAAGTTTATTTATAAAGCACTTTTTTAAAACAACAAGTGTTTATCAAAGTGCTGTACATACAAAAAGAAAACAGCAAAGAAAAGAGAAGAGGGAGGTTATTTTGATTAAAGAATACGAGGGCACATGAATTTTAAAAAAAATGTGCACAGATAGAAAAAAAAACACTGCAATGGTGATTTTAAGCTGCCTGCATTTGGTGTTTTTAATCAGACTGTCTGAAAACAAAGTTGTGTTTATAAGATATCGGGCTGACACAGCAAGTGCTTATGAGAATATCACTTTACATGTCAGCCAATCTGCTCTTCCTGCCTCCAGAATAAACTGCAATATAGACTAAACCTTGAGGTCCATTCAAAGGTCTGGCTACACAAGATTTGAATAACAGTACGTTGGTTTAATGGGTCAGCCAAGTGATCTCCCACCCTGAACAGCTAAGATGTGAAAAAAAAGCGATTATCCTGCTGATGAATCAATTATATTATACCATAATATAGTTTCCTGTAGCCAGACCTTCAAACTGACCTCCAAAGATCTGTACTCCAGCAGGTTTCAATAGCCAAGGTCTGCCCAGAGGCCATTTGACTGTCATGCAAAGCAACCAATCACATTTTTTTTTTTTTTTTAGTGTTGGGTTAGGGGCATGAAAATGTAGACATCCCTGTAAAACATAGATGTCCCTACAATGAAAAACTGATGTGTAAACCTCTTGGAGGTATTCTATAGTCTATGCTGCAAATTTCAGATACTTCATATACTTTTGAAAAGCCAACATTTAGTTGATCCTAATAAGCGCTCACTGTCACAGTTGTAAACACGACGGCTTTCTTCTTCCAAAATGCAAAGTACTATTATCTCTACCTAGACACCATCTGTAACTAAGACACCTACAGACGATTGTAATTTCAGTTGCTCCTGATATTCAGAAACGTTCAGTCACATTACCAGCAATGACAGCAGAGGCCATACAACAGAATGAAGAAAAACTAACCTCTGCTAGGGCCAGAGTACTTCAGCTGACTGTACTTCAGCAGCCAACTGAAATGTCACAAGACTTACAGTTAAAGGTCTCTGCAAATATGAAGTGATTGTTTACTTTCGGTCACACAGAGAGAGGCATACACAGGGCTTTAGTCATGAAGCAGATGTATGAAGCAGATCAAATTAATGTGGAATGAATCATGGTATGCATCCTTACCATTAACAAATGGTTTACACACACCATTTGATTAGGGATACCTTTTTTGTTCTTACAGTGTTTGTACTTGTTGCACCACTGGACCATGATGTTTTTGGGTCAGTGGCAAAAAAATCTAGACATGTCATGTTAAGAATGTAATTCTGTGTTTATGTTGGATTTGTACATTTTTATTTGTACATCACGTTATGATATAATAAAAAAAGATTTACACACAACGTATAAAATATTACATACTTAATCTAAAAAGTATTTCCAAAAAATGATGTTGTCTTGGGATTATACCATTAAACATATTAAACTATCCTTACTGTGTCATAAAAAGATTTTTTTTTTAAAGAGATCTGACCTTGACACAGATGAGTCCTCTCTGTAATATAAATTCCCATTTTATGGTGTTCTTGACACATGAAAACAAATTGGCTTCCTGCATATTAGTTACATGAATAGCTTCTACACTGGATCATATGCACTGTGTAAGTAAATCATATAAGTGCCCTGATGACACTGAAAAGCTTGCAGAGATTTACAACAGCCAGTGACCTTTGGCGGAGACAACAGAAATGATTGCATAGTGCCATAAATTAAATACCTGTTTTTGAGCCAGCCATGCAACCACATTTCCCTCGGGAGACTTTAGGTGCATCCCAGTTTGCGTACTTATGCACTATTCTATGCCATTTTGTAGTATAAATAGTGCGAGTAGTACATTCACAACGAAAATTACAATTAAAAAAAGTACACTTTAAATGCCCGGATGATGCAGTATCGAAAAAACGAAGTGTGGAATGTTGGACACTTCACACACTTAACTGTCACAGGAGGAGGGGCTATCAGTCTCTAATGTTGAATGACAAAATAAGCTTATAAATTTCATACACTACATGGTTGTGTGCATAATACATAGTACGTCAATAAACTACACAATTTTTTTGATTTGCTAGACAATCAACGCTAGTCAAAATGTCTGTTTTCAGCTCTATCAATAAGCTAGAATATTTGCAAAAAACGTTTGTTCCACAGTGGCACATGGTGTATTAACTAAACACTCACTTTGGTACAAGCTGCTCACAGAAACAATGACCAGCTCAGAGGTTAACCTGCTTGAGCCCATGGTACAAACAGTCATGATGACCTTTTTTTTCAGTTAAACCAGTTTTTTTTTGTTTCTGCATAAGGTTAAACATTCTCACCCCCACATTCTCTCAGGTTGAGGTTTCAGTATATATTGTAGAGCACTATACACTCTCAGTACCCAGCAAAAAAAAAAAAAAGTGTACCTTATTAAGCCATAAAGGGTGCAGATTAGACATATACACAACCATTCAAAGGTTTGGGATTTGTACTTTTTTTATGTTTTTGAAATAAGTAGCTTATGCTCACTAAGGCTGCATTCATTTGATCAGAAATACACTAAATGAAATATTATTTTAACTGTTTTCTTTAGGAGTACATTTTAAAATGTAATTTATTCCTGAATTTTCAGCATCATTACTTCAGTTTTCAATGTCACATGATCCTTCAGAATTCATTTTAATATGCTGATTTGCTGCTCAAGAAACATTTCTTATAATTATCAATGTTGAAAACAACTGTTTTGCTTAAAAGTTCCCCAATTATGCTTTTTCAGATATTACCATTTATATAGTGTGTAATATAGCTGTTTGTGAACGTAAAAGGTCTACAAAGTTTTAAAGATCAAAGTGCTCGACAAATAGTTGTCTCCTAAAAGAAAGAATTAATTAAATCAATTCCAGTCTCATATCCAGTTACAAACCTACATAATGTAACAATTTTGCATAATACCAGCCTATGGTCTTTCTTGGCTGCTAATGAACAACTTCTACATTGACCCTCAAACACTGTAGTTATAGCTGAGGCCCGGAAGGGTTTGGTTTGCGTTGTTGACATGCAGAGAAGATGCTGTTTTCAGCATTGTGAATACAATTTGCAAGCATTTCAAAATAAGGACTCACTCTGGAACTGATACAGTAAAACCAACGCCATCACTACTATTCATTTCACTGTGTAAAAAAAGTACTAAGGAAGCCTCTGGAGCTGAAATTCAGAAATGGTAATAGCGCTTTGTTTCCAACACTGGAAAGTGGTGGACATATCACAACAAACTGGCCATCTGACCAATCAGAGTAAAGTAGGCTTCCGGAAAAGAGGGGTTTAGAGAGACTGAATTGTTTTCAGACTCTTTGAGAAATGAGATGATGTACAATACATATTATGAGGAAATCAAAGATTTGTTTTTGTTTTTTTTTTGGACCTTGGATGCATGTAAACCTATTGTAGGAGACCTCCAAAACTAAATTAAGATCCCTTAAAATAGCATAAAAGAGCACTTTATGAAAACTGTATTTATTCCAGTATTCTTTGATGAATAGAAAGTTAAAAAAAAACAGCATTTTCATTTACTGACCCCAAACATTTGAATGGTAGTGTTGATACCTTTTTGGACTGTACTGCCACGGTAGATGATGTGCCATTTTTTTAGAGTGTATAGTCTATTGTTTTAACACGTCATGCACTTCCACACAGGAAACAAAAATGCATAACCGATACACATAGTTGTCACAGTACTGATATATGAGGAAACAAGAGGCTTCTTTTGAACTGATTTAGGGGAATAATTTAATTCTAAGACCAAATATATGTTTACAAGCAATAATCCTTTTGTTATGATGAGAAGAACATGTTAATAATCTAAAAGATAATAAATTCTGAACTCCCCAAAGGCCTTACCCAATAATACCCAGCTTGCAACAGTGTTCTGGACAATTTCTAATATCATCTGAAGAATATCAGTAATAATGATTCCTTTTTAGGTCTTTTATTTATAAAAAGCAGAAAAATAATCTACTCCATATGTTACTTGAGCCATCTTTTGCTTGATTGCAGCTTTTCAATAACAGGTGTTACCTCCCAACAAAGAAACCCAAAATTAGGGATGGGTCACGTTGGTCGACAAATCTATTAAAGTGGTTGACTACAGTACTTTATCTAAATTTTGTGTTGTTGTATTGATAAATTTAGAAATGATTATTTAATAATGCTAACAAAATGCTATGTTTTAGACTTTCAGCATGGTAAAACTCTGTTTTTATTATTATTATTCTCAAGAACCCTCTGAAAAATGCATCCAATCAGGTTCAGCTGATCCTGATTAGATGCATCCATATAAAATACTCAAACAAAACATTCACATGAGCTAAATATATTTACTCTTTTTTTTTTTAATTCTGTGTCACCAACATAAACATTACTAGAAACACATTTATGGGAAACCCTCAGAGCCCATCAATTCAAGACGTGCCTCAAAGTTTTATTCTTCTCAGACAAAATGGGATTCACCGCTGTCAAAGACTCCCTCGTGATCAGACATTCTAAATAAGAGCTCGTTACCCATCCGACCGGCGCATTATCATCCCAAATCTGTTATGGCTGCCAGATGCTAGATTTTCATGAAATTCCAATGAGTTGTATTTTACAAATTTACATACGTTTAGCCTGATTAACCCACTAGCATTAATTCACGAGTATACAGAAATGACTCTGGCTGAAATAGTCCAGAGAAGCATCAATGAGCACGTTTACAGGCACACCAGTATGCTGATAACTCACAAAAATCAGCTTATTGAAATTGAAACTTGCATTATCAGGCTACTGGTTTGTATGTAAACCCAGACAGCAAGTAAAGCGTGTTTACAAGACTTTATTAACAAATCCGGTTATTTCCCCGTAGTAATACACAATAATTTGCATATATTACTCTGTATATTTCATTTGTTATGTCGGTTGTGATGTTAAATAAAGGATTAAAATCTGCACTAAGGACACATTCCTGTCACATATCACACATACACACTTCAATAAGCTGACATAAGCAAGTTAATGCGTTTACATGCTGGGCGAAATTATTATATAGGGGCAAAAATTGGTAACACTTTAGAATAGGGAACACAAAAACTATTAACTACAACTTTTCCTTCAAACTCCTAATTTACTGCTTATTAATAGTTGGTAAGGTAGTTGTTAAGTTTAAGTATTGGGTAGGATTAAGAATGTAGAATAAGGTTACGCAGAATAAGGTATTAATATGTGCTTAAAAGTACTAATAAATAGCCAATATTCTAGTAATATGCATACTAATAAGCAACTAGTTAAAAGACCCTAAAATAATGTGTTACCCGAAAATCTAGCTGTGATGATCAGTTTATGCTCAAGCTGTTTATGACCTTACTCCGATAAAGGAAAACAGGTAAATGCATTTACATGATCACATGCATTTTCGTCTTAATAAGCATAATTGGGTTAAGAATGCGCATGATAACGCACTCAATTTTGATGGAGAAAAAAGCAGCTGAAGTTGTAGTTGTATTAACTGTATATTCGACAGTAGATTCTGTAGCACTTAGCATGTTTAATGCTTAAAGGGGGGGTTGCATGCGATTTCACTTTTTTAACTTCAGTTATCGTGTAATGTTGCTGCTTGAGCATAAACAGTATCTGCAAAGTTACAGCGCTGAAAGTTCAATGCACACAGAGATATTGTCTTTTAAAGTTATGGCATTTTATTGCCTACAAAAATGGGTGGTTTGGACTACAACGAGCTTCTTCCCGGGTTGGTGACATCATACCCTTGCTATTAACATAAACAATGCCCCCGGGAACACGCAACAAAGTGGGCGAGGCCATGTGGCGCAGCATAATGAAAGCGGAAGAGTTGTTTACACCGAACGCGAGCTGCGCGACGCGACGCATCAAAAGATATAGAACCCATTATTATCTGTCATATTTTCTACACTGGATGCGGTGCTGAAGACAGCTTCCTGAATCTACACGAGTTTAATGCTGGATTTACAAAGACTTTTACTGAAAGATGAAGCAGTTCCCACTTTAAAAGCAGAAGCTGCTGTTTATCAGCTCCAAACTGTAAGTATTAAGCATGCTGTAAGCATTAAACATGCTTTTATTGTTTGTCTTTTAAACATAATGTTATAGTTCTGTTGCTATTTTTAATGCATCTAGGACGTATACAAAGAGCAACTCGTTTTTGCTAGCCAGTTAGCTAAATTCTAGTGCAACAAACACCAACAAACTTCTATGTTCATAGACAAACAGTTGTTCATGCTATAAATTAAACGCTACCTTTACAAAAATGCGACTACTCAGGCATGTATTTACTACAGGAAAGCTTTAATCAGGATAAAACTGTATATTGAAAGCTAACAAACAGCAGTGCAGCTTATCTAAACACTTTGACACAAATACTAAATGAAATACCATTCATAAACATCCTTCAAAAGCCGCGATTGCAGAGGTTCTACTTTTTCCTCTTCATCTGGGTCTGATTCGGCTCAATTTGATACAGCAGTGTAGGCACTATTATTTACTTTCCACCTAAGCGCGTAACTAAGAATGGTAAGGGGCGTGGCGTTTCCGGACGTTTCAGCGAATCACGACAGACTGGGCCAGTAACCAACCTGCTGACCAATCTGAGCACATTGCGTATGTCGAAGGGAGTGGCTTCATAGAAGCAGGAAGTCAAACGAGCGGTTCGAGAGGTGTAGAATTAAGATAAAATAAATGAAAAATACAGCATTTAAAAAAAAAACGAAGCATTAAGACATGTTAAACTGTGCCCCCAAAACACAATCAAGCCTAGAAAAAAAAACATGTAACCCCCCCTTTAAGGTTTCTGGCGGATAAGATGTACTGTAACGTGCTTCTATTGCCAGAGTAATTACTGGAAGGTTATTTGTCAAATCAAGTCATCTTTATTTATAGTGCTTTATATGATACAGGTAACTTCAAAGCAGCTTTAATAAACAGGAAAATAACATTCCAAATTTGTACTAAAATGTATGAGTGAATCCTGTAAAACAACTTTACCAAGTTTAATTTGTAAAATCACTGTTTAAATCTGAAAGCAGCTGAGCAGAATATTAAGATAATCATCATTCTCCTTTCTGTCGTGTCCCCCAGAGCATCTGGGACGGGAAGAGCTTCACCTGCATGTCCAATCACATCAGAGTGAGTGAAACTGTATCCAGTCTAACCATCAGAGGAACAGAAAGATTTCCAGTCTATATCGTTACAGATGTTGAGATTTGATGATATTGACCTGTCAACATTAAAAGATGTTCCAGAGTAAATACAAGTTAAGCTCTATCGACAGCATCTGTAGTGAGCTAATGGATCCATAGAGAGTTTAACTGCAGAAATCTGAAGCTTGCATTTTGTTAAATCACTTTTCTTAATTCCAATCCACTGTTTTCCCATGCACTTTCAAACTGTGGGATGAGTGAGAATACTATTGTGGCATTTAATTTACAGTAAGCCAGAGATGATGACTTTAATTAAATCTGTAACATTTCTTTAAATCAGTTCTTTTCTGTCTCTGCAATTCTTTGTAATACCCTCGGAAAACAAGTTTTTCAACTCCTGGCTTCAAAATACCAGAGCAAACATGCTCTGTTTAATCATATTTCAACTAGATCAATACAGGTTTATTATTATTCTATCAACATTATTGCACTTGTTCACAAAAAGCCTTGGAAACATTTACTCTCAGCTTGCTGAGTCAATACTATAAAAAAGATGTATAAAATGAAATAACTGCACATTTAGGGATTATTTTTGTCTTTTCATTATTCCAAAAAGTTTTATTATAGATAATATACAGTGCACAGCATAAATGAGTACACCCCCTCTGAACAAATACAAAAGATGTATTTTCTTTATGATCACCAATACAATTCATGGAAAGATGGCAAAACTAAAATGTATTAACTATATACATAAAAACTGAGAAATGTGTGTCATTAATAGCCATAAAATAAGTAAATTAGCCAATTTTGTTTAAATTAAGGATTGCAGAAATAAGTACACACTAGATTTAATTCAACAAATGTATAATATTCTAGTACTTGGTATGCCCTCCATAATTTTTAATATACTGCTCTGACCCTTCTTGGCACGGAGTGTACAAGTTCATGACAAATTGTCACATCTGTCCTGTTTAACTCCTGGATGATGAGCTCCTTAAATGCCCTGATCTTGGGGAGTGTTGCTCAACTCGTCTCTACAGAATCCCCCACAGGTGCTCAAGAGTGTTAAGACTGAGTGCAATACATGTCCACAGAAGGTTTTTCACCTTGGGAGAATGCATATCCTCATTGTCATGTTGAAAAAAATGCCCAACAAAGCAGGGAATGAGGAAATGGTAAAATCTTCTGTTTCAAGTTTGTGTATTAAATTATACAGTGGTGTGGGAATTCTTGACAGCACTAATGAAGCACAACTCCCTCACACCTTCAGCACTCATACATCCCTATATAAGACCTTTACTACCACTGAACTTTACTGTGGGAACCAGCACTTCTCACTGTACTCCTCCTCTACCAACTCCATAACATTTTGGATGCTGTTAGACTCAAAATGATTGATTTGGTCAGGAGACCAGAGTATTGATTCCCAGAATTTATATTTTTGTAAATATGGGCTTTGGAAATGGCTAACTGACTTTATTGTGCTTTGGCTACAGTAGGTAGTTCCAGTGAGAACAACAACCATGCATGTCATTTCTGCAGGCTGCATCTTACTCTGTGACATAAACAGCCACTCTTTTCATAGATTTTGCTGGCTCTGAGACACTCGCTTGGTATTTCTCCTGCACTTTTCTAGCAAAAAAACAAAAAAAAACGAAAGCTTAAAATGAAGGCCTGATTATTTCAGGGGTCTTGTCACAAGTCCATTGTTTTTGAATTTCTGTGTTACTTTTCCTATATTTTCATACTTAAAACAATGATTTGGTAATCCTCTTGTAGCACTGTCTTTTGTGCTAAGAAATAAGTCTCCCAAGTAGTTCCATGCTCCAGTGGAACTTGCTCTGGTCCTTGTTTTAAATGATTTTGTTGTCATCTGTTGTACAAGCAGAATGTGATGGTTGGTTAGTGTGGTATTTGTCTCACCCCTCCACCGATTGGACGGCTGGTTAAGCAACAGTAAAAGTTGAGTGCGACATTTTACTGAAACATATTTCAACACACAGGATGAAGTACACATTCAGTGCCTCATCATGCTGCTGCCGTTTTTAAATACGTGGTGCTCCCATTGAAAAAAATTGAAAAAATATGCTGGCCTAATGAAAAAATATTTGATTGACACACGGCCTTAGTGAACAAGGTCTAACATGAAGGTAAATAAACATTGTAAAATATTTGTTTTTAGGTTCACTTTAGAGTCAAAATGACCAGCAACAGTATAGAGAAGCCATAAACCAATTCGCTAACATAAAGAACCTACAATGTAATAAAGACGTTTTTAATCTGCAAGGTGCATATAACCAAGTAAAGAACTCTACATATCCAAATATGGTTCTTGATGAGAACAAAATCCTTTGTTGAGCCTAAAATGCTACAAAAACCTCTGAAGAGCCCTTGTAAGAGTGTATGTTATCGGAGGGTCAGGAAGGGGAAATTCCTAAATCAACATGCTCTTTTATCATGCTTTATTCAGCAACAGCCTCTGATATGCTCGTGCATAATAGCAGCGGGTGGTATGGACAAATTACTCTATGTTAGTCCCACCAAAAGCCTTTCAGACCTCATTTATTCAATCATCCTTTAAAAGGATACAGTCAGAAAAGGTGTCCACCCCTACGACACTAATGCACCTCATACAGCTCTTACTCTCAAGCATGCGTGGATAGTACGAAGCCACATTTGTTATTCTAAGGCTGGTTTAACAAAAAGGAAAAGACAAATTGTATGTCAACCACATATGAACTGCAGTCTAGGAACATATGAACAGATGTGCTCCTGCCAATTTGAACCATTCCATCGATACATCTTCATGAGGCTATAAAGAAGCCCCATATGTGGAATTGATGAACGTTCCTGAACATCTTATTTGCATATCAGAGATAATCAAATGCATGAGAAACCGTGTGACTGTAAAATCTGATGGGCCACAAGCTTTATTATACGTTATAAAATGATGATATATTGGTCCTCGGAGTGTTTTTACTGAGAGACGCCACAGGGCTTGAGGGCCGTTGGTTCACATGCTGTAGAACTGCCTAATTCTTCTGATAAGTAAGCTTATCACACACTGCAGATGGGTCCATTTAATTCATGCCATGGCAAGTTTATTTTTACATATATTTCACTTTTCATCCTGCCTTAAATGCATTTCTGCAAGGTTAAGCAGAACTGCCTAGAAGCTAGAAGCATTTTAGCCCGAAATGGATGCGAGAGTGAATGTTTATTTGGAGAAGGGTTAAATGGGGTCACCTTAAGATGGCTGAGCTCATTAATAGCACCACTGGTAGAGAATGGGACGTCCCATCTAAAGTACAGAAATGACTAAGGGGTGTATTAATAAGCTAACTGACCTTTAAATCTATAGCGTCACCAGTATAATTAGATAACTGCTATAATAACCTAATTACAGACAAAATCTAGTAAAGTGTGGGTAC
Organism: Chanodichthys erythropterus; assembly: GCF_024489055.1. Taxonomy (NCBI): domain Eukaryota; kingdom Metazoa; phylum Chordata; class Actinopteri; order Cypriniformes; family Xenocyprididae; genus Chanodichthys; species Chanodichthys erythropterus. The sequence goes on along the minus strand of NC_090233.1, from coordinate 8,631,445 downwards.
ATAATAGCAAAGTACATCTAATGTTTTACCATTTTAAAAGCTAACAAAATTCTTTTTGTGAATTGGTTTGGTTGAAAAGTGTGGTTGTACTACCTTGGTTATCTAATGCAATGGCATTTATACATTTATACATCCAAAAAATGTCCAAATGTTGTGAGTTCAATACTAATTAAGCTAATTGGCAGCAATTTTGATAATTCCATTCTCTTAAAAAAATAAAATAAAATAATAATAATAATAATTAATAAATAAAAAAAAAAAAAATTATGAGGCACTAACATTGGAAGTACACGGGGCCAATTGTTGGAGGATTTAAAAGCATAAATGTATTCTTCTGTTCATTGTGTACATTTATTGTTCTGTTCATTGTGTATTATTCACATACTTTTTATGGTTATTTTAGGGTTTTAGGTGTTTCATTATCTGGCAATGCAGTTATAAAGTTTAATTCAATTTACATCAATAAAATTGTATTGATATAAATATAATAATACAACTAACTCAGAAACGGTAAGTGATTTCCTCATGCTAAAATCACATTAATATACATTTTCTACATCTTACGTCTTATACTACTGAAATGATGAATATTCACCTCCACTCAAAGTAGCCCAGATTTTTGCCTTTTTTTAAAGAAAAGGAGGGACAAGTGGAAATTAATTTTTGTAATAAAGTTTGACACCAATTACGTTGAATGAGCTTAACTTGTATTGGACACAGAATATTCCTTTAAGGCCATTGTTTGTTTGTTTTTTTCATGGCCTGAGTAAAAGAATTTCAGTTTTTAAAGCTCTGTGCATTTTGCATAGAATAGAATAGAATAGAATAGAATAGAATAGAATAGAATAGAATAGAATAGAATAGAATAGAATAGAATAGAATAGAAGCATTAGCATCTGACCTTTGCTTTGAGCCCATGTGTAGCTCACTGGTGCACTCCTGGCCACTGGCAGCTGCTCTTCTCTTTCTATTACCGACTTCCTGTTATCTAGAATTGAATCCTTAATGGGACGAATATGCTTCGGCAGGGCTTTGTAGAACCAGGCTCCAGAACGTTTCCACACCTTTAAAGAGCAGGGAAAGAAAAATAAATTAAGCACAGCTCAGTATGGAGTGATTAGAGCAGGTACTCAAAGGAACAAAGTAACCTCATGTGGCCAAAGACATGGAGTTATAACAAAATGCTCATCTGGAGAGAATCAAGCACTGCTTTTAAACTTATAACTTACATTTAACCCAAAACATTACAGCTGTCAGTCCAGCTAGCAAGCATGCTCTCAAAACAAAAGCAATTTCACACGAGTAGCCATGCGATGTCGCTCTTTACACAACAGTTCGTTCTGGTTCTCGAATCTGATTGGCTGAGAGGTCTTTCCAGCCACATTCAAATCACTCCACTTTCAGCATTCTCACAGTGAGAGTGTCATGGTGGACGAGCAAACCAACCATATTTTTATAGATACTACTGTTATTTTGTAATGGAATATGCCCTTCAGCACTCATGTACCCACAGAGAACATTTTCATCTTGGCCAGTCTTTTGGGAATTTGCCGCTGGCTCTTATGTAGATAGTGTTTAAACATGAGGTATAATTTGTTTTGGGTATATCAACTGGGCAATCTCTGGTCTTATTAATCTATTAATTGTTCCAGAGCTAATAGATTTGGCTTTAGGGCTATATTAAGTTTCATAACTTTATATTTGCATTGAAATTAAATCCTGTACTAACTAGAGCACTGCTTTTGTACCTTTATCTAAACTGCTTGTGTTTATTTCCTATTGAACAAACTTCATATACTGTTATAATGGCTATGTTGTTCATTTAAATATTATTGTTCAATAATTAATATTTTATATAACTACGGCCAAATCACAGCCATGCTGATATACACAGCGATATCACACGGCTTGCTTATATATCAGCATGGCTATGACAAATAGAATATAATAGAATATAATAGAATAAACACAAATCTTTACAAAAATAACAATAATGACAAAAGCACAAACAAAATTACTGAAACACAAATTAAAATGAAAAAGCTAATTCAAATACTATAATAGTATATAAATAATACTAACATAACACTGCTTGATACTACCTTTAGATACCCGAAAGAACTGCTGAAGGCACTGCTTATTTCATTTGTACCTTTGATATATTGTTTTTCTTCTACTGCAATTTTTCTTTGTTCTTTATCTTATTACTGACTGCTGTTTTAACTAATTACTTGAAAGAAATATGTGACGCCTACATGCCATTGTTTTAATGCCACTGCTTTAAAAAATGTATACATGAATTGTTCATTTCTGTGGTACTGAATACAGGTACTGTTAACTACTGGAATTTTGCTCAGTCACAAAACCACCAATCAGGACAATGGCCGACGGGGCTGAGCGGAGTGGGTGGAGTACGTTTGGAATCTTTCACTATCTTGGCAATTCCATTTGGTGCTTTAATGAAGGTCTTTTCAATAGGGATGGAAAATGGTTATGCTTCATGTATTCATGTTCATTTTCAACCACAGAACCCAGCAGACAAGCAACTGCAGGGCCATCATTTTCAAGGCAGTGGCACTTAATCAGCTGACACACACCAAAAATTCAAACAGTCCTTTCAAAACACATTACCCTCTGAAACAAACACCGCAATGCTCTAGAGGTGTTCTGAGCACACTAGAGTCTAGTGCCAGTCACTCTCATGGTTATAACAGCAAGAGACTGATGCTCGGCAGGCCAGGCCCCGCTGCAGCCAGGAAGACAATTAAGAAATGATGGACAGCAGGCTCTGAAATGTCAGGACTGACAGCAGCTGCTGGAGTCTTGGCAAACGCCATCTCCCAGCTGTACCTGCTCAGTTACAACTCCATTTGCACAAAGACTGGCCAGAGAAAATAATGCAAATCTAGTTTGCAGGGTCAAGTCTTGAATAGCCTTCCTTGTTTTGACCGGTCTTCACCTGAAACGGTTTTTGATGTGTGCAACAAACATGCAAAAAGAATAAAATGATAAATATTCTTTGAGCTCAGATGAAGGTTTGTGTTTAGTGCAGAAGCCAAAGGCATGCAGGAAGCAACTTCATTGTATTCCACAGGGTACCAATTTCTGCTACCCAGCAAGAGGAAAAAGCACATTTTAAATTACTAGTGCAATCAGTTCATTCACAGTGAAAAAAATAACTTATACAATCATGAAAAAGGGTTTGAAAAGTAATTTTCCCAGAACGAGTTTTATCAGTGGAAGATAACGTGTAATTTAGAAAAATGATCCACTTTGAATGACATGAAAACCAGCCTGGAATGTCTTTGCCCCCTTATGAGTGTATAGCCCTCTATACTTTTTATAGTAGTCTACATAAGCAGAATGTTGCCATGCTATCAGTGTATAGTCAGTTTCTGAGTGAAAAAAAAAAAAAAAAAAAAAAAAATGCATTGTTGGGTAAGTTACTCTAAATAAGCAATTAATTACTAGCTACTAATTACATTTTTAACAGTGTAACTATATTACTGTACCAATTACTCTCTGCCTTACTTATTACTTTCTAAATCCCATATCAACCTTAAAGGTGCAATAGGTGATTCTCTACAGAAAACGGTCTAAATGTATTTTTTTAAATATATATCATCTTTGGAAGGCATAAGACCATGAAATGTTCATCCAATTATTATATTCTGTCTAAATTAAATAATATGATGTCCTACCTGCCTGTCAATGTATGTTTTTAAATTCCGTCATGCACCCTGTTCGCGCAGATATCATGTGTCATCAGTGCGTTTCAGGCTATGCAGTTTATGTAGACAGACGTCAGTCACGGAGCATCGTAAACAAACAGCAGCCAACTTTTACAGTTCCTACTGAATCAAAACCACAAGCTTATGCTGCGTTCACACCATACCATAATTAAAGGATTAGCCCACTTTCAAATAAAATTTTCCTGATAATTTACTCACCCCCATGTCATCCAAGATGTTCATGTCTGTCTTTCTTCAGTCGAAAAGAAATTAAGGTTTTTGATGAAAACATTCCAGGATTATTCTCCTTATAGTTGACTTCAATGGCCTCCAGACAGTTGAAGGTCAAAATTACAGTTTCAGTGCAGCTTTAAAGGGCTTCAAACGATACCAGACAAGGAATAAGGGTCTTATCTAGCGAAACGATCAGCCATTTTTGAAAAAAATGTAAATGTATATGCTTTATATAAACAAATGATCGCCTTTGTAAGTGCTTCTGCCCAAACCGCATTTCCGTATTCTTCAAAAAGCTTGCGCTGTATGTCCTACGCCTTCCCTATTCTACTTACAGAACAAACGCAGTGGCAGTTAAATTTTTTCAGTAAGTAGAACAGAAAAGGCGTAGGACATACAGCGCAAGCTTTTTGAAGAATACGGAAAGCGGAAGCACTTACAGGCGATCATTTGTTTATATAAAACATATCGATTGTTATTCCTCATCTGGTATCGTTTAAAGCCCTTTGAAGCTGCACTGAAACTGTCATTTTGACCTAAAACCATCTGGAGGCCATTGAAGTCCACTATAAGGAGAATAATCCTGGAATGTTTTCATCAAAAACCTTCATTTCTTTTTGACTGAAGAAAGAAAGACATGAACATCTTGGATGACATGGGGGTGAGTAAATTATCAGGAAAATTTAATTTGAAAGTGGACTAATCCTTTAAGAGATGGCAACCCCATGACATTCTAACCGGAGCTGTTCTCAGACTCTGAGTTATGCGTTTCCATGTCAACAGTATCAACACCAAAATGAATCTGCAGCAGTCAGGTACAAGCTCTCTGTTGTTTACATTCATTATTAATGTAATGTTATGTGCTTTGAGACATGAGGTAGTTTAATGCTATCTCTTGTGATGCCTTGCCAAGAGTGGTTGTGTGTGTGTGTGTGTGTGTGTGTGTGTGTGTGTGTGTGTGTGTGTGTGTGTGTGTGTGTGTGTGTGTGTGTGTGTGTGTGTGTGTGTGTGTGTGTGTGTGTGTGTGTGTGTGTGTGTGTGTGTGTGTGTGTGTGTGTGTGTGCATTCATGTGTTTTGGAGGTGGCATGGCTTTGGACAGCGATTTCCAGGAAGGGTGGGATTGTATGCGCTCTATGCTAGCAGGCTAACGTTAGCATTTCCCAGATTACCTACTGCACCTTTAACCAGTTGAACAACACAAGGATAGAAATGAAAATGCTATTTTAATTATTTCAAATAAATAATATAAAATTGCATAAATTATTCTTGAACTGACCAAAGTATTTCAATGGTGAAGGTGACATTGTAAGGGTTAGTTCACACAAAATTGCAATTAATTACTCACCCTCATGTCGTTCCACATCCGTAAACTCTTCGTTCATCTTCAGAATACAAATTAAGATATTGTTGATGAAATCTGAGAGGTTTTTTAATCCTTTGTAGAAAGCAACAATTACCACATTCAGGGTCCAGAAAGTAAAGACATTGTTAAATTAGTTAATTTGATTACAGTGGTTCAACCTTAATGTTATGAAGCAATGAGAATAATTTGTGTTAAAAAAAAAAAAAAAAAAAAAAGTGTACAGCATCAACCAATACGGAGTCTGCATTCTGACGTAGAACACGGAAGCGCTGGACTGTCTACACAACAAACAGTGTAGGAGACTGATAGGGGAGAGACAAAATTGTTGAATAAAGTCGTTATCTTTGTTTTGTTTTTGCGGATGAAAAGTATTCATGTCGCTTCATACCATTAAAGTTGAACCACTGTAGTCACGTTGACTATTTTAACGTCTTTATTTTTCTGGACCTTGAATGTGGTAATTATGTTGCTTTCTATGAGGGATAAAAAAAAAAAAAAACCCTCTGATTTCATCAAAAATATCTTTATTTGTGTTCTGAAGATGAACGAAGGTCTTACAGGTTTGAAACGATATGAGGGTGAGTAATTAATGACAGAAACTGCATTTTTGGGTGAACTAACCCTTTAAACACATACATTTTAACATTAGACGTTAAATGTTGATGTTAAATCCAGTATTGATTTATACTGGATTGTTATATAGGCTATACAGCATTTAATGCAATTACATCAGAACTATTTAAAATTACAGAACAATTAAGAGTAATCCCTTACTTGCTCAAGGGAATTAAATTACAGTAATTAATTAATAATGCATCACACGCAACACTGGCAATAACAAACCCTCTGTAAATAAAATAGTGCTTTTTTTCTTTTAAAATGGCAAGATTAGGGAGAAGTAGCTGTAAATCGTACTAACAAAATCAAACTCGTTCCTTTAATACTAAAGTGGTACCATTCTCCTACATCCGTTCCACTATTATAAGCTCAAAACCTTCATTGACAGTGAAATGAAACACATTATAAATGTACATTATGCATTAATATATGCAATAAAGGACCATGGGGGGAAAATGTAAATGCACCAATAGGTTTTCTGTGAACAATGTAATAAAATTGACTAGACATTTGCTGGACTTCAATAAGAAAGATTTTATCTTCCAAACGGCAATTTAAAAAAAAATCTACCAGGAGTCAAGCGTATAATTTTGTTAAAATACTTACTCCATTTGCAGCCTAATGTGCAGAGACAACTGTGTCACTCCACAAAGACAGTGTCATTTGTGTCTGTCGTGTTTTTACTTACAAATAAATGAACAAACAAATATATATTATATACATATATAAAGTAAAATCATTAGTACATTGATTTCCACCAAAAGGCAGAACTCTGTGACTCTGTGGTAGTATTAAAACATTGCTTTGTTTTTTTTCCCAGCAAGCCCAACATTTGCTCAACCAATTGTGCAAAGTTGGGACAAGACTATCTGTTACAATAGCCAAATGGCAGATGTAGTGAGTGTCTGGGAAACAAATATTTTAGAGACTCTGTCTGGTGTCGCTAGAAGCCCAGAAATTACACACTTCAGATTTAAATTTAAGCTCAAGTCCATTTAATGATGACGAACAAGCATTCAATTAAAAAGTATTGTATCTAATGCATCTCTGCCACTTAAACTATTACATTAAGACAAATAATTGGGTGAACTGCAGTTCTTAATCCCAGAATTGGGGGGGGAGAAGCAGTGATTAAGGGAACGTTTGGGAAGTGTGTTGGTGTTATTTCAAGGTCAGTGAGGAGTAGGAGAAGATAAAATACAGAGGTAACTGCATCTCTGTGTACATAAATATCTAGAGACTCATTATCTCCAGCCATTTACAACAGGGAATGAATCTCTCTTCTTCAACACACACACACAAAGCATTCCATCATACAGTGTTCACCTAATATAAACACACACAGGCTTAAACATAATTTGTCACATTTTTCATTGAAACTTCTGTTGCATTTCTATTCCTATTTTTTCTATCACTCAATTTTAATCTTTTACAGCTGGGAATGGAACTTAAACCAGATTGTTAATTAACCATAAACAGTATGTAAATGAATGTCTAACTTGTAGGTTCAATTTGAGATAGACAGCATGAGAAAGAAAACCTAAATATGCTTTTTAAAGAGGTGAAGAAAACACTTCCCATATCTTTTATGGTGGACACATGTATGGTATATCTGAGGGTCAATTACAGGTAAGATGGAAAAATGATGAAAAATCTATTTAAAAACCTTGTCAAGGTTTGTTCAGGTGAGAAATTAAAGATTAGATTCAACAATTTCATTTCTAAATGAGGACTTTTTTTTGAATGCGCCTTCAACTCATATATGATTTGGATTTTTAATGCATTTTTGAATGAATCAATACATCTAGACAAAAAAAAAAAAAGACCTATGAAACATCAAGCTTACAGCAGAACCTCTTAACAAACTATGCTTGCTATAAAAATGACTATTGCAGACCTTGACTGTGACAAGACAAATTGTGTTGATAGAAAGCACATGGGCTTTTATGGGAAATATAAAATGGTCTTGGTCACATGACTGTGCAACATGTTAATGTGCATGGCTATAAAAGGAAAGCAAATTGTCCTTGTCATACAACACAAATTATGGCATAGAGCTGGATCAGATCTAATCCCACTGGCTAGAATGAGGAATAGGGGTGTGGCCAGTAATAGCAACCCATACTGTATCTCTGATCTTTTCATTCTGTACCACAGCATCAGAGCTCACGGATGTTAAATGACTGAACATTTCAAGACACACCTGTTAAACATACTATTGTCTTTAGCAATTATAGCAAGCATCACAATCCTCATCACACATCGCAATAGCTAGCAATTCATTTATTTCAATATCTGACAAATTTGGGATATGATGAATGAAAGGCAAATCGCACTGAACAATTTCCGCTTGGCATTTTAATTAGTCTTGTGATAGCATCGCTAATTTGAATGGGGAGGCAGCGTCTCGTGAAATTAGTTTTTGTAGCTGGTGGGTGTGCAACCACTGGTGACCAAAAGCACCGTTTGAGCCCTGCACCCCGGGACAAATCAGCCAGAACTTCATTAGGCCACCCAGAACCAGAAAGTGTCATGTGGACAAAGGCTTGTGGCACAGAGATTTGATGCTTGTGAATGTCCATCAAAGCTGGGCCAGGTGTATTTGACCCCAAAACATTTAAATTACATAATTATTTCATCATGTCATTCCAAACCTGCAAGATGTACGAAAGTTAAAATTCTGTCATCATTTATTCACCCTCATGTCATTCCAAACCCATAAGGCTTTCATTTATCTTCCAAACACAATTGACGATTTTAATGAATCCTAAATCCTGGGATACACTGCATGATTTTAGCAGTCCTCTAAGATCATTACTGTATCACACTTTGCGACATGGATCTACTAAACTTGGGTACGACATGCATGTAGAATGTACGATGATGACACCTACTGAATCGTAGGCTACAATGCAAGTTTCCTATAGAAGAATAAAACGCCATCAGCATGCGCTAGTAGTAAACAAAAAAACATTGAATCACACTTTGGCAGTTGTAGTTTTTATGTGCGCTGGGAAAAAAGGAAGCGGCGGAAGAAGGGAAAAGAGCTCGAGGTAAGCAGTTTTCAGTTTTAGCGGCATGTCGCATTTTTATTGGCTGGTCAGTAGACGTAGGTCGTAGCAGCAAACACACTGTGCGTTGATCGAGTTGAATTTCTGACATTGTCAGAAAATGATCGTAGGCTATCGTAGGTCGCAAGACTGGTAAAGCGGGCGTCTTTGAACCTCTCTCATTGTACGACATGGGGCTGTCGATTAAGAGCCATGATCACAGAAATCGCCACGATTGTTCCACGATGGCAATCTTTCATCTGGGAGAGCTAAAATTCGTGCAGTGTCCCAGGATTAAGAGATTTCTGTTCCTGAAAGTCCATTAACGAGTTGAACTTAAGATTCAAAAATTTCATAAAGACATTGTAAAAGTAATCCATATGAAACAAGCTGTTTAATCAAATTCCTATCATTTTATGATGAACAGATTTCATTTAGGGTTTTATTCACATCAAATATGGTCAACGGCAACGGCACCTGTTTGATGTGCAAAAGAAAAAAGAAAAAAAGAAAAAAACAACTCACTGGTTATTGCTCAAACATGCTTGCATGACATTTGAAAACAAACCTTAAAACTGTAAGAATGGTTCACAATATTGCCATTTAAAATAACTGTTTACTATTTTAATACATATTAAATTGTAATTTATTCCTGAATATTCAGCATCATTACTATAGCCTTCAGTCAGTGTCACATGATCCTTCAGACATCATTCTATGATGGTTTGGTGTTCAAGAAACATTTCTGGGTAACACTTTACAATAAAGGTTCATTAGTTAAACATGAATTAATGTATTAACTTAAATGAACTAACCATGAGCAATACATTTATAATACATGTTTGCTAATCTTCATTAATGTTAATGAAAATACAAAATGCATGTTAGTTCATAGTGCATTAACTAATGATAAAAAGATTTTAAAGGTGCCATCGAATTGAAAATTGAATTTACCTCGGCATAGTTGAATAACAAGAGTTCAGTACATGGAAATGACATACAGTGAGTCTCAAACTCCATTGTTTCCTCCTTCTTATATAAATCTCATTTGTTTAAAAGCCCATGATCGAGGCATTACACAAGGGCAGCCAGTATTAACGTCTGGATCTGTGCACAGCTGAATCATCAGACTAGGTAAGCAAGCAAGGACAACAGTGAAAAATTTAGTACTTTCTAAATGTTTCGTTAACATGTTGCTAATGTACTGTTAAATGTGGTTAAAGTTACCATCGTTTCTTACTGTATTCACAGAGACAAGAACGTCACTATTTTCATTTTTAAACACTTGCAGTCTGTATAATTCATAAACACAACTTCATTCTTTATAAATCTCTCCAACAGTGTAGCATTAGTCTGTTAGCCACTGAGCACAGCCTCAAACTCATTCAGAATCAAATGTAAACACCCAAATAAATACCATACTTACGCGATTAGACATGCTGCATGACGAACACTTTGTAAAGATCCATTTCGAGGGTTATATTAGCTGCTTGAACTTTGTTTATGCAGTGATAGAGTCGAGAGCTCGGGAGGGGGCGGAGAGCGCGCGATTTAAAGGGGCAGCAGCATGAATCGGCGCATTGCTAATTATGCCTCAAAATAGGCATTTAAAAAAATTAATTAAAACAAATCTATGGGGTATTTTGAGCTGCAACTTCACAGACACATTCAGGGGACACCTTAGACTTAAATTACATCTTGTAAAAAAAAAAAAACATTCGATGGCACCTTTAATAATGTATTAGTAAATTATGAAATTAATATTAACAAAGATTAATAAATGCTGTATAAGTGCAGTTCATTATTAGTTCCTGTTAGCAAATGTAGTTAACTAATGAACCTTATGGTAAAGTGTTACCCATTTCTGATTTTTATCAGTGTTGAAAACAGTTGTGCTGCTTATTTTGTTGGAAATAATGATTCTTCTATTTTTTTTCAGCACAGACGTCCATCTACTTTCATTATGGAAAAGAGTGGCCAGGACAGTCTTTTCTGAAATGCATCATTTTGTGTTCACATACTGCAAGAGTGAAAGTCCTACAGGTTTGGAATGACATGAGGGTGAGTACATATTAACAGAATTTTCAATTTTGAGCAAACAATCCCAAAAGAGATGCATTTTAAATCTCAAAGCACCAGCACTTTTCCATTTTCCCTCTAACAGAGATTCAGTATCCTATAGGAATAAACCAGTTCTGTGGCCAAGCTTTGAGTTATCTGAGCACCAGCATGAAAGAGAGTGTATTATAAAAAAATATATATATATATATATATAAATAATAATAAAAAAAAAAAAAATTGTGACACTGTTTAAGCCTCAGGCCCAGCTCTTCCGGGTCCACATCATAAGGTGTAAGCGCTGAGGATAGGAAGACATGCTCAAGCGGCGGCCAGCTGATAACACATTCTGCTGCGACCACCGCTTGACTGACAGCTGCATCCTTAAGCCTTTTGTTAGTTCAGAGTTTCACCAGGAATATAGTTAACAAGGAGCTTTCAAAAGGTCAAACAAATTCTCCAACAGTTCAGTTCTCTAAAAATACAGTTCAGATAGAGTCACTGCTCATTATAATCGCTAAAATGGGTTCTTGATGTACATTGTTCAGCAGTGTAATTTGGAGTAATGAATCATTTAATCGAATTCTTTCATAGTTAATTATAATCACTTTTATTCAATGAATTACAACTTGAATTATTCATATTCAGTGTGATTTCTGAAACAATTTTAATTATAAACAAACAGTAAGCCAAAAAACATCCAATTCTGACATGAAATTATCAAGATAAGTCTGAATAATTGTGTATTAGTCATCATGAGCATGGCATTGTTGGGTTATTTCCGTAATAGCAGGTTACATGCCACCATGCAGATCATGAATGAAGGCAATTACTGAATTAATGATTTGTAAGACTCCGTTTCAACACGGCAAGGCAGAGAGTAATTCTGCTACCTGTCAAATGGGTACAATAAGTATGATTACAGACACAGTGTCACTTAATGTTTTTTCTATATATATTTTCAATACAAAGCGCTTTGAGATTACCATACTTCTGAGCTTGACTGGTTGATTCAAACTTCACTACCACGGTGTTGATGTCAAACAAACAAATTCTTCTGACACATACATGCAACAATTTTATCAGGAACTACAACATATGTGGATTAGATCTCAAAATATAGCAGACCAGTAAGGTTTTTTTTTTTTAAGATGCTGTACTAAAAGCTGTTGTAACTCAATACTTACCTCTTGTGATTTATCATTTTTGAAATACTCCATTAATTCATCAAAATAAAAATGTGAGGAAAAAAATAGTTTTTTAAAAAGTCCCTCATGTTCAACTCAGTAAAAATAGTAATATTGTGAAACACTATTACAATTTAAAATAATTGTTTACTATAATATATTGTATTCCTGTGATTGTAAAGCTGAATTTTCGACAGCCGTTACCCCAGTCTTCAGTGCCACATGATCTTTCAGAAACAGTGAAACATTTTCTGGATTCTTGGATTAAAAGAAAGTTATTTGAACCAGAAATCTTTGGTAACATTATAAATGTTTTTATGTTAATTTTGATCAATTTAATGCATCCTAGTATTACTTTTTAAATCAAAACATTTTACTGAGCAGTAGTGTAAATTATAATATAATATAATATAATATAATATAATATAATATAATATAATATAATATAATATAATATAATATAATATAATATAATATAATATAATATAATATAATATAATAAAAAACAGATAAAATTTAATCATTTGGGATTAATCCATATAGGGACAAAATATTATATATATATATATATATATATATATATATATATATATATATATATATATATAAAAAGAATTACTAAATTTATATTTACTGGCCATTGGGAAGTGGGACAAAAAGATCACATACATTTGACTGATGCTTTTATCAAAAGTCACTATGATTGAATTCAAGGTACTGTAAACTTTTTACCACTTCCCTAGGAATCGAACCCATGACCTTGACGTTAGAGTCAAAAAATCCCCCTGTATGAGTTTGTCTCATATTTACATCATATGATATAGTTATCACACGAGTGCTGTTTTGGTCCTGAATAGCACAAGAGCAAATGTGATACTGATTTCATACAACTGTTCAATACAGAAGTTAATATTGTGTTATTAGACACAATATTGTCTGTTTTTGTAACACATAAAGCCATTGTATAATGATTGTGCATCTTTGAGCAACACAACAGCATTTCTGAGTGAATTCACATTTAGAACGATTTGGATGAACCAATGATTCAATGGCCCATTCATAAAGAGAGACATTTACTTCATTACTTCATGAATCAGGCATTTGAACAAATCAAATGAACAAATGATAATGACTTTCATTTAGACATTTACCGCCACCTACTGCCAGTTTTAGTTTATTTTGAGTATTTAATAAAAAAAAAATAAAAAAAATCAGATTTCATATTAATAATAAAAAATAATAATAATAAAAAAAATACATTAAAGGTATAGTTCACCCAAAAATGAAAATTCTGTCATCATTTACTCACCCTCATGGCCGTTGCAGCCTACAAGTTTGTCTAATAAATTATATGTTGAAACAAATATAATTTTTCTTTCTAAAGTTACCTTTTGTAATGTATATTTTATGCTTTTCTCATTTAAAACGATTAAAAATTTAAATGTAATTAATTATTTTACATACATTATACATACATATATACCCATAAATTATATATATATATATATATATATATATATATATATATATATATATATATATAAATATATATATATATATATATATATATATATATATATATATATATATATATATATATATATATATATATATATATATATATATATATATTATATGCAATATGCTAGCCTCCCCTGCCATATTGACAGATGTCCTCACCCAGGGCATTCACATTCTTACAACCCAATACTTCTACAGAGACTGTAAAAATAAGTGAACTCTGACAAATCTGCTCAGCACTTCTCCAACTGTCAGCCCCTTTTCTATCTGGCACTGACTAATCAAATGAACTAAACTATTTGTTTCACTGGCATGAAGGATCCAGCCTCTGGGCAGTCTTTGTTCCCTGGAGACCTGAGCAGATCAATCCAATCCCACACTCGATATAGATTTAGACGGCAGGAGATTTCAGGGCCTATCCTATCCGTTACCCAACAAGCCTGTTAATTTGCATGAGCACTTTCTGCACTTGGCAGCATTATGACTCCAACTGAAGTGATATTTCTTATCATATAGGACTACTTGCCAAGCAGAATTATTGGCTTTGAATCATACTGGTTGCAATTTATGCTCCATTTCATCACAGTGTATTACGGCAAGTTTAAAGCAGAAATTGTGGATGATACAAGACTGCACTAATCTCTGCAAAGCAGCTCCTTCTGGCTAAAGAACGAAAACGTGCAATATTTAGTGTGGAACAGGGCTAAATTTATATATGAAGGTCTGGCAAAGACATTTAGGAAATTATCAACAGTTTCTATAATGATAGAAATTTACTTTAATGTTTCAGCAAATTTGAATTATGACAAACATTTTCCATTGGCACAGTTATCTTTTGTGCTTAGAAATACACTATAGTACATCTAGATTCATCAGAAAATAATTTGCACTGCTTTAGTATCTCAACTTCCATCCAGTGAATTAAGACTTTATCAAAAGGAATAAAAATATGCAATTGAGATAAAATTCCTTAAAAGGGATTGCTCAAATACTATCAACTCAGTCTCTTGCCTTTTCAAACCTTATATGACTTATTACTTTGTCAATGATATGATGCTCATGAATGATGAACAAAACTTGAGTCAATCCTGCAGAAAGAAGAAATTGAAGAAATGATATTATCCTCCTGCATCCCTGTGTCCTCGTATGACGACATTATATTTTAGTGATTTACTCGGACAACATACGTCAGTTTTAACTCTGGAAAGAGCACATTCAGGGCTTTTCAGAGATATCAAATGTTTGGAGGTTTCACCAGGACAACTTTTTCTAGGTCTTTAAAAATGACTGAATGATCAAATTTAGCACTCTTATAGAAATATAATATCTAGTAATTATCATTTAAATCTGACAAATATTCAAATTGTTTGTTATAAATCAACATCTCAGGAAAATGTTATGGGTTTTAAATCATGTTTATCACGCATTTTAGGAGACAACAAGTGAATAGGGAAAGAAATGATCAACATGTATCAAATTATCATATCAAAATTCTTATGAAATCGATATCATGAAAATGTTGCCAACTTTTTTGAGATGTGTTGATGCCATGAAATTTAAAAATCAACTTATTTTCCCTTACAATGATACATTTTCTCAGTTTAAACATCAGTTATGTCATCCATGTTGTATTCTGAATTAAATATTGAAATTTGAAACTTCCACATCATTGCATTCTGTTTTTATTTGTACAGTGTCCCAACTTTTTTGGAATCTGGTTTGTATTATATATATATATTAGATTTTTTATATATATTATATATTATATAAATATAAAAATCTCTCGAACCGTACCATTCTGCACACTCGGTTTGGCACGCACTTGCACCAAGGATCTCATATCTGACGACATACGCATCTATAATATGGTTTGTAGAAAATAAAACAGACAGACATATTTAGGCTAATGTATGTTTCTGTCAATGGAATACGCATTCTGGCCTCCTCTAAAGTGTTGTATGCTCTATATGACCAGTCATTTACGCCATCATCACCCGGGTGTTTGAATGGACAAATTCACACAAAATTATGTCAAAATGCCCATCTTGGTGAATATCCTAGCAAGCATAGTTGGTTATGTCTTAAGTGAACTCATATACACTCGAGAAAGAACGTGTGTTCAGTATCAGTGTACTGATCCGTGTATTATGTCTTAAAGAGACAGCAGCCCTTGCATTCCTGCTGTCTGAATGTGTTTTTAATGTTAATCAAAGAACAAAAGACAAGGAAAACACTCATTGCTCATGACTGAATAGTAACTTAATAATGGTTGACCTTTATTTAATTTATACAGTGAAGATTACATGCAATGTTGTTTTACATTTTATTAGCTACTTTATTCAAAATTTGTACCTGAAAACTGAATACATGAAAAACCTGAAAAGCTTTATTTATTTGCATCTTTGCTTTACTGTATTTATTTGTGCTGTTTGATTATTTGTTCTTATTTTCTTTATTTTTATTTGACAGTAGTATTTTTGTACCTGAACATAGCACATAGCCTAAAATGTTATACAAACCAAACCGTGAGTAATCTGAACCGTTGCACCCCTAGAGTATAGATACATTGCATTGATTGGGAAAACCCAAGTATGGCCATTTTACCCACATACTGCACAAAGTAAAATGGTATATCAATTCATTTCATTATATCTTTCATAGTTGAGAATCATCTTTAAACAAACAAAGTTTGATTAAAAAATATCCTGAAACATAAAAATTGATTGGTGAAAAAAAAAAAAAAAAAATTGTCCCATTGTTTTTGTCATTTCATGCCCTTTTTTATTTTTTTAAACAACTGGTGGTGTCCACATAAAAAGGACATAGCATAACGTGAATAAAATATCATTTTTCAATTTTTTTATACATGTGTTTCTTATGCTCTGCTGTAATTACATGAAAAAAAAAAACTAAATTAAAAAAAAGTTTAAAATATGTGAAACCTTTTAAAAAATATATGATTACACCAATGTTGTTTTAGTATA
This sequence comes from Chanodichthys erythropterus, assembly GCF_024489055.1. NCBI lineage: Eukaryota > Metazoa > Chordata > Actinopteri > Cypriniformes > Xenocyprididae > Chanodichthys > Chanodichthys erythropterus. The sequence goes on along the minus strand of NC_090233.1, from coordinate 8,614,698 downwards.
ATTCAGAATTAGTTTTTATTAATATTTTAATTAGTTTTTATTTTTATATTTTCATTTTAATTTATGTTGAAGTTTTAGTAGTTTTGTTCTGTAATTTTTAATGTTTAGTTGTTAATTTTTATTTCAATTTTTTAGTTTTAGTTATTTTAGTACATCAAGTTAAACTAAATGAAAATGAGAATTAGCTGAAATAAAATAAAATATTAAATATATATATATATATATATATTATTTAAAGCAACAAAAAAGCTTTTTTTTTTTTTATTGTTTATGGTTTTACACTCATGTATTTAAAGGTGTTTATTAACAATGTTTAAACCACAACATTTTTAGACTTAAATTAATTTAAACTTCTTGAAAATGGTATAAACCAACATTCACAGAGTGCACTAGATCACCTTCACTGACCCTCTTATTTTGATAAAACATTCACATAGAGCTTAAGTGTATTTTGACCAGGGTCTGTCAAGCTCCAAAAGGAGCTTATTCCAAATATATATTATATTATATTATATTATATTATATTATATTATATTATATTATATTATATTTATTATATTATATTATATTATATTATATTATATTATATTATATTATATTATATTATATTATATTATATTATATTATATTATATTATATTATATTATATTATATTATATTATATTATATTATATTATATTATATTATATTATATTATATTATATTACATTACATTACATTACATTACATTATATAATATATATATATATATATATATATATATATATATATATATATATATATATATATATGTATTTGTGCTGTGCAAGTAAATCGAGTGACATAACATAAAGCCATCGTGTAGTTCAGGATGTCTTCAGAAGCATCAGAGCTCCTGAAACAATAAAGGCCTGGCTTATGAATATAAACCTCTGACTAGGGCTGTGTGGGCTGAACTCTGATGACATATTCTGAGTAGGAGCTCAATAATCAGTCATGTGATTTCAAGACACATGATGGAAAAGAGAACATAAATCTGAGGGAGGAAGAAATTAAGTTTCTGTACAACAATGAATTCCAGTAAACCTCTGCTATTTCAGAGTATACAAAACAAAGAAGAAAAAAAACTGAAAGCACTCCTACTGAATATACACTACTACTCAAAAGTCTGATGCTAGTAAGTCTTGTCGTCGTCGTCGTCATTATTTATTATTGTTATTATTATTATTATTCAGAAAGGACACATTAAACTATGGAAGCTTGTTTCCACCATGAAATAAAAAACAAAAAAGGTAACTGACTTTTTCTCTCACAATTCTGACTTTTTTTTCCTCAGAATTGCAAGATATTAACTCACAATTGTCAGAAGTGCATGATATAAAGTTAGAATTGTGAGTTATAAAGTCAGAATTGTGCGATAAACTCGTAACTGTGTGTTATAATGTACAGTTGTGAGGGAAAAAAGACTGATGTTTTTTCCTCAGAATTGCGAGTTTATATCACACAATTCTGACTATAACTAAAAAAAAATTGTGAGATGCAAACTCACAATTGCGAGAAAAAAAAGTGTCAGAATTGTGAGAAATTCGCAATTACCTTTTTTATTTTTTATTTAGTGGCGGAAACAAGCTTCCTTTTTAAACTGATCAAATGTGACGGTACAGACATTTATAATGTTACAAATGATTTCTATTTCAATGCACCACGATTTTCACAAAAATATGAAGCAGCACAAACATTTTCAACATTGATAATAATAAATGTTTCTTGAGCACCAAATCATCATATTAGAATGATTTCAGAAGAATCATGTGACACTGAAGAATAGAGTAAGGGCTGGTTCACACAGAACACTTTTTCTAGTTAAAAACAAGAGAGACAGGTCAGTGGAAAGAAAAAAAACCCTGCAAGGTCTAGAGACGAGTCCTAAACTTCTTTTAACCGCATTTTTAGAACACCATGTCATGCTCGAGATGCTGCAAAAACATGAGCCAAACATGTCCGTCTAGCATTTGTTTACATGAAAAAAACAATGGAAAAGTAGTGCAGTGGAATGTAAAACAGCCCCTTAATGGATGCTGAAAATTCAGCTTTGCATCACAGAAATAAATTACACTTTAAAATACATTAAATAGAAAACAGTTATTTTAATAATATTTCGCAACATTACTGTTTTTGATCAAATAAGTACAGCTATGGTGAGCAAAAGATACTTCTTTCATAAAATTAGTTTAAAAAAAAAAAAAAAACTTTCAGACCCAAAACTTCTGAATGATGTAAAATATTTGAAGGTCTCCTACTTTATCAATTAATACAATAACATTTTTATATATAAATTAGAATTATAAGATAGGACAGGAAGATATATTGAAATATGTGATATGCATATCGCAACGGCTTGCCAAATCCAAGCTTTAGGTCGACGCAGACAGTAGAGAGCAGGACACATAACGGTTACATACGTGTGACACGCTTAATGTTATTAAATGCAGTAGGGCCTACTCACGTGCACATGAAGCCGTTTCTCAGCTTCTCATTAACGTAAACACAGTCAATTATGTCTTTAGCAGACTAAACAGTTGAGAAAGAGAGCATGCGTGTAAAAATATATTGGATTCATGCAGCCTAATAAATATGCTTCCGTCTGTGGGTTTAATGTTAATTAAACAACAAAAGACAAAGAGAAAAATCACTCACTGCTCCTGACTGAATAACTTTTGTAGCTTTAATTAGAATCAGTATATATTTAATTCATATAGTGAAGACTAAGCAGCGTTTTATTTTTTTACATTTGATTATTTAGTTTCTGTTATATAAACAACAGATGGTTTACAATGACGTTAAAATAACACTTTCTTTTTATGTAAACTACTGTAAAAAATTCTCACTTTCAAAAGTTGTAGGGATGCTTTCTTCTCACAAAAAGAATGTGAAAGATTGGTTGCATCATTTTCAGTTTTTAAATATATTTACATATAATTTACATTTATTTTACACACTTAAAGCATTATCATATCAAATATTGTATTATTTAACGAGTTAGCTATTGCATATTTCTTAAATATTGTGTAGCCATAATAGGATAAAAAAAAAAAAAAAAAATTCTCAGAAGAGTTCTACCTGAGAAATATCTCAGGGGAGTGCTGTAAGCATATATGGATGTACTTATGACCGTATTTTTTAAATGTCGATAGTTTTTTTAAAAAGGTGTGAATGTTGCCTTCACATTGTGTGTCTTGGAGCATGCTGTGAATCTCTCTCCTGTGTTGGTAAGCTATTTCCTGTTGATGAAAAAGCATCTCAAACAGATCTGACTTGTAGTTCAGCCTCCTGGGACAGGTTCAGGGGGGGCTCTAGCCATCTGTGTTTATTGTGGCTGTGTGTTTAACCTGAGAGGGCAAGGGCTGCACTGGCAGGGGGGCTGTGTAACACTAACGGTCTCTGATAAAACCACAGGTCCTGAGAAGAGAGCAAGAAGTAATCTGATAGCAGCACAGGCCGAACGGATGGATGCAGAATTGATGCGGGGGATGCTCTGTGCGCCTTGTGCTTTCCAGATCAGAAGAAAGACTAAACTAGCAGCTAAAGTCCATCCACGTTTTTGTTTTAATGCATCTTGCGTTTAAGCAAACTTGTGTTTTTATTAGTATGTTCTGGCAAAAAATTATATATATATATATATATATATATATATACACAGGGAGTGCAGAATTATTAGGCAAGTTGATTTTCTGATCATATTTTTTTTCCAAGCACATTTTACCAATTCCAATCCACATCAATCTTAATAACTACTAATAATATTGTTTTTAATCATTTATAAGTGATATATAATTGTTCATGAAGGCTGGAAATGAAAATTGCCCTATATTCAGGTGTGCAGAATTTATCTTCCAGAATCTGGCAGTAAGTTTTGGAAGATCATTTAGTCCATCTCTGCAAGATGGACATTTCAGGATAAGAGATGGACTAAAAGTGAACTCCCACACCTTACTGCCAGATTCTGGAAGATAAATTCTTTAAACAGTGGTACAAGAGGATGTGGTGCTGGTCCTTCAGGAGTCACTCTCAAGCTGTCCGTCTATAAGGCCTATAAAAACCCAGTCTTCATGTACTTTATAACACTTCAGCTTGTGATTCTTATTAAGAGCAGGTCGCTTTTTAGGATTCTTCACCTAACCTAAGTCTCTGAGATCCTGACACCTCACACTTCTGAAGACTCCAGGTAGGTTTCAGTACTGGGAAATGGTGGCGCTGGAGTCTAAAGGGTTCCTGATGGTTTCACACTTAATTCTTCACCTTAATTCTTAATTATTTTGCAGTTAACGTGTCTTTTCTTCTCCAGCTGTTTTTGTATGACCCCACTGACCCAATGAGCATTTCACTGTCCAATGGTCATGCTTTAACTTTGCAATTTCTAGTATTACATTAGTATTGCGTCCTTCTCATGAGTATTTAATAATTTTTGACTTTTCAGTCTGAGTTAAATCTCTTTTTCTGGCTCATTTTATCTGTAAAAGAAAATCTGCCTAATAATTCTGCACACCTGAATATAGGGCATTCTTCATTTCCAGCCTTCATGAACAATTATATATCACTTATAAATGATTAAAAACAATATTAATAGTAGTTATTAAGATTGATGTGGATTGGAATTGGTAAAATGTGCTTGGAAAAAAAATATGATCAGAAAATCAACTTGCCTAATAATTCTGCACTCCCTGTATATATATTATTATTTTTATTTTTTTAATTTATTTTTTTACATGTTTATTACAGGTTAGTGAAAGTCTGAAAATCACCCAATGGATTACTTATAGTAGTCTCTGCCTATTATGCTAGTAGAAACTATGCTAACATTAACAAAATGACAATGTTAACTCAATGACCCTTTGAAATTGAGTGTCTAAACGCAAGCATAGAAAACACGGGCAGCCGCAGTGATTGAATGACAATCTCAAGTATTTACTACATGCCTGCCTCCCTGAATTAACATCTGTACTACACCATGATGCCCGACCTGCACGCATGTATAAATATAGTTTTGATAAATGTATCACCATTCTAAATATTAAGCAGCACAACCTTTTTCAACATAAGAGATAAAACACACTTAACAACTAGCTGAGACATTCTAAGACTGAACTCAACACACTTAAAGACTATTTTTATCAACTAGATTTCAGAAATGAACGATTCAGAAACGTTGTAACTTCTTCCGGAGTCTCTCCATTAGTGTCAACTCTGGTTTGAACAAAATAAGGCTGAACACCATTACTGACAATCTTCATTTTGGCTGTGTGAGATTTTCAAGCTTTGTTGTTGTTGAGCAACCAAAGTGCGACATGTTAAAGATCCATCCTCTTTTGGAAAACAGGCCGGGAGCAGCAGCTCATTTGCATTTAAAGGGAATGCATAAAAATGGCGTGTTTTTGCTCACACCCAAATAGGGACAAATTTGACAAGCTATAATAAATTATCTGTGGAGTATTTTGAGCTGAAACTTCACAGAAACATTCTGGGGACACCAGAGATTTATATTTCATCTTGTGAAAAGGGGTATAATATGTGCATTTTAACCCTCTGGACCCGGGAAATGCACCGGTGTGTTTTACATTGCAGCAAAACAGACTTAAAATACCCCGTCATTTTTTTGTCATAGAGATAGAAGTAATATATCAATTAAAACTACAGAATGTCTTATGTCTTTTCAGAGTAAAAACAAAATGTTGTACTTTTTGCAAAATAAAGAAAACTAACATGATGCGCAATCTCTCATCTCCCTCTGAACTAAGTCCAATCTGATAGTTCTCAGAAAATGAAGTGTAACTTAGTGAATACTAATCACAAAAAATGAGACTTATGTCTAAAGAAACATTGAAATGTCAGATTTTAAATCGTGTAAGTCAAATCGAAAACAAAAATTCTCTGTTTATGTAATCTGTGATTCAGCTAATTATCCACTAATTCGGCCACACCCACAGAGCGAGTGCTATTCAGAGGCAAATACTGAGGCAATACATGTATACATCATTGCAATCGTGTATTTATCATCTTCAAAAGTGTCTATCTGCATGTTATAGCCATGGTTATTATAGCGATCTCTGGAAGCCTCTGTTAGTTCCTGGAATGTCACATGGTATGCCTGTTCTTCTAACGAGTCATTTGTGGACTAAATGTGCACAGAGCACCCTCAGGCTGCAAGTATGAACTGAAAACACAGTACATCAGAGAATCTGATGAAGACACAGAAGTCTTGTGCACACATATTTAATATTTGTTTTTTTGGCCTTATTTCAGTGACTGAAGTTTTTTTTTTTTTTTTTCCAATAACCACGCATAAACGTTATTCCTTCAAAAATACACACATGTACATACATGTTGCTCAAATATTATGATAGCCTAGTTTGTGCTGAATACAGTGTAATGACATTTTTGCCATTAATAGGTTTATAAGCAACTGAAAAAAGCACAAATGTCAGGGCATGTGAAAACTTCTCCAGGGCCCCAAATCAGCCTCAGACTCCAGAGGGTTAAACAGGGGTACGTTTGAGCATGATCAGTCGTAATGACCAAATTTCATTCATAATCGGCCGGACAGTCTTGTAGTGTGTTCCCGGCTTTAGAATGATTTATGAAGGATCATGTGACAGATAGAAAAAAGTTATTCTGAATTGTAATAATATTTTGCAATATTAGTGTTTTTCCTGCAATTTTTGATCAAATAAATGCAGCTTAGGCGAGACTACTTTCAAAAACATACAGATCCCAAACTTTTAAACAGTAGGGTATGTTCAACTTGAATCAGGATCCTTCCAATGCCACTACACTCTCGACACAAATTCAGAAACTCTCCCTATCCATGATGTGTAACAGAAGGCTTTTCAGGACACCATGAACCAAAATGAAACCCTGAGGCTTATAAGTGATCTCACATGAAGCCCATCACTGTCAATCTCTATCTTTACCCATAGTTTTTATCTGTCGTTCACTGCTCAATATTACCTGCTGGGCTTTAAATGCAGAGGAGTGATGAAGGAGCGTCTGACAACACTCATCTGTGGCTAATTGTGCAGTGATGTGCTGTGATTAGCGCTGAAGGTTAGTGTGTTTAAGCGGGCTGTGACAGGAGATGAGGTCGTTGAGGGCGGTACTGAAGCTGAGCTCTGCGCTGGAGGGCAATGTGTTATTTCTGTGACATGGGTAATGAGGATGAGGTGCACATCAGTGTAGAGTGTGTGTTCCATGGCAAAAATGGGTAACAATTTATTTAGATGGTCCAATTTAGACTAGAAGTAACTTTGCAACTACATGTCAACTTGTTCTACTAACCCTAACCTATCAGTCTACTAATACTCTAATGAGAGTTAGCGGACATGTAGTTGTAAAGTTACTTATAGGTAGTAGAACGTCTAAAGTGGATCATTGAAATAAAGTGTAACCCAAAAATAACTTGTTTGACATACAACAACACAAGGGTGAGCAAATAAATGATGTGAACTATTCCTTTAATTCCTTCTTTTACACTACATTACGGTTTTTAACATTATTAAAGCTTTATGCATGGAAGCTCTTGCAACAACAGGTGTTTACAGAGAACAAGCTTTATATTGGATGAAACTGACTATGTGACTGTGCAGTTATCTTATCAAACCTAAACACACATTTCATTACATTAAATGGATCTTTCTTTGACCTTTACAGAATCTAATGGAAAGGCACATGGGAAACACCAGATCAGTTTGCTTTCTTACAAATGACACAGAAAGCAACTTTCCAATTCGGTTATTTGCGGTAGAAAATAACATGCTAATAATGTGCATGGTGTCCTTTAAAAAATGGTTTCAAGGACACTACTAGGTAGATGGATACTAAGCTGTTCCGAGTGATTTTTTCACGTTGCTATGTGGTTGCCAGGTTGTTCTGGGTCATTGTTACATGGCTGCTTATTGGTCCACTCCTAGTCTCCATTCTGGTCTCCAGATATTGCTCACTCAATTTAAAGTCTATGAGATTTTGGCTGTCTAGTTTGGAAAGTAATATCACTCTTCTCAACAAGCCACAGGATTTTAGATGTCATTCATGTCCATAGCACAAATGGAACAAGTTACACATTGGAGATTAATATATTGTGTTGCGAGTTTGCTAAAATTCTTAAAGGGATAGTTCACCCTCATCATCATTTACTCACCCTCATGTATGACTGATTTTATTCTGTGGAAAATATGGGGGAAAAAAATGTCTCAATTAGTGATGCACCGAAATTCCAGCAAACTGAATTTTTTGGACACAATGTTTTTGGAGGGCCGAAATCATTGACACAGTGACATTTCATTAGCACTTCTCCTGACTGTGTTAGCACCTGATTTGTGCACACAATATAGATAAGCTACAACAAGTAAACATATCAGAGGTCTCCTACAATAGGTTTACATCATCCAAGGTAAAAAAAAAACATGAATTTTCTCATAATATACACTGCAGCATCACCTCTTTTCTCACAGTGTCTGAAAAAGTTTGATAAAAGGATTCAGTTTCTCTAATCCCCTCCTTTCCGAAACCTACTCTGCTCTGATTGGTCAGATGGCCCGGTCTGTTGTGATTGCTCTACCGCAGGGGTGTCCAATCCTGCTCCTGAAGGGCCACTGTCCTGCAGAGTTCAGCTCCAACCTCAATTAAATACACTTGAACCAGTTACTCATGGTTTTACTAGGCTTAGGGCGAATTCCAAACAGTGCTTTTGCACCCTTAAATGGCATTTCGGGAAAGGGACACCATTTATAGGGGCCTCCATTAGTGAAGGGAACATACACACAAACACACACACACACACACACACACACACACACAAAGCATATTTTAAAAACTTCATTTTAAATGTAGATTTATTTGCATCATATTAACAGCAATAATAAAATAGTCCTTTTGTCACTGCCTAGTTTTTTCACATGGTAAAATACCATGTGAAGCTAATGAGGAAATTACGTAATTTTTCATTGCTCCCTTTGCCAAGTGCGTTCCAAATGACTTTATTAATGCACACAAGTGCCTTGCTCCCTCCAAAGTCCCCACTTCAAGGGCTCTGCCCTTCAGAGTGAGTAGGGCACAGAGAGGTTCACTTAGGGTTGGAATTTACCCATACTAGAAACTCCTAGGCAGCTGTGTTGATGCAAGTTGGAGCTAAGCTCTGCAAGACAGTGGCCATCCACGACCGAGTTTGGACACCCCGGTCTACCGCTTACAGCGCGTGTCAGAAACAAAATGCCTATTCACACATCTGAATTTCAGCTCCTTAGGCTTCATCAGCACTTGCTACACAGTGATGCAATCAGTAACAATGGTTACTTTTGATTAGAAACAAAGTCTCAGCTTTCAAAAGGTCATTTCTACGGTATCCTGAAATTAAACAATTAAATACCAATTTGACGCTCTTTAATGTAACATGACATATCACTGTAGACACCTCAGTTCAAGTGTGAACTGATCATCCCTTCCTCTTAACTACTAGTAAAAGCACAAAATAAACATGAAAGGTCATCAAAAGATATATTGTTGTCAATGTCAGTGGGGTCCAGTGTTGTTTTGGATCCCACTGACTTTCAATGTATGGACAAAAACAGTTGAAACATTTTGTTCTGGATAAGAAAGTAAGTCATACAGGTTTGGAATCACATGAGGGTGAGGATTTGAGGTTGAAATATAACATGCACCATCACTGCTTAAAATAATATTAGAGTCAGAATTTCAAAAACCAAAGTGTGAAAATGCAAGTGAAGCCTGATCTGAAATGGAATAGGAAGATGCCATGTCTTCCAGAGAAGAAATTAATAAAGAAAAGTAGAGAATGTTTCCATTGCAAACCTACTCTAACAGGAAGGACAGTGACGGGAGTGTCAAAACTGTCTCCAAATCCAGCAAGAAACAATCACTTTGACAACAAGCCTCTATTATCTGCCTAACCTGTGATAAGACAGTTTGCCAGCAGCTGTCTTGCTCATGGAGCCTCTATCACTTTTTGCAGCTCTGAGTTGGAAATGGGGTCCATTTTATTCACAGCAGTGCATCAAAAACTACAGTTTTGCTGAACTGAAAATGAACTGCACATTATGTTTTTATGGTCCCATATGAAGGAAAATCTTAATTGAAAGAATTCAATATTTGTGAAAACTGCAATATAGTATCACACTTTCCTTTAAAGCATACGACAGAGGAAACGTCCATACAATTGCATTGTGGTTCTATACTGCACAATTTAAACCTGAATCAGCCATTTGCATTTATTGATTTTAATGTACTCAACATGACCATACTAAATGTTTCAAGCGGCATTACAGTATGCCTGTGGTTTAGAACTGTCTGAGGTTGGAAGGCTAAATGATTCCTCTTTCATCTCCTCCTTTCATGATGACCCTGAACCTCTCACACACACACACACACATGCCAAACAACAGGGAGGCAGCAATTTAATTTCTCCACAAGCTTGAAGGCGAAGAGCTAGCCTTTTGAAAAGAGATGAGATTTTCTTATTAATGTCCAATAGTACATCATCAGTCTGACCACAAACAATACGGCCTCATTCACCTTACTGTGACTACTCATTACTTATCTCATTATTGGTGTCATACCCTTTTGTCAACCATCATTTTCACTTTTGTTGCTCTGCTGCTGAAAGTGTTCATGATGTAGGAACATAAAATGGTAAAATAGGCCTCAAAATGTACATATGAATGAAACCAATGAAACCAAACTGATGCAAAAGGCGTAGGTTATTCTGAAAAATAACTGCCTTCTTAAAGAGTAAGAATCCATTTCACTGAAATTTGAAGTCACAAAGTGATGTTTGTCCTCAAATGCTCTTATTATAACAACCCGGTACACTCCTAGAACAAAAAAAAAGGTTCAGTGTTGTTCTATATATAACCCTACAGTTCTTGACTCAATAATTAATGAACTCTTTATTCCAAAAAGGTTAAATGTCTTAAAAGACTGCATAATACACTCATGTTCATGTTTATAAGTTGTTTAATCCATAAAATTAAAATAAATAAATAAATAAAATTCATGAATTACAACTAAATGATCCCATGATGGGAACTGCTTAATAGTTCTATATATGAAGCACCAGACAGAACCCTTTAAGGTTCTATATAGAACCTTTTCTTCTAAGAGTGTACATTTTAAACAATTGTGTTTCCTGGCGAACTGATAATACCTGTGCACCTGGGGTCCCAAGTTCCAGTACAATCAGGAAATCTGACTGGACTTTCCAGTTTTGTTTGCAATGTGCATCATCTGTAGGCGGTCTGTCTGAAACTGTGTTGGTAATCAGTATAGAAATAAGATCCGTTGGAATACTCTGGAACTATATTTCATTCCATTATTGGTACTCCTCATCAGAGTTCTCACAACTGAACAACAACTGCTCCAAAAGATAAAATGGGGTCATTTAGCTTGAAGATAAAACATTTGTGGTACTGTACCTCTCTCTGTTCACTGCAGATCTTGCAAAGCCATTGAGCCCTTTTTTGACTGCCTGCAGTCTCGATTCCGCATTTAGTGCACACCTTCTGCAACACAAACATGCACATGTATAGAACAGGTCAAACAAACACCCAACTTGATAACTATTGTAAAACAAGATTACATTATTATATATATAAAAAAAAAAAGGGTCTACCGTCACTTTAGAAAGGGACACTGCTGCACTAGTGAACGGACTGTGTTTGGAATAAAGTGAAAAGGTTATTGTTAGCTCTGTTTGAGTGCAATGAAGCTCTGGCCTCAATGATTACAGAGGAGTTGGTTCAGCACAGTGCTAGTTTTAGACTGCTTTTATTAACCTTTGTTTAAAACAAGGTCTTAGACACTTTATTTGAACACTTTGCCAATTCTGTTTTTAAATCACCATCTTGCACGCAATTACCGCTTTCATGTCACGATGTGATTGTCCTTCTGACTACTTGGGTCAGAAGTCATAGTTTTTGTTATTTTTAGACCAAAATGTATTTTCAATGCTTCAAAAACTTCTAACTAACCCACTGATGTCACATGGACTACTTTGATGATGTTTTTATTACCTTTCTGGACATGGACAGTATACCGTACATACATTTTCAATGGAGGGACAGAAAGCTCTCGAACTAAATCTAAAATATCTTAAACTGTGTTCTGAAGATGAACGGAGGTCTTACGGGTTTGGAACGACATGAGGGTGAGTCATTAATGACAAAATTTTCATTTTTGGGTGAACAAACCCTTTAAGTACTCCTTTTCAACTTAAGTACTGATTGATAAATGTTTATTTTTCAGTTTCATATACTCTATTCTCCTACTAAAGAAAACGTTTTATTTTATTACCAAAAAAACACTGACAACTTTAATTACTGATAATTAATAAATTAAAGTAACAAAATACACCATATAATGTACATAAAAATAAGGAAAAACAAAATGTGTGTAAATGTGGGTTGACAAATATAGACATACGATACAAAAACAGATGTCACATAGGGCAAAATGTGTTAACATTAAGACAAACGCTATGCAAACATGCTAGTTTTATTTCATTTGAAACTGCTACCGCAGCGGGGAAGATGCATGCATGGGCATTATTTTGCTTTATTTTATTGACGTCCACACTCCAGCATTTCACATAATGGGCTTAAACAGCTCACCCTTTAACAGCAGATTTAGTTCACAAACAACTGACAGTTGTGACTTTAATATGATTTTCATTTAAAATAGTAAATTTTAAAGACCTTAAGACCTTCTGCCATGAAGTTTAGACTAGCTCTGAGTTGTTGACTTGAGAACAGATGCATTTGGATCAGTCAAGTTCACAAATGAATCGTTCAGTGCGATTTGCAAACTGATTTACCAGGCTAATTTAAAATAATTATCGGACAACGCTATCGGAATCAGAACATAGCTTGTGTGTCAAAATAATTCAAAATAATGAGGATCAACATTGTGGAAAGCAGGATGGCGCTGAGGGCTGTGAGAACGGAGCGAGGCCAGTGGCATGATTGAGGATACGCTTGAATGTTCACCAGTTCCCCCCTCCTCCTTCCTTTATCAACAGAGAAAAGTGTAATCTTGTGCACCACTGTTATTTAGCAGTTGTTTTTAAGATTACATTTGATTTGCCAAGTTCACCTGCAAGATGATTGGAAATGCAAATATTTAATGCGTGGAAGTAAAACCATGCACATCCTGCAATTGTCCTGATTGTGAGAAGCATCGTCCCCCTCCACACTAAAATTAAATTACAGCGGGAGATATTACTGTAGACACTGATGGCTGTTTTTAAGAATCAATTTGAAGGTGAGGGCTACGCCGTTGTAATAAGAAAAGAGAAAGAACCTTAATCAGGCTTTATGTAATAGAAGACAAACACTAGACTGAAGTGCCAGTAATTTAGTTTTAGCAGAACTTCTATATACTTTAATTGCTTTGAGATAGAGTGAGCGAGAGAAGAACAGAGAGAATGTGAGCGAGATGGCACCAAAAAAAAAAAAAAAAAATCTCTTCAATTTCCGTTAAATACTTCTAAAGATCCCTCTGTGAGTGAGAGCCATCTTTAAAGCTGCTGTAAGCAGCTTAATACCATGCATAAAATGTCCCTACTGCCTGACAGATATCACTGAAATGGGTGTCTTGAGAAATCACACTTTTCTCTGACAGTTTCAGACTCTGTAAATGGAAAAAAAAAATGAATCTGACTGTGGCCTGCATGTTTTAGCCAATCAAAAAGCTTGGAGGCACTTCACAATGAAAATAAGAACCATGTACAAAAACAAGTGGTTTGGAATCGGTCAACGGGAGAAGGAATCCGGAGCTCCTCACACTAGAATGCCAACGCCAGAACGAGCTTCCATCTTCCAAGAGCGCCGCCCTTTTAAGACAGAGCAACCGCAGGTTCAGCCAATCACCATCATACTCGGTCCAGCGTGGCGACTCGGTCTAGCATGGCTTTGTCCCATGATATTCCCACAGCGTTCAGGTCTTTGATGAACATGTGAAACCAAGTGTTTTTCGGACGACCAGGCTTCCACTTTGGCATCCTATTCCGGTCTTGTCCAGGCATCCACATCATAGCTTCTTCTGGAAGTTGAGTTTGCAGGAGACAGATGCCAGACAGATGCCCAGTGAATTGGAACAGTCGTTTGGCAACCAAGTCCACAAGGAGTCTACTTTAGGTGGAGCAGTATACTTGTTGTTGGTTATACAATCTCTGTACAATATTCGCAGAATTTGCCGCAGGCAGCATTGGTGGAAAACATTCAGTCATCGTTCAATGCTCACCGTCAGTTTCCACATCTTGGAGGCAAACATCATCGTCGGGATGTCGATACCATTTAGAAGGTGAATCTTGGCTCGAAGGCTGAAGGTATTTGACCGCCAGATGAACAACAGGTGTTGGTAGACCAAGAGAGCCTATCCGTTCCAGCAAGCAACGTCGTGCTTAGCGTCTCCGTCGCTCGTGATCGTACTGCCCAAATAGGTAAATCATTTAACTTTGATGTCTGGCCGATGAATATTGGGACGTTTGATCTTGAGTAGCCAATATGCATGATCTTCGTCTTGGGCGCACTAATTCTAAGCCCCACTCGTCCAGCCTCACTGTCCAGACACTGCATTAGGTCCTGCAGACTCTGCGTTTGACCAAGTAGAGCAATGTCATCTGCAACATCCAGATCAATGAGATGGCCATCATTTGCCCAGGGGATCCCTAACCCCTCACCCTGGCTGACGGCCCGTCACATAACAAAATAGACCACCAGCAAGAACAGGAAGAGGGAGAGGACACACCCCTGCCGGACACGGTGACAATGTTGAAGGCCTCAGAGGTACTGCTATAGGTCCGGATACAGCAGCTTGAGTCTCGATAGGTTGCGGAATATATCGACATATCAGCTAGGACTTCCATAAGCTTGTGTGATGTTCCCTCATGTCTCCTAATGTACACTGTCAAAGGCCTTAACGAAATCAATGAAGCTGATCGAGAGCTGTTGTCCACTTCGAAAGCCAGATTGCTCTTCCCATAGCCACCCGATCTCCGCAATCAATTCAATAAGATGCCACACAAGACTTTCCCCGGTACCGATAGGAGTGTGATGCCCTGCCAATTGTTACAGTCAGAAAGATTGTCTTTCTTTGAAAGGCAGATGATTATTCCTCTCCTCCAGTCTTCGGGTACAGTCACATTGGTCTAGCAATCGTTTGACTAGATTGGTAAGCTCATCGATTAAATCTTGGCCGCCTTTTTCAGCATCTCCGGTGTGATCTCATCCATTCTGGCCGCTTTGTCATTTCTGAGCCCTCGTACTGCCGCCACCACTTCCGCCGTGCCGATCGGGCGGTCCGCTACAGGTAGGTCATGCGCAGGATTGAATTAGTCCACTTGAAGTGGATTCTGTGGTGGCAGCTGATCAGCATCTTTTTGAAATGTTCAATCCTCCTTTGCTCTTGCGCTTCTTTGGTCAGGAGTGGTCTCCCGTGCTTATGGACACCCCACGCCTGATGGATGTTCCGGACAACACACAGACGATGTGGTAGAGTGTGTTTGCACCTCTACAGTCCGCTGCTAATTGTGCTGCTTCGTCTTGTTTTTTTAACATATGCGCATTGTCCTGCCGACAGCTCCTTTTGATTCGGCAATCTAGGGTGAAATATTAGTCATTAGCATGCTCTTGGGCCTCTAGGGTTGGCATTTGCTCACAGTGTTGCTTTGCATGTCAGTGATCGTCAACCATTTTCCAGGACTTTTCACTAATCCACCGCTCTTTATATGAACCTCGTCGCCTACCGATCAGTCTCTGCGCTTTCTACCATTATTTCTTGAAAAAGTGTCTAACAATCTTCAAGGCTGGTTGGTTCTTCGTGCACCTGAAACCAACTCCGAAGTTCTAACTTGAAGGCATTGACGACGGCAGGGTTTTTAAACCTAGCCATATTGAATGGATGCCATCATTTCAGTGGTGTTGGAAGACGCAGGAGACTAAGGCCCCTCATCGTGGTTTGACGTTGCGCAGTGTCAATCGTTATCTCTTCGACACACAGATATAGTCGATCTCATTATGCGTTCTTCCATCTTTTTCAGTTTTTCTGGCAGGTCTTTTTGTGAATGTCTTCGTGTTGATAGAATGTGTTGACGATGAAGATGTTGTTTGGCTGCACAAAAGGAGACAATTCTTTTGCACTTCATTCGTTTGCTTTGCCAAGCCATGCGAACCAAGTGTTCGTTGAGTCCTCGACATGCCCCACTAATCTGGGGTCCGTTCTTCGTACATCGCTTAATACATCTGAGATGATTTGACAGTTGTCAGATCATCTAGTCATGATAACTGAACTCTTTTGGTTCTTCAAACGAATTTGCAGATTGGATTTAAAATATCTGGATTAAATTGTCTGCGATTACTGCGCGTTCTTGTGTTCCTTGAAAAGGGCAGACTTGTCGACACTCGAAACCACGATCATCAATACAGCAATTGGTTGGCGACGACAACAACGTAGTGACTAGACTTGTGCCGATATTCGGTAATGCGATAAAGTGAAAGGAGATGAGCTGAATGAAAGTGCTCATTCACTCTCTGACAGCAGAGGGCGCTGATGGAACAGCAGCGTGCAGCGGTTACCACGGAAACCGTGCAAACAAAGTAACTGCGGTGGTGAAGTTTTTAAAATGCTTCAAACAGCCATTCATTTTTTTTTTTTTTTTGTCATCTCAGTGTTGTTCATCACAGCACCAAATAATGAATACTTAAAGACTTAAAAGGATATTTAATTTTCAAACCTAAACAGTTTTATATTTTAATATGGACTACAATATGCCCTAATGATTAGAAATGTTTATTGTGTCATATACATATGTTATTGTTATATAATATTTGTTATTGTTCAGTAAAACTTTGAAAACATACAGCTTCATTATTTAACATGTTAATTCATTATCACTAAACTGACAATAAAAATACTTATAAAGTATTATTAATTAATGTTAATTTCTTAGTTACTGTTTAATAACATTACTAAAATCAAAACAACTTATTTAATGGACCTGAGATAAAACTAACAATGATCAGCTAACATTAACAAAAAATAACACTTTCTGTAACATATGTAGCTATTGCTCAATCTTAGTTAATGCATTAAATAGAGTAAAGTGTTATCTGTTGTTCTTTATAGCCTAATTCTTTCAAACTTTCTCTGTTTGAAATTTTCAGTCAAACCTGTTAAAGTATGATAAAAATGGTTTTGCAACTTATTTTAATATTGTGATAATACCGTATACCGTGATAAAAGCTTCATCAATTAATCGCAACATGAAAATTTGATGCCGTCACATGCCTAGTAGTGACATCATAATTAAAAAATGCACCTGAAAAAAAAAAAAAAAAAAAAAAAAAAAAGACAAATTTCTGGACATTTTTCATGAGAAAACAGCCAAGCAACTATAAATGACATAAAAGTTATAATAGATCAATTAAATGTGCAGTTTTTTGTAACATGATTCCTAATTATTTAGGCCATATTCACGATTTCCTATTTGTACAGGCTTTACATTTTTATTTCAATGTTGTAAATAGCAATTCATTTAATTAACCTTTGAAACGGATTTGTTGCATTAATTAAAATTTCTTAAGGGTCAAGATCAAGTTATCTGCATCTCCTGCACTGCATCAAGCCACTCCCATACTAGCTGTCACAGTTAAAAATTAATGGACACACTGCATAGACTAACTGTACATTATATGTGTGAGTCTGCAATAAAATTAGGTATTCCCTCACAAATAAATCTCTCAATGAGTAAAACTGGCAGTGTCTATATTATGATAGACTACACAACATTAGAATATTATTTGCCAATTTATTTTTCAATTATTATTATTGTCCCTGTTCACATTAGGGTACTCTTGTAAGAAAGTAGCAGTGGCTGGGAAAGACTTTAAGCATCACCTTCTGTTTACATGAAATAAGCCTGCTCCCAACTCCGAGCAGGTTTGAGCTTATGGACCTGTTGCTATGTCAGCAAGTCCAGGATGAGCAAAGAACCGAACAATCCAAGATCATACAAAATCGTCAATCAAATCCAGCTAACTGAGTTAGCGACTTATGAAGAACGGACCCCAGGGTGTTAAAATCCCCAATCAGGAGGAGGCAAACCAATCTCTTACCACAGAAACAACAAATGATCAACAGCATACTCAATGGTTTACCCGCAGTGAAGACAGACGAAAAAAAATATGACCGCTGTGGAGGAAAACCCCTCTGGGTTTGTCCAACGCCTGATAGGTGGCTCGAAACAAAGGCTTTACTCCTTTCAAACTTAAATTAGAATGCCACTGTTTTCATCACTGCAACTTCCTGAACACACACACAAGAAATTAATTACGTTCAGCCCAAGCAAAGGCTGAATATAGGCTTTATTAGGTCACAGTGTTACATATCACATATACAGCACTTGACTGGTCCTGATTAACTACTTCAATAAAACCACATGGTAATTTTCTTTCATTTTGTTTTTAATTCTCCTCCTGTTTTGCCTCCATTGCTGCTTAAACAAGTGGACCCCGAAACTGCGTAGTTTAATGAAAGTCTGCAAATTAGTACCTGACGAAAGCTTTAAACATGTTAAATTTTCAATCATTATGCTGGAAAACACATCAGAATAATTTCTGTTAAGCTTGTGTATATATTTAGTAAAAGTTGTTAAGTTATTAAGCAATAGCTCATCAGTTTTTTTTTTCCTTTATGTTCTATAGAATGACCACTATAGAACTCTAGGCATACGTTTTCCTTGACTGGTTTTCCCTTTAGATTTCAACAACAACATAGGCCAGGGGTGTCAAACTCAGTTCCTGGGCCACAGCTCTGCAGAGTTTAGCTCCAACCCTAAATAAAACGCCTAATTTCTGGTTTTCCAACCCTAATTTCTGATCCAGCTAATCAAGTCTTTCAGGCTTATTTGAAAACTGCAGGTATGCGTGTAGGAGCTAAACTCTGCAGGGCTCACATTGGCTATAGAGTTTTTTTACTTGAAGCGGTGCTGCAACTGAGCCGTCTACTCTCCAATCGCTTTCGTGGTACTTTGATGTCATATGACAATCGATCTGTGCAGCGCCGCTTCAAGTCAGACACACATATAAGCCTACATTGTTGTTGAAAACGAAAGTAAAAGAGTGACGCAGAGGGTGGAACAACCTGTCACTCACATGAGATCGACCAATAGCAAACCACAATGATCTAACCATTCGATCAATTGCTCATGGACAAAATCAAGTCCCACCCTACATTTTATTTCTTGTTCGAGAAGCCGTTTCACTCGGATATACAGTGCATCCAGAAAGAATTCACATCACTTCACTTTTTCCACATTTTGTTATGTTACAGCCTTTTTCCAAAAGGGATTAAATTCATTATTTTCCTAAAAATTCTACAAACAATACCCCATAATGACAATGTGAGAAGTACATTTATATTTCATAAATTTGCAAAGATATCAAACAAACTTACGTATTCACAGCCTTTGCTCAATACTTTGTTGAAACACCTTTGGTTCCAATTACAGCCTCAAGTCTTTTTGAGTATGATGCTACAAGCTTGGCACACTATTTGTGGGCAGTTTCTCCCATTCTTCTTTGTAGGACCTCTCAAGCTCCATCAGGTTGGATGGGAAGTGTCACAGTGAGGCCCTGTGACTAGAGACTTGAATTATAAAAAGGACTTTTATTTTGACAATGGACTGTGAAAACACATACATGCATACATTTTTGGTAACATCACACACACTTATCTGTTTTGCGCATATGGAACATCAGTTAACACAGATATGTTGGTATCACTGATCATGTGTTGTTCACGTCCTCAACATGCCATTCCTCTTATGTTGATTTGTGTTGTGTTATGTTATGTTAAGAAGTAAAACAAGACCGTTTATGTTAATGTAAATGTTTATTGTTTTATATTACCACTTACATATCATAAATAGTCATACTTACGTACTGGAACATTTTCCCATCCCAAACAGACAAACCCAGTCACAGTAAAAGCCACCATTTTGAGGATTACATTCCCGCCAATAGACAGCACAGTCCATTATTCTCATGTGTGAGGGGGAGATTGGTGATCTGATAATTCTTGGTTGGGCATTGTTAAACATTAATTGTAAATTGAGTTTGTTTTGTTCTAAATGCTTATGTATTTTATAACAGTTTATCTCTTTGTTACTGTTAATTCACATTTATATATATATATATATTTTTCAGATTCTTTATTACCTTTTAAATTTCTAAATGGTTTAGGCCAATTAGGAGGGGCTTGGTCTTTTTAAGATGGCCTCTCAGAGTTGTCTGGTAGCTTGTAGAGTGAGTTTGAGTGAAACTACGGTCTTTTGGGTCAATTTATTGGCATAGCCAAAAGTTTGTTTGTTAGTATAACTTTTGAACAGTTTTAATTGTATATTTTTTTGGACTATCACTGTAAATACCATTGACGCACCACTGGAAAACCTTTATTTTTGCTTCACTTGGAATAAACACTGAACTTTTGGCTGTATTAACACGTCACGTCATTTTTACGCCTCCATCTGCCGGTACATTCAAAGCAGTGGTGCTGCTGCTGTTCAAACATCTTTGGGGCCTTGTTGCAGTTGGCACACGACTGTCTTTGTTACAGGAAGCGTCAGTGCACAGCCATTTTCAGATCTCTGTAGAGATGTTCAATCGGGTTCAAGTCTGGGCTCTGGCTGGGCCACTCAAGGACATTCACAGAGTTGTCTCATAGCCACTCCTTTGTTATCTTGGCTTTGTGCTTTGGGTCATTGTCCTGTTGGAAGATGAACCTTCACCCCAAACTGAGGTCCAGAGTTCTCTAGAGTAGGTTCTCATTAAGGATGTTTCTGAACATTGCTGCATTCATCTTTCCTTCCATCCTGACTAGTCTCCCAGTTTCTGATGCTGAAAAACATCCCCACAGCATGATGCTGCCATCACTATGCTTCACTGTAGGGATGGCATTGGCCAGGTGATGAGTGGTACATGGTTTCCTCCAGACATGACGTTTGCTATTCAGGCTAAAGTTCAATTTTTGTTTCATCAGACCAGAGAATTTTGTTCCTCATGGTCTGAGAGTCCTCCAGGCGGGCTGTCATGTGCCTTTTGCTGCAGAGATGGTTGTTCTTCTGGAAGGTTCTCCTCTCTCCACAGAGAAATGCTGGAGCACTGTCAGAGTGACCATCTGGTTCTTGGTCACTTCCCTGACTAAGGCCCTTCTCCCCCAATTGCTCAGTTTGGCCGGGAGGCCCACTCTAGGAAGAGTCCTGATGGTTCCAAACGTCTTCCATTAATGGATATTGGAGGTCACTGTGATCATTGGGACCTTTAACGCTGCAGAAATGTTTCTGTACCCTTCCCCATATCTGTGCCTACATACAATCCTGTCTCTGAGATCTACAGACAATTCCTTGGAATTCATGGCTTGGTTTGTCCTCTGACATGCACTGTTAACTGTGGGACCTTATATACACAGGTGTGTGCCTTTCCAAATCATGTCCAGTCAACCGAATTTACCACAGGTGGACTCCAATCAAGTTGTAGAAACATCTCAAGAACGATCAATGGAAACAGGATGCACCTGAGCTCAATTTTGAATGTCATGGCAAAGGCTGTTAATACTTATGTACATGTGATTTTTGTCACAATACATTGTTTGGAGAATTTTGAGGAAAATAATGAATGTAATCCCTTTTGGAATAAGGCTGTAGTAACAAAATGTGGAAAAAGTAAAGCGCTGTGAATACTTTCCGGATGCACTGTATGTCACAATAGGAAAAAGTCTATCACAACTTCCATTTCATGCCGACTTTAAGAAGCCAATACTGATTATTTTTTAAATTGTAGATAACCAAGAAAGTGGGCGATATTAAAATCCAATACCATTTTATTGAAATAAATTCCAACTGAAACACTTATCAAAATATCATTTTTAAATGCTATGATTGAATTTAGGCATCTCAATGTTATAATGTACAGTATGAAAATGGATATTCATTTTGAGAATTGCTTATAAATACAGATAAAAATCAAAAATATCTCACTAATATGAGCTGAAAACCAATATGATGCCGATATATTGTACATCTCTAGTCATACTCAGTCATGGTTTGCTTCTCCACCCAAGTATTATATTTCAGCATGTAACTCAATGATTTGTGCTACAGAGGTGAATGATACTTCTAAACATGCAACTCTTAGTGGAACGATACTTTTTAAAGCAAAAAGTTATGATTTTCACCTGGCGGATGTCAAAACTGCTGATAATCAACCAATCATCCAAACCAGAAGCCACTCCGAAGACCAAAGGCAGTAATGCAGCAAAATTTCACTACAAAATCTGCTAACGCAGCATCAGATCCATATGGTATATGATCAACACAATCTATTACATAGATTGTAATATAATGACTGAACACAGAGGCATTATCTAATAACAATCTAATAACAATAATGATCAATTCATTAATTTCCCCTGCATGTTGAAAAGCCATTGTGAATCCAGTGAGGTCTAGAAACAGCAGCTGTTGAGAATGATCACAGGTCATGAGAGAGCAGAAGTGATGTGAGCTCAGACTCCCTGTACCAGATGCTCTGTCCTCACTGGCACAGACCTGCTGTTAAGGACCTCATTCAGTCTTTAGCACTCCTTAGTCCTGTGTCAAGTCACAGTACGTGTCTGTCTTGAAATAAACTACAAACTTCAACCCCAAAGTTCAGTGGAATGTGTCTCTCTGATTTCAAAACATGCAATAAGAGCAAACTATTGTTTCAGTTACACACTGCCCCCTTGTGGTTAGACTGGGAGCATGTCAACTTTAAATCACATGTTTACAATTAGCATGCTATATTAAGCAATAAATATAGAAGTATATTTGAATAGCTGTATTGTAAGTAGTATGACAGTATGCTCAATCATGTCATCCATTTGTAGTCCAACCTGCAAGAGGCTGTGGCTCCCTCAGGAATGTTTTGTTTTTAGAACAAAATATTTTGGACAAAATAAGGTCTGTGGTAAACATTATTGAAGACACTTTTACGTATTGTTCAACATGACGACAAATGGCATACAGTCAAGCATGAATTCTGAAGTGGCTGTATTGTCTGTAACGCTGTCACAAAGTCACAATCTTGTGGTGTTTGTAGTCTTTATTTAGCAATCTCAGTTAAAAACAATGGTCTCAAAATTCAAGTTTGAAAACTGATTATGTGTAATATTACACTGTTTATGTTGGACACTCCAATTCAAAACTTTGTGGTCAGTAAGAATTCATTTGACTTTTTTGAAAGTCTCTTATGCTTGCCAAAGCAGCATTTCTTTGATCAACAAAAAGTAAAATCTATTGTTGTGAAATATTATTACAATTTAAAATAACTTTTATATTCGACTATAATTTAAAATGAGCCAAACCTTTTCCTAGACAATTATACACAAAATCATCATGTATAACCATCCAAGAAAAGGTTTTAGTTTTTATTTTGAACTAAAAACTAATATTTTCCATTAAAATATGGGTAATTGAATATGTAAATATTCAAATCCCTATATGTAAGTCATAGAATAATTTTACCTTTCAGATGAATCTTGTTTACTGGGATTCTGTATTATCTGTCATCAGTTATTCAATTATTCAACTATATCTATATCTATCTATTATATACATATTTTATATATTTATTAGGAGCCATCTTACCCCTCTTTTAATATTTCACATTTTGTGCAATAACAACTAAATTAGCAAATATTTCTATTTATTTCCTTTAATAACACATTGTCTGATGCATCACCATCCTGCACATACTAAACTTATATCTAAATATGTTATAGTTTAAAACTGTTAACCCTAGTTACCCTACAGTATAAACATGTACTGTGCACAGAATGCAAATTTCCTGTCTGCATAGATTACTTTCAGACCCTCCCTTGAATATACAGCTCTCTGCTGACACTATGTGGTGTTTCAGAATTACTGCATGGGCCCAAATCTATATACTGCACGGAAATGACTAAGCAGTGAGTGTGAAAGAGAGCATCATGTTTAGAATATTTAGACTAGTTTGTACCATGCAGCAGTCCAGACAGAGGACAGACGGAGAGCCCAGCAGACCAAACACTTCTCCACACAGCAGACACTGTGAAAGGCCGTTTCCAACTGCAGACCTCCTCATGTTCTCCAGACGCTCCACTAGACGCCTGAAACATAGATTTAAAATTTACTGTCTTCATGTTGTTTCTACATTCATTTGGAGATTAAATGTGAAATTACAATATAAAAATATATTAAAAACTTCAATGTTATATGCCATTAATCACGATTAATTACAGAAAAGTGCAATTAGTTTTTTTTTTTTTTTTTTTGATCGATTGACAGCACTATATAAAATATTTCTATTTCAAATAAATGCTGTTCTGTTCATCACAAAAACCTGAAGAAAAAAAATGTATCACGGTTTCCACAAAAGGATCATGTGACACTGAAGACAGGAGTAAGGATGCTGAAAATTCAGCTTGGCATCACAGGAATAAATTCCATTTTAAAAAATATTCAAATATAAAAGTTATTTATTTTAAATTTAAATAATATTTCACAATAGTACTGTTTTACTGTACTTTTGATCAAATAAATGCAGCTTTGGTGAGCAATTCTGTCAAAAACATTGAAAATCTTTCTCCCTGTGAGACCCCAGACATAAGTAATGTTTTTGATGTGTGGCATTTTAAACAAACTTTTTAAAACATCAAGCAGAAATCTTGTTTATAATCAATTAGGGAAAGTCATTACGTGACTATTGCTCAGTGCAAATGAGTACACCCCCTTTGAAAAGTAACATTTTAAACAATATCTCAATGAACACAAAATCAATTTCCAAAATGTTGACAAGACTAAGTTTAATATAACATCTGTTTAACTTATAACATGAAAGTAAGGTTAATAATATAACTTAGATTACAAATTTTTCAGCTTTACTCAAATTAGGGTGATGCAAAATTGAGTACACCCCACAACAAAAACCACTACATCAAGTACTTTGTATGGTACTTTCATTTTTGCATCACCCTAATTTGAGTACAACTGAAAATGTTGTTCTCCAAGTTAAATTATTAACCTTACTTTCATGTTATAAGTTAAACAGATGTTATATTAAACTTAGTCTTGCCAACATTTTGGAAATTGTTTTTGTGTTCATTGAGATATTGTTTAAAATGTTACTTTTCAAAGGGGGTGTACTCATTTACGCTGAGTACTGAGTATGTACAACCCAGTAACTTTGTTTTGGTAAGCCTTTCTCTGCAAGCATGAGAAAAAACGAGCCGCTCAGATTTCGCGCCCCTTGTGACGTGGGAAGGGGATCTTATAATCAGTGTTACTAATGCCGTTAATTTTTTCAGTAACGAGTAATCAAACAAATTACTTTTTTCCCCCCATTACAACGCTGTTACTGTTACTGGCAAAAAAAATATGCTGCGTTACTATAATTGAGCTCACTGAAGCAGTTTTCATCAGAGTAAGCTCTCTCTCACAAAGATTTTTCTCTAATGTGTGCTGCGGTTAGTCATACACAACTATAATTTTAAACTGATAATAATGTACGATGCTCTGTCTGTGTGTCTGTGTCTGTGTGAGAGAGAGCATGTGAGCAGAGCACGAGCTCAAGCCAGAATACCCTTTGTGACATGCTGGATCGAAAATATGTGAAATAAGTTTTTCTACTCGACTAGTAGTTGTTAATTTAAGCCATTAGTCGATCACATTTATATTAATTTAATTTCTTAAATACTGGAGAGAATAAAATAATAATGAGCGTTTATGTAATATAGGCTATGCACTCAAGTGCACGCATAACGCTTGCCATAAAGAACCGGCAAAAGAAAAGATTATGAATATGACAAAAAAAAAACAGCAAGGAGACATTTTAATTGTTTATTAATAAACTAATGTTTTCTGAATCAGTGTCGGCTGCAAAGATGAAGTTGACATTGCTGACTCCCATCATCTCCACATATATTGGACGCGCCTAGAGAGAGAATGTACATTTCATTCGGATTAGGCTACATGATCAGAGTAGCCTATTTCTTTTTCGTTTTTAGATATTTCAAGTTTTTTTATAGATATATTTCTCATGTCTGCGAGGCAAGCAGCCTATACACTGAGTTTCGGTTCATTTAGCCTATAAGTCACGCTCCAGGTCACGCGCCCGCGCATCCATGATTATATTGTCTGCTATATTTGCTTCTTATTTATTAAATCCAGGCAATTGGTTGATGAAACATTGATTAAAATTAAGATACAATTTTAACAAAATGAAATTCACTTTAAAGAGAGGCTTTCTATAAAACAAAACTTAATGAAGTGGTCAAAATCATGTCTGACTCACTCCATGACTCCCGATATATTGCACATCTTATGATGCATCTTACTCATGCTGTTCACCTTTCATAATCAAGTAAATTAATTTAAAACATAGGACTATTTAAACATATATATGAAACAAAATTTTCTTTAATGGCTACCAACACGTATTGTACAGTACAGAGAAATTTCATAAGCAAGAGCGGATCATGAGTCACGAGTCGGATCAAGAATTATTTATTCTTAGACTTATATTTAATAATGGGGGCATTCAAGTTATTTGACATATATATATATATATATATATATATATATATATATATATATATATATATATATATATATATATATATATATATACACACACACACACACACATATATATACACACACACATATATACACACACACACACACACACATATATACACATACATACATATATATATATATTTTTTTTTTTAAAGTAACGCAATAGTTACTTTCCTTGGTAATTAGTTACTTTTATAATGATGTAACTCAGTTACTAACTCAGTTACTAGTTACTTCTCACAAATAGTAACTATAACTAATTACTTTTTCAAAGTAACGTGCCCAACACTGCTTATAATTACCGTCCCACTGCTTATAATTACCGACACATTCTGGGGACATCAGAGACTTGTATTACATTTTGTGAAAAGGGTCATAATAGGTCCCCTTTTAACATTAAAAAAATTAGGCTGGCCATTGTATGACAAGGCAAAATAAGGCATGAAAAAGCACAAATGTGATGCAGAGTGATAAAGTCTCACCCAATCCGGTGTTGCTCAATGATTTCGAGTTGCTCAGCACGGTGGAGGACACTCATGATGAGATCCAGCTCGGTTTTCTCAATTGTCTGAGCTTTCCTCTGTCTCTCGGACTGAAATGTGTGGATGGACCAACCTGTATGTAACCTGGGTGTAATCCAGTCACATGAACAAGAGAAAAATCACATCATAGATCAGTGAGAAATTAATGCTTTTTAATAATGCAAACACATCACATTGTTTTTGTCAAACGACATGCTGAAATGCATTTTGCGCAACAAAATAAAAAAAAAAAACAACAAAAAAAACACACTTACTTTGCTCTAAGCGCTAGCTGTCTGTCATTGGGACAGACCCACTGCTCATTCTCACTGCCAAACATTGTGTCTGTCATGATTCACTGTGGAGCTGTAATAGAGCAGAATGAAAAGTCTAAAATCATAAAATAATCAGGTATTTGATGTAAAGTATGAAACAACAGGAGTAATAGGTTTGAGAATGTAATTGTCAGGATATATATAGGTGAATGAAATAGCATTCACCTTCAACGTCACAACCGTTCATTGGCTTTGACAGGTGTTGTCTGTTTGTTGTGATAGAGCTTACATCCAATTATGTAGAACTGGAAGGACGCGGCTCAATTATTGGATTACTCGTCTCACAACACCTGCCAAATAACAGTTTTGGAGACCAAACACGAAGACATATTGTGCTGTCTGTCTAACATAAGAATTATTTACATAACATTTAATCAAGAAAATAACAGCACCTTATTGAATGAAATAATACTGTATAGATGTCACTATGTTCTGGTACTGCATGGATCCCATTTAATAATTAATGTGTTATATGCAAGTTAAATGAAAGGGGTTGTGTAACAGAAACAATCCAACAAAAAAACAAGCAAAAATGTAAACAAAATCTAACTTTTTTTTCTGAAGTTAAACCATAAATAGCATAGAAACATGTAGACTTTCACAAATTAATGATTTAATGATATAAACTAAATGTAAATTATTTTATAATGAATGATAATAAAAATAAAGTTTATTAACATTAATATATAAATGTCTGAATTAAGTAATCAAAAAATAAATGGAATAAACCGACACTATTTTTACAGGATAAGAATCACTTTTTTTGACAATATGACATTTCTATTTTTAAGAACATTATTGAATTAATGAATATAAATTGTGCTTTTAACTAAATAATATTATTATTATTATTACTACTATTATTATTAAGTATAATTTATATAATTCAGTAATATTCTTACAAATGTCAAGGTCATTTATGAATGCATAACAACAACAATAAATTAATAATAAATAGCATTCATATATTACCTTACATTTGTATTTGTAAGAATATAATTGAAATACTTTATTTAAATTATAGGCTACATTTAAATTATGTATAAATTGATATAACAACAACAACAACAATAATAATAATGTGTATTATTATTTATTTATATTATTATTACTATTAAGAGGCTTTAAATCACAGGCCATGATGGAGACATCATTTACTGTTGACACCCAATGCATTTATAAACTTTCTGCATACTGTATTGTGCATAAATTTAAGTTAAAGCACCTACTCATAAAAAAAATAAATAAATAAATTAAAAAAAAAGAAAGAAAGAAACTGACTTTCTCTCTCTCAAACACACACAAAGATACAATCTACACCTTTAGGGTTAACCAGGGCAAGTCTGTTTACTTTTCCATGAGGAGAACTGCACTTTATTTGGCTCTGCTGCTCAGGCCTCGGGGCACAGATGACAACCGCTCCAACAAACTACTTTGTTACACTAGCACACTTCACAGTATAGCGTTTCCTCCCAAGCCAACAACTGTAATTTCAGGGAAAGAAAACTTGAAAGCTGCAAACCCTGGTATTTCCTTGAAGAGTTCAGATATCAAACATTCCCTTTTCTTATTACAACCTCCAAGTGACACGCTGTAGAAATCGCTGACTGATATCCAGTAGGATATAATAAAAAAAAAAAAAAAAAAAAAAAAAAACATACAGTACTCCTCTATCCATTACATTAACTACTCTCTCTGACTGCAGGCAAGACATCTTTCTTAAGACGTCAATATTCAGGCATCCATTCAAGTCCAATCCACTTAAATGCTGATAGAAAACAGGCACAGACAGACAAGAAAGAGTGTTTACCTTAGGAGAGGACAGATAAAGTGGTGTTGCTGCAGGCCGTATCTCAGCATAAGAAAGTGAGAGAAGAGGAAACAAGGCTGCGGAGGAGGAGGAGGAAACTCCTGATTATACTGATCTCAGATCAGGTTCGCTGCCTCTCCTGCAATGGATCAGGTCACATGACCCAAGCACATTTCATCCAAAACATCCTGCTCCTCCACTGATTACAGTGATTGAATAAAGAAACAAAAGAGTGACGGTGACAAAGCCAAACGGAGACAGGCCTCCGAGGTGCTAGAGGCTAAAGGCTTTACTATTGACCTGGCCTTTAAAATCAGTCAATAGAAATCACAGTAATCTCATTCGCTTGGTCTGCTGCAACACTAAATCGTTTAGAATAGCATATTAAAGGACGACTACATTGTAAAACTTCTTGTGGAAAACAAAGTATCAGTGGTGGTTATGCAATTAGGCCGTATGGTAGATGAACAGTTGCAAAGACCTTACAATCTTTATGAAAAGTGGCGTCGAGTTAAGGCTGCTCTGACAGTGCCTGCTCAAAATTGTGTAAAGACAAATATAAAAGGCAGACTAAATTATGCCTGCTCAGTCCCACCTAGCCCCAAAGTACAGTATACAGTTATAATTGCTGTGTAAATCCATTTATGCCACCTCAGATGAGCATTAAACTGTGTAAAGACATTTATCACAATAAAATTACCTGTATCTCAGATGCACCCAATAACTTTGGTTTTACTAGCTTGTTAGAATTATTTCAGGAACTCAGTCAATAAAATTAAGACAATAAAACTGTCTATTTGCACACTTAGCCACTCTTGTACTGCACAGTAAGTGTATGAGAGTCATTGCCAAATAAAACTAAAAGTGTCATTAACAAGAATAATAGCAGCTTTCAAACAAAACCCTTTGACAAAAGAAGTTTGTTGGGCTTTAAATTATAAGACAACAAGCACATAAAAGTATACTTTCTAGTGACCATGTTCACAGTTGTTGTGATGATTTATAGCTAGAACACCTGTGTGAATGTGAGGAGAAATTACTTCAAAATACACTAAAATCACCTTGAGAGCAGATGGTTAGAAACAAAGAGCCTCAGGAGGGGGAAAAGGGAAGTTTAGAGAACATTGCTAGCATCATTTGCTTGGTCTCACAATATCAAGTTATCTAATGCAATCCAGAAAATCTTCTTCAAAATGTCTACAGGCATTAATCTTGACAATGTCACATTGATTTTTGTTAAAAACAACAGTTTTATTCCCAAACAAACAACATAGAGAGTAACAAACAGATGGTCTAAACACAACAAGTGCACCGCGCACGCCTTACCTTTGAGACGTGATGTGTCCAAAGTAGAAGTTATTTAATAGCCGTTCAGCTGTCGGACCCAAACCCCATTGGCAGGGTCAAAGCTGTGCGAAGTCTGCGAACCCAAAAAGGTAGCAGGTGTCACAGAAAAGAGAGTAATCCCATGGATAATAGTGTGAAGCGGTGTTTGTTGCGCTTTGAGGTTTGTTTGCCGCCGTGGACGAGAGCCACGCAGTAGTGTATCTACAACTCTGTGAAAAGAGTGTGAGGGGAAAATCTGAGGTCACACCTTTCTGCCACAGCAGATGCTGGAGAGCTGACCACGTGCTCGCTCCCGGGCAAACGCGCGCACATATACGCGGCGCGTGCGAGTTTCCAAGGAGAACGAAAGAGGAAGTACGGTAAACTGTACGCTGTTTATTTATCAGAGCGCCGGTGTGGTTAAAAGGTCTTTATGTTAAAATTAAGCAAACATCTTTTATTGTCTTGGTCAATAAAACTACGGATTAAAATCAACGTCAAAAAGTTAAAGTCAAAGTTAATAAGATTTTTCCCCTTACTCCAGGTAGATGCCAGGTACAGAACATGTAACTAGATTATTAGCTGCTAAACTCTGTGCCTGTGACACTAACAATAAATACAAATACTTATTAATTTTGCTTAAAACTTAACAAGTCACAAACAATCCTGGAAAATATTTAGACAGAAATTGCAACCTGCCAAGAGGCCAGTGTCTCTCCTGGGTATCTTAGCAACAGGAGCTTGTGGAAAAAAGCACAGACCCCCACACAGGAGGAGAAGAACACAGTTGGGCTATAAAATCAATAAAATCAGGCTGTGTCACCAATAAAATGAGGTATCCCTGAGGTATTCACAAAAAAAAAAAAAAAAGCCTAGTGACAGGTGTACTTTTCTGCCTGCAGTTTGTGTGGGAGTTCTTGTTCAAACTGAATTCTGTCTAAACAACATAGAAAACAAGTGACAGTGTGTTTCTTCTGAGTTGGGACTTTTACTGTTCAAATATGTTTGTTAAAACTCTTGAGTGTGAGTGAATACATTTCTGGATATGTTGAATTAAATATAAAGTATATTGTAAATTTTGAACACATTTTAATACTTAAAAGTAACTGAAAATATTGGAGAGACTGGGGCTAGTTTATATATAAATAATATATATATATATATATATATATATATATATATATATATATATATATATATATATATATATATATACACAGTGGGTACGGAAAGTATTCAGACCCCCTTAAACTTTTCACTCTTTGTTATATTGCAACCATTTGCTAAAATCATTTAAGTTCATTTTTTTTCCTCATTATTGTACACACAGCACCCCATATTGACAGAAAAACACAGAATTGTTGACATTTTACAGATTTATTAAAAAATAAAAATTAAATATCACATGGTCCTAAGTATTCAGACCCTTTGCTCAGTATTTAGTAGAAGCACCCTTTTGATCGAATACAGCCATGAGTCTTTTTGGGAAAGATGCAACTAGTTTTTCACACCTGGATTTGGGGATCCTCTGCCATTCCTTCATGCAGATCCTCTCCAGTTCTGTCAGGTTGGATGGTAAACATTGGTGTACAGCCATTTTTAGGTCTCTCCAGAGATGCTCAATTTGGTTTAAGTCAGGGCTCTGGCTGGGCTATTCAAGAACAGTCACAGAGTTGTTGTGAAGCCACTCCTTCGTTATTTTAGCTGTGTGCTTAGGGTCATTGTCTTGTTGGAAGGTAAACCTTCGGAAGCTCTAGGAAGGGTTCTGGTCATCCCAAACGTCTTCCGTTTAAGGATTATGGAGGCCACTGTTCTCTTAGGAACCTTAAGTGCAGCAGAAATTGTTTTGTAACCTTGGCCAGATCTGTGCCTTGCCACAATTCTGTCTCTGAGCTCTTCAGGCAGTTCTTTTGACCTCATTATTCTCATTTGCTCTGACATGCACTGTGAGCTGTAAGGTCTTATATAGACAGGTGTGTGGCTTTCCTAATCAAGTCCAATCAGTATAATCAAACACAGCTGGACTCAAATGAAGGTGTAGAACCATCTCAAGGATGATCAGAAGAAATGGACAGCACCTGAGTTAAATATATGAGTGTCACAGTAAAGGGTCTGAATACGTAGGACCGTGTGATATTTCAGTTTTTCTTTTTTAATAAATCTGCAAAAATGTCAACAATTCTGTGTTTTTCTGTCAATATGGGGTGCTGTGTGTATTAATGAGGAAAAAAATTTAACTTTGAATGATTTTAGCAAATGGTTGCAAATAACAAAGAGTAAAAAATTTTAGGGGGTCTGAATACTTTCCGTACCCACTGTATATATATATATATACAGTGTAAGGATTTGAGTAAGTTTGACAAGGGCCAAATTGTGATGGCTAGAAGACTGGGTCAGAGCATCTCCAAAACTGCAGCTCTTGTGGGGTGTTCCCGGTCTGCAGTGGACAGTATCTATCAAAAGTGGTCCAAGAAAGGAACAGTGGCAACAGGGTCACGGGCAGCCAAGGCTCATTGATGCACGTGGGGAGCGAAGGCTGGCCCATGTGGTCCGATCCAAAAGACGAGCTATTGTAGCTCAGATTGCTCAAGAAGGTAATGCTGGTTCTGATAGAAAGGTGTCAGAATACACAGTGCATCACAGTTTGATGTGTATGGAGCTGCATATCTGCAGACCACTCAGGGTGCCCATGCTGACCCCTGTCCACTGCCGAAAGTGCCAACAGTGGACGCGTGAGCATCAGAACTGGACCAGAGCAATGGAAGAAGGTGGCCTGGTCTGATGAATCCGATACTCAGTTATTAACAATGTTGGAAACAGTTGTGCTGCTTAATATTTTTTATTTTTTTTTGGAAGATGATACTTTTTTCAGGATTCATTGATGAATAAAAAGTTAAAAAGAACAGCATTTATTCAAAATAGAAATCTTTTCTAACATAACAAATAAATGACAGTTAAAACATTTTAAAATACAAAGTTATTTTAAATGATAATATTCCATAATATTACTGTATTTTGGATCATATAAATGAGACTTTCAAGAAGTCAACCTATTTTAGCTGTTGTAAAAACACATTCAGACAAGAATTGACTATATAATGAAAGTACACTTGCTTTCTCAAAGATCAAGATTACTTTATTGTGTATACTTATTTACTTTACTATTGGATACATCTATACTGATGCTGCCTAACCCAGTCACTAACTATAGTACATGACTGTAGCTTTCAGCCAGGAGAAGATGTCGTCAGGTGGCGTCCAACTTTCACAGGGTGTTTCAACCCTGAACCACAACACCCTCCAGTTGGCGGGTTGGCAGTGGTGGCCAATCACTACCCACCTCCTCCTGGCCCCCAGCTCAACTCCTCCCTCCTACTCCAGAGCCAGCAAGATGCTCTTTCTGCTGCCTCACCCAACCTACGAACAGCTGTCTTCCTCTCCCTACCTTGTAAGCCCAGAGCGGTGAGTGTCTTCCACACAGACTGTGCCGGGAAGCCCCTACACCCGACCTCAACTGGGAATAGCCAGGTCTGCCACCCTTTGGCCCTACACTGCTCTACGAGGTCCTGATACTTGGTGGCTTTCCGCTCATAGGCCTCCTCGCACCCGTCTTCCCACGGGACTGTCAGTTCGATCAAGATTATTTTCCTTGCCTCCTCGGACCATAAGACCATGTCTGGCCTCAGCTGTGTTTGCACAACCTGGTGGAAGACTAGTTTCCTTCCCAGGTCCACCCTCATCTCACAGGCTTGTGCTGCTAGCAAGAGGCTCTTCTTAGTCTTCTTGGGGGCTGGTGGTTTCTTCCCTTCTCTGACGAACTGAATAGATGTTGCCGGCCTTGTACTGGTCTGGTGCTTTTTCTGCCTCTCCCGCTCCAAGATGTCAGCCAGTGCACTGAGAACCTTGTCATGGCGCCACCTGTATCTTCCTTGGCTAAGAGCTGTGAGCTGTTTATATATATTTTTTACCTCTAATAAACCACTATGTCCAACTGACAGCATCCAGTGTGTGAGGTCTGAATGCGCTCTGATGCCGAAGTGATCTCTCACACTCAGAAGTATACGCGCGAGAGATCACTTCCATCATCAGAGCGTGTTTTCAGACCTTACCAACTGGATGCTCAAGGAAGTTGGACATAGTGGTGTATTAGAGGTAAAAAAAATATATAAATACTGTTCAATTTCTGACACAAACCGATCGTTTCATGTCTTAGGACATCAATGTGTCGTCACGAGCCACAGGGTTTAATTTGGATTTGTCTGTGCATGTTTTTTTTTTATTCTCATATGGTGTTACCGTTTCAATGCATTATATGACTGACAGACTGGAACAGTTGGAGTTAAAAATCATCATTTGTGTTCTACTGGAGAAACAAAGTCACCTACATCTTGGATGCGCTGGGGGTAAGCAGATAAACATCAAATTTTAATTTTTGGATAAACTATCCCTTTAACGAGTCTTGTTGCTTATTCAACTGTGATGAAGGAGAAAATAAATGCTTACATGTCAGGCTCTCATTCCTCAGGTAAACCAGCTGCAGCAGCCATCAAATTGTTATTGACAGAAAATACAATTAGTTACGCCCAGATGGCCTTCAACAGAACTGAGTGCATCGTGCCCTCCACACAAAACCAACCACTTCAGTTTATAACATGCTTCTAGCAAACCGAGAATCCCTTGCTTTCTATTTTCCACTAATGGATGTTACATAATTATTTTATTAACCATGATCTGTAAGACTGAAGTCAAATAACAATATTAGATTACAGGTGTCATGAAGCAAGAAAAAAAATGGAACCATGAAATTGTTCATTAATAAGACAAAAGACCAAAGACAAGAAGTCAGTGTTATCTCAGATTTTATTCAGCAAAGCATGTGCCTACAATATCTTACAAACAGAACAAAAACAGAGGGATTGTCCTCATACAAACAGGTCAGCAGGTAGAACATTTACAATCATGCATCATGACGAGTCAAAGGGCTCGCGACGCCTCTCGCCAACATGAGGGAACTGCCGAGAGTGTGCGACGCAAGTTCAGACGAGGAGAGGACCTTCTACCACTTACGAATACACTTCACTCAAATGCTACGAGCCCAAAAGGAAGGACGAGGGGAAAGATCAATATGATCTGAGCATCAGGCAGCATCCGTGGAATTCGTTGTCATTTTCCATTGTCCTCCAGCAGCACTGAAAGGCCAACTTTAATGATCTCAGGAATGATGCATTAGCTGCAGTTATGAAGCAGAATGCTCTTTCAGAAAAGCTCCATTAAAATTCAGAATGGTTTGAACTGATCTCACAATCACAAAAAAATTAAACTAGACATGAGCAAATGTCTCCAGGGCAGAAGAAAAAAAGCTTCAAAAAGGTTTCAAATCATGTTTATTTGGAAGCTCATTTCCACCACAGAATAAAAAAAAAACGTGTTATTCATTATTCAGAATCACGAGAAAAAAAGTCAGAATTGTGAAATCAAACGAGTTTATGGGTACTTCTCAAACAGAAGGCTGCATCCTTCTTAGTCAAGTCCTTCAGAGGTTTGTAGGCTAGATTCCTCCTCAGCATTAAATGCTAGAATGAGACCGTCTAGTAAGTGCGCATTGCTGCGTCATAAATGTTTCCACCCCTGCAGTCACTGCACGATATTTATATTAAAAAGCTTTATATTAACACAGTCTATGTAATTACAAATGTCTGAGGTCTTCCAGTGTTTTAAATTACGCAGGTTAGCATTATTTGATTAATTTACAATAAAACAAAACAAAACACCACATGACTTCATCTCCAAAAGGAGCTTGATGACGTGGCAGCCAAGATATGCAGCCTTACTAGGATGCAGCCTTCCGATTGAGAACCACCCTATAACTTGTAATTGTAAGATATAAACTCACAATTGTGAGACAAAAAGGCAGAATTGCGAGACAAACTCATGACTGCAAGTTTGTATCTCGCAATTCTGCCTTTTTGTCTTGGTCTTTTGCCTTTTTATTAACTTGCAGGTGTGAGGAAAAACAGTCCGAATTGAGAGATGCAAACTTGCAATTACGAGTTTAGAATTTGTAATTGCGAGATATAAACGTACAACTGTAAGAAAGTCAGAATTGAGAGATATAAACTCGCAATTGTGAGAAAAAGTCAGCGTCGAGAGATATAAACTCGCAATTGTGAGAAAAAGTCAGCGTCTTGCTATTGAACCACAATTACGAGTTTATAAACTCACAATTGTGAGAAAAAAATTAAATGTGAGAACTAGTAAGTATGACTTTATAACTTACAATTGCGCAATATAAACAACTGAGAAAGTCAATTGAAAAAAAAAAAATTGTGGGGAAAAAAGTCAGAATTGTGAGAAAAAAATTTGCATCTCGCAATTGAATCTTAATTATGAGTTTATAACTCACAATTGCAAGATATAAACTCACAACTGAGATATTGTGAAATATAAATCGCAACTGTGAGGAAAAAATTTAATTTTGAGATACAAACTCGCAACTGTGTGAAAAAGTCATAATTGTTAGATAAATTATAATTGTAAGGAAAAGGGGTCAGAATTGTAAGACAAACTCGCAATCCTGAGACAAAGAGACGCAATAACATGTTTTAATTACATGATGAAAACAAGCTTCCATAGGTTGCTCAACGCAATCATTTAGCATTTTAATCTAACCTCAAAATCTATCAAACTAGTTATAGTAGGATGGACTTGGTGATTTAAAAAAAAAAGAAAAAAAAAAGGCAGCTGTCTGTTCTTATTCGTCAACAGAAAAAGCACAACTGAATCCCACTCTTTCACAGCCATTACTGCAGTTTTGACTTGGAGTTGGACATGAAATGGGGAGAAAGTCAGTGCGAGCAGATCAGACGTATTTATTTAAACTCAAAATGTATACAGCAGGTTAAACTGGAAAAGGAAAAGGCTATTAAACAGAAGACAGCGATGAACATGGTTGACACAGTGCAAAGGCACATTAGTGTTTATTATGGGCTGTGATATCGGGAGAAAGAAAGAGTGCTGATGAACCGTGACTGATGCAGCTTCAGAAGGCTGTAATTAAGCAAGGCATAATGGGAAAACGGGTTCGTCGATAAAGAGCAGTGAAACTTTGGAGGTGGGAAAGTACAAAGGTGCAATGCTGAACTAAATAGGAGCATGAACTACACAAAATGGAGGGGGAGAGCATTCGTATTATGTCTCATGCACGTCTACTGGATATGATCACACATGCATGATATGCGTTTCTTTGAGTGGAAATGAAAACCTAATGACAATAAGAACAACAAAACAGTAAGTCTGGAAGGCAAAAAGACAGGTCAGATATTGCACTAAGATTAAAACAAAACATAGGCATTGCTGAAGTATCAAACTAGGCATTAAACGAAACAAATTGGATGGTTGAGAAATGGGTAAGCGTATAAATGGTTATGTAAAAACAAAACTGGAAAACAAAACAAGGTAATGTGATTACAAAAAATAAAATATCTACAATAACGATTTACATTTTTTAATCTTCAATGTTAAATGTACAAGAGATTGCTGCTGCATCACTGCTGTTAATTTGCTGATTTTACAAATACATTCATTTGAAGTGTCCAGAAACAGATCTAAATGAGACGTGAAGCCCGAGGCGTCAATTCAGATTTAAACACACAAATCCTTCGATCCATGAATAGGCATTTTATCTCCACTCACAAACACTGTAACATTCTGAGGAAGATGATATTTTGTCATGTTTTTATTCCCATCCAATTTCATTTAAGAGGAATTTAATCAAGCACTGTGTCAACTTCCACTCAGGCATTTCTTTTAGACACAGTAAAACCAGATGATAAAAGAAACAGGTCAAACAAATGCCTGCTGTCATCACTAGAGGAACTCCTTCAAAGATCATGACCAGCAGCCTGATCATGGTTCATGGCAGAGATCCACACATCTCAAAGAGGAATCAAAAGAAATGCCACTGCAGAATCTGCAATGGACACATATGAAAGGGTCGGTTAAGATAAAGACACAAGAGGAATGACAAAGGCAAAGGTCACCTCCAGAGAAATCAAATATCACACGAAGTAGGATACACATTTGTGATCTGATGAAGAACACAAAGAGTGAGCATGAGAATGCATTAAATTTAATGGAGGCGATATTCCCCATCTCTAGTCAAACACTTTCCTCTGTTGATGCAGGATATACTGAACATTTACAGGATGGCACAGGGTGCAGGGGAAGCTCAGGCAGACTGCTTCTGTACTGAATTTAAGAGTCCTATAATTATTTACACAGTAGATACAGGCACTTAAAAGTCTTTGGTTGGAGTGACCCAACATTGCAGAAAAATGCATTCACAGAGCTTTTTTTTTTTTTTTGCACCCTTCTCCTGGGTTCAGTAGGCAACATGTAGTTTTCTCACTTCCCTTTCCGATATGCTTCAGTTCAGATGTTCACCTTCGACCCCGTTTATCCTGCCGACAAGGCCACCTGTGAGAAAAACAGGCACTTTTAGTATTCAACTAGAGACGCTGGATGACGACATTCATGTTAGTGGAGCAGCAACTAGAGACTCAGTTATAATTTAACTAGCACAGCTCATCTTACACACCAACTCATACCTTTTCTGGACAGAAATCTGGGTTGTTCTGTCGAACTTTGCCAGGCCTGCCCTTAATGACTGCATAGCAGAACATTGTGATGACCATCACAAACAGGAAGTAGCTGGTGTGCATGAGGTGCAGGTTAATGAGAGAGCGATCGTCCTATCGGGAAAGAGAATGCAATTTGCCTCTGTAAATTCATGCCTTTACACAGGTTTTTATACAAATTCTAACAGTTTAGTTCATATTCTGTATAATAATTTAAATTGATAAAAAGTGAATATCGTCCAAACACCAGCTCATGATTGACCCTTTGCCGGGAGTTTGATTGACAAGCGATCTAACCAATCAGAACGCCGAATCCACCATTTTGTCCGACAAAGCAGTTAGAAGTTAGAAGATTTGTTGTTTATTAAGTTTTTACACCATGTTAACATCATGGCTATTTACATGGCAAAAAAGGTCAGTATCATCCATAAAAATTTACATTATATAAAGCATTTCAACTTAACATAAGATAGAAAATCTAAAATACATTCAGGTGGTACTTTTTCCAGAAGTTAGAAGATTAACCTCGGTGGACTTAAACTTTAAAAATGGTGTGTATTGATGTCTTTCTGAGTTTTATTTGATGCTATAAATTAACTAGTAGGAAGATATGATCGCTTTATGAGGCGCTTGAGCTGAGGCGCTACAACAATCTGTCACGACACATTAAAGATCCACAAAAGTTTTTATTGTTCGGAAAAAAGAAAAAAAAACTACACAATTGACCCTTCCCAAAGACCCACCCCCCCTTAGTTACTGTTGCTTTGTCCGACAAGCCGTGGCGCTGTCACACCACACACAGTGAAAAATACATTGCGGAGCAAAGAGGACACTGACAACACGTCGACAGACAAGACAGAGCAGGTTACTTATGATCTTAAAGTCCCAGCTTTCAAACTGTGTAGTTTAAGAAATTCAAACAATAAAAACTGTTTTGTGGCTCTTTAATGTGTCGTGACAGACTGCTGTAGCGTCTCAGCTCAAGAGGCTCGTAAACCGATCATATCTTCCTACTAGTTAATTTATAGCATCAAATAAACATGAATGAACATGAGAAGGAATGTTGTTTCAAATGCGGAAAGACGTCAATATACACAATTTTTCAAGTTTAACTCCGCCGAGGTTAAATTTTCTAACTACTGACTGCTTTGTCGGACAAAATGGCGGATTCGGCATTCTGATTGGTTAGATCGCTTGTCGATCAAACTCCCTGCGACGGGTCAATTTGAAAGCTTGGACTTAATATTATAAGTAACCTGCTCTGTCTTGTCTGTCGACGTGTTGTCAGTGTCCTCTTTGCTCCGCTATGTATTTTTCACTCTGTGTGGCTTGACAGTGCATTGGCTTGTCAGACAAAGCAACAGTAACTAAGGCATGCACGCATAACATCACATGCATGCATCGTGCTGCTCACGTGTACAGCTTCGGCCAATACTGAGTAACCGCTCTGACTTAAACACGGAAGCCAGATCTTTTGGTATATAAGAGGTCTTTGTAGCATTAATACACCCTGAAAAGCTCCTTAACTTAAAACATCCTCATCGTCAATAAAAAAGCATTTATATAATCAAGCTGTAAAAATACTTCGTTTGAATCCGAGGTGGCATGTGATGTCACAGGGGCACAATCATTTGCAAATGACTGCCTCTGGAGCAAGAGAACAACACCTACTTTTACATCATTGCATCGTTGACACACTGGTGCTCAGTCGATGAGCAGCGAGTGGATCTAAAGTAATTCTAGTTGTTTATGACAAAACTGATATATTAACAAGATTGCGATGCCACGTAGACGTTGTGCTGTTCCTGGCTGTGGAAAACCATCATCATCCCGATATCAGAAAAAAAAGGATTCAGTTTATTTTTACATTTCACTGTGGATTATTTGGTAATTCAGTCACAATATCGAAGCAGGCTTTGAAAATAGACTTTTACGATATGGATTCGGCAGCAATGCCACAAACATGTAAGTAACTGTTAATTCTAATGCCTGATATGCGATTAGTGATATCTGATTTGTATTCAAGTCCCCAAATCATTTAATACTGTTTCTGCATCAGTAAATCAAGCCAGTGACCAAACGATCAACTTCGCATTGCATCTTTTAGTAGCATGAAAATAATCAGATTTTTAAATTGTGATGAAATT
Organism: Chanodichthys erythropterus; assembly: GCF_024489055.1. Lineage (NCBI taxonomy): Eukaryota > Metazoa > Chordata > Actinopteri > Cypriniformes > Xenocyprididae > Chanodichthys > Chanodichthys erythropterus. The sequence continues at coordinate 8,573,228 of NC_090233.1, read as the reverse complement.
ACATACAAAAAGCGATCAACGTATGCTCCCTTTACAATGGCTGAAGCTGTCAATCACACAGCGCGAATCAAGTTGCATGATGAGATCACTGCATTCACACTGCAACCTTTCAAGTGATGGGAAAAGATCTAAATATAAGGCTATAATCAACACTTTTCAAGATGCATTAATCTAACAGTGGGTGTTTACACTGACGTCTCACAGTAGACACGCCCCTTCAAACAGCGCGTTCAAGCCAGAGGGCTAAAATCAGGATAGAAAAATGCCTTTTATTTCGAAATTATGACATTTTATGATGTAAAAAAATCATACTAACAATATTAGTGCACCTCAGGAGACATTATAAAATAATAAAAAAAATCCACTTCATTACCCCTTTAAATAAAGTCATAATTTTTGTTGTTTTTGCATACAAAAAAGTATTCTTGTCACTTTATAACATTAAGGTTTAACCACTGTAGTCACATGGACTATTTTAATGATGTTTTTAGTACCTTTCTGGACCTTGTCAGTGGTAATTAAATTACTGTCTATGGACGAGTCATATACTCATGGATTTCATCAAAAATATCTTAATTTTTGTTCTGAAGATGAACAAAGGTCTTACAGGTTTGGAATTACATGAGGGTGAGTAATTAATGATAGACATTTCATTTTTGGGTGAACTAACCCTTTAATTGCGCAGCTAAAGACTACTGAAAATTTGGTATCATATCTAACTCTAATGCAGTGGTTCCCAACCCTGGGGTCGCGACCCCCACTAGGGGTCGCTAATAATTTTCGAGGGGTCGCCAGTCGCCAATCTTTTTTTTTTTTTAAAGAGCACGATAAATTAATTCTGATTAAAATAATTCTGAAAAAAAAAAAATGTAAAAAAATTAAACATGACAAAAAAAAAATCCTTAACGCCGAGAATTTTGCAACATATCGCGAGAGTGGGAAGATACAGACGTAACTTCGAAAAAAAAACGAGGCAAAGAGAAAATATGGCAAAGCGGCGAGGAGAAGATAAAAATGAATGCGCTAAAAAGAAAACAAGGCCTTATTTAGACAGTTATCTTGAATTTGGTTTCATTGAAGCGATGGACAAGGTGAGAATTGAGTGTGTAATCTGTGGTGAGAGACTAGCGAATGAAAGCATGAAGCCCTGCAAACTAATGAGACATCAGAGCACCAAACACCCACAGACGGTGGGTAAACCTACAGAATTTTTCCTGAGGAAAAAAGAACTTGTTATGTCAAATAGACCCCAGAACATAATAGATGTTTTTACAAGAGCTGGAAATGAAAATAGACAGGCAACGGTTGCATCCTTCGAGTGCGCTCTCTTAATTGCCCAATCAAAAAAGCCACACACCATCGGGGAAACTCTGCTCAAACCCGCATGTGTAAAAATGGCAGAAATAATGTGCGGGGCACAGGCAGCTTCAAAACTAAAAACTGTACCTCTGTCTAATAATACAATAAAGCACAGAATCGACAGAATGGCAAATGATGTTGAGAACACACTGATTGAAAAGTTAAAGATGCACCCATTTTCCATCCAACTTGACGAAACGTCTACTGTGGCGGATGAAGCAGTCCTCATTGCATATGTGCAGTACGTTGATGACTCCGAACTAAAGCAGGACATACTTTTGTCGACTAATTTGTCTACAACAACACGAGGAGAAGATATTTTCCACGCGATTGACACGTACTTCACAAAGAATCAGATTCCCTATAATAATTTAGTCGCATGCTGCACTGATGGAGCTGCTTCAATGATGGGAAAAAACAAGGGCTTCAATGCACGTTTGAAAGAAAAAGCACCCTACTGTCTTGTGTTTCACTGTATGATACACCGTCAAGCCTTGGCCAGCAAACACCTCTCTGATGAACTTAATGAAACAATGAAGACAGTTGTAAAGATCGTTAACTTTATAAAAGCCCGCCCGGTAAACAAGCGAATCTTTGCGGAGCTGTGTGAAGATGAGGTGCATCAGACACTCCTCCTTCATACCGAAGTGCGCTGGCTATCAAGAGGCCAAGTGTTGGTTCGTTTTATTGAACTAAAAGAAAAAATAAAAGAGTTCCTGAAAATGAACAATCAGAAGCTGTTTGACGAAATGACAGATGCATTTCTCATCAGAACGTCATACTTGGCGGATATTTTCAGCCTCTATAATGAAACAAACAAGCGCATGCAGAGCGCGGATGCAAATGTGCTGGAATGCAAGGAAATTATTGACGCATTTGTGCATAAAGTGGACTTTAGGAGGAATAAGCTGATGAAACGAGACCTACACCATTTTCCATCACTTCTTAAACAGACCGGGGGAAATTTGCCTGAATCCTTGAGCAAGGAGTTCATACTTCACATGGAACGGCTACAGAAAGAGATGACGTCACGGTTTTCGGATGTTGATGAACATGTCGCTAAATGCGCATGGGTAATGGATCCAATCACTGCGCAGGAGGAGGACGTGGAGTATTTACAAGCGGAGGACGAGCTCTTGGATATCAAGTCTAATTCTCTTCTGAGGAGATTCTTCAATGAACACGGGTACAAACGGTTCTGGCTGGTGAAAGGACCTAACGTCGCACCCAAGCTTGCGCACCATGCTACAACCAGACTCATCCTGCCATTCGCCACAACATACCTGTCCGAGACTGCTTTTAGTTCTCTGGTAACCATCAAAACGAAGGCACGCAACAAGCTGGATGTGCACCATGACTTTCGTATGGCTGTCACGAAAATCATGCCTAATATACAATCTCTAGCCCTGGATATGCAGGCCCAGACTTCACATTAAATAGTCACATTAAAACAATTAAATAAGGGCTTTAATTCAACCAGGAACAAGAGAAAAGGCATGAAAAAACATAACTTACAATATGTAAATATTTATTATGCAGTGGTTATTGTTGTGTTTTAATTGGTGAATGTTTTTAGTTTTTAGAATGCAAAACAAAAAATACATTAATTCTCTGAATAAGTGATATTCATGTTAGTAAATTTTAATTTGCTTCTGTTTGTTCATCAGTTAAAAAGCACAGGCTGAAAACAAAAGTCGGTCATTGTGAACCCTTGCATGTTGTTACACGTTTAAGGTAATAAGTGAAATGGATAGATTTGATATTTACGCTAACAGATTAAAATGTGCTGTTATTTGCTCAACGGGTTTAGGAAAATAAATGGAATCTGTTGTTGGAAAAACTCAGTAGTTGCAAGTTGCAGTTAATTGTTTGCATTCTGGTGTTATTAAAAACTTAAACAACTGACAGTCACATTAAGCTGATGTCTATACTGGTGTATTTGAATGGGGGGGGGGTCATGGGGGTCGTTAAGATTTTTCAGTGTTAAAATAGGGGTCTCTTGAAAAAAAGGTTGGGAACCACTGCTCTAATGTGTTGTGGGTGACTGTCAGGACAGATGCTTTGAGTTTGTTTGTTGTTATGTTTTTGTTAGGGTGTTCTGAGTGGTGCCAGAGCATTGCTATTTGGTTTGTTTTGTCTGCTATACATTAGTACTGTACTTTCACAAAGCATTTAATCACACAATGTTACTATCAAACGCTGAAACACTCACATCTGGAACGATGACAGTGAGCTTGGGATTCAGTGTGTGATACACCTTCCCAATGGCACCTTTGTAACACCAGAATGGGTTGTACTCCTGTGTGTACTTTGTGTCCGAATCTCGTGCTGTGGTGAAAATCTTGTACCAGGATGTGGCATTGCTGTAGGTCTCTGGGACACAGTGAGGCGGCTGCCTGCAGAGGATTTGCAAAACAAGGCATGAATTACTCATTCTAGATGAAGGAAACTCAAATCAGTATTTTTTAAAAACAAGCTTCAGTTATGTAACACCAATTTGCACTATTCTGCCCCTCTGTGTATACTCTTTTTGTTTTGCTTTGGCTGTCTGGTTGAGTTAAACAATTTCTGAGTTGTTAGTTACTCGGCACAAACAAATTTACAGAGAAAATCCACAGCTGAAAGCCTACAGCAATATTTGTGAGCACATCTTGAAGATACAAAACACATAGTGGGGGAGAGTGGGGTAGTGTGTCAGTAGGTAAGTGTACGACCCCATTCTCTAAGAAACTGTGCACATCAGTAAGAGTCATTACATTAAAGACCCCCAGTAATGAAAATCAAGTTCTTAATGTTGTTTATATGTCTATTTGGTGTTTTTAATATGCTTTAATTCAAACCATATTTAAATTCATAAGTCAACACTATTGAACGGTATTTTCTCCTTAAAACTATAGTTTACCAAAGACAGTCTCAAAAATGCATTTTAAAACCGTCCATGTTCCCTACATCACATATGTTGTAACTAATACCACCAACATGTGGGTGGGCTTTAGCATATCATTAACTATGCTGCGAAGAAGGGGGGTCTCAAGAGAAGCCAGGTTATCACAGTATATGTGTCTGTTGATATGAAAAATCTGGTACATTTAGCAATATGGCAGGTGAATTATGTATATGATGTATATTACAATGTTATGATGAACTATATGCCTTTCTCCACTGACGTTGTTCAAAGCGTTTCTAAGGATGCAGATTTTTTGAAGGCAGCCGTCTGACTCTGAAATGGCAAATGGGAACATGGTTTGTGTAGCATCAGCAACAAATAGCTGTTTGATGACGTAGTCAAGCCAAAGCGAAAATCATATCAATTATTTGTTGAGTTACAATCAAACTATTTTAAGGTATGAGGAAATTATTTTCACAGGACTTTTTTAAATTGATCAAAGATGAGTTTTAAAGGATAAAATTATTGACTACAGGGGGATTTAAAATAAAACTAAAACCATTTAAAAAAAAGAAAAAAAAGAAAAACATTTTCTTTACTTGAAAAAAAAAAAAAAATTATTTCAGCTACTTGCTAAAACAACATTTCTCATTTTCATTTAGTTTATCTTGATGTACTAACATAACTGAAATAAAAATTACAACATAAAAAACCCTGCAATTTTAACATTAAAATGAAAAAAAAAAGAAAATTCAAAAATGTTAAGTTTTTCAAAATATTAAAACACTATAATAGTGTATATTACAGTATATGATCATGCCATACATAGATGCAAAAGCCTCTAAGTACCATCTGAAATTCTTATAAAATGAGCATTTTTATCGAGCTTGTATGTTTATGTTCAGTTATTTCACTTTAATGGCAATGAAAATGACCTATTAAATGCCATTAAAGTGAAATTACTGAACCTAAACACATGAGCTTGACAAAAATGCTATCAATGCTAATGCTATTTGTATGTGAAGTCTTCAGATTTATATATATATATATATTATATTATATTATATTTGGGCTGTGAATCTTTGGGGAGACAAAATCAATTTGATTCCTGATTTATAGGTTTGCAATTAGATTCAACAATGGTTTTTGTTTCCAAAGTTTCGAATTGAGGCAATTCAAAATGACATTCATTGCTTTTCAATTCAGCATTTTTAAGTGCATTCATAGGATTATTTAAACACTTGCCCTAATGTGTCTTAGTCTGTGTGAATTACACAGCGACTCAGAGAATGAGAGCAAAAAAAACAAACAAAAAATTCATAAATAAAAAACATTTTGTCATTGTTATTTCTAAATGATGCAACACCACTTTATTCTAATAGCCTAAAAATGGCAGTTCAAAGATGGCTGAATGCTTGTATATTACTTATCAAGGTCTACCTAACTGGCTCAACCTACAGTGAAAGAGAGCTTCCCTTCCGAATGCAAGGACAAACCATTATTACTAAAATTTAGTAATAATCCCAGTCCAGCATCCTCATGACCCAACAGAGGACAAGTGGTTTGGAGAATGGATGGATGGACACCAATTTTATTAATATAAATATCAAAATAATCAAATTACAAAATGTTGTAAACGATTTCATTTATATTGTGAATAGAATTTTTTTCTAATTTCAGTTGAATCAGTACAAGTAAAACGTACAAGTAAAATATAGTAAAGAGTTGCACAACTTACCCCACATTCCCCCTACATGATTGGCCTGTTAAGTGATTTGGGACATATGATTCTATAGACACTTACACTGTGACTGGGAAGACATTACTGGCTGCTGTGATGGTCATACAGGTGCTGAAGACCATCTGCTCACAACGACCATGCAGAATGCACTCATCTGAGTTCCAGGCTACTGGCAGAGTGAAAGTGATGTTCATCTCTTCATGGGCCTCTCTGCCTTTAATGACAAAAACACACCCACACAGAGTCAGCATGTTCAGTAAAACAAAGGGAGCTTAGATGTGCCTGCAAGTGATATCTAGAAGGTATTCAGCTCCAGGCCTCTCTCCCACTGTTATCCCTTTGTGCACAATGGACCTTTGTTTTAACTGGACTATGTTCAGTCACAACACCAGAAAGAAAAGAAAAAAAAACAACAAAAAAAAACAAAAAACAAACGCATCACAGCAATGACTCTCCACCCTGATCTGTTTAAGTGAAATAGACAGTCATAGAGGCTGAATTCGGTTCAAAATTTCTAAATGTACTCAATGTAAATTTCATTACAACTACCACAACCTACGGCCTTCATGTTTGAGAACATGTTGTGCACTACCATTCAAAACTTTGAGGTCAGCAAGATCTGTTTTGAAATAATTTAATACTTTTATTCAGCAAGGATGCAATAAATTGTTCAAGAAACACAATAAAGACATTCATAATGTAACAGAAGACTTCTATTTCAAGTAAATGCTGTTCTTTTAAACTTGGTTCCTCAAAGAAAAAAAAAATCACGGTTTCCAGAAAAATATTAAGCAGCTGATTTCAACACTGACAATCTTAAGAAATGTTTCATTTAAAGACACATATACTAGGGGTGTAACAATACACTGAAGTCATGGTTCGGTACGCACCTCGGTTTTGGGGTCATGGTTCGGTACAACAAAAACGAGCAACAAATTCCCAATGCTAGGTTTCTTTTCATTTATTTTGAACAGAATGTAGTGCAAATTAGTTTGTTTCACCTAGCAGTATTTAGTTCCCCCTGAGGTAGTTGGTACAGTATAGTCTCCTTTAGTGTACTAAGCAAAAAGCAGTAAACAGAATGCACTCCTGCATAGGTAATATTTTTTTGGGAGTTTAAAAAAACAAAAGAATAATGAAAAATAAAACTTGTGCAGAGATTAGTTTTTGCACTCCTGTTGTTTTTTCTGCCTAGCTCCGGTGAGGCAGACGACATCATCCAGATGTGCCAGTCAGCAGAAACAACTTAAAATACTCCATAATTTATGGTCATACAGATAGAGATCATCTGAACTCTTGTTTGGGTTGGTGCATAGACTGTCTCTTCTTTTGCTCTTTTTCCTGTTGTGGTAGTTAGCAAACAGTGCTGCGTCATTTTGAGGGCTGAGTCCTTCAGAGGTCGCATTTGAAGGCTGCATACGTCATAAAGGATGTTTTATTTAAGAAAATTAACCATAATAAAATCGACTGTTATTCCCCGTGAGGTGTAAAATACTGTAATTTCTTTCTTACTTTGCAATCTAACGGTTACTTTTCTTAAATGAGACCGCCTCGATGATTATGCAGCCTTCAAACGTGACCTCCAGAGGACACAAGACTTTGAAATGAGCCGCAGCTAGTATTGCATTACCCCTTGCAGCCTTCTGGATTGTAGTGTGGATCACCTGTGACTGACTGTATTAGTTGTCTGACTGTATGCACCGAACTGTGATGCCTCGTACCGTGACGTTCAGGATGAGTACATGTACCGTTACACTCCTAGCGCATACACATCCGGACCAGTTTTTTTTAGCATGATTTTATCTAAAGAAATATGATTGTTGTCAGATTTCCTCTATGATTTGAGTATGTATAAAACATAAGCTTGTTTCAATGGTCTTTCCTTAGAGAAGCTGCATTTGCATGCCTAGAAAATAGATGTAGAGACTCAAACATAGGTACAGTACTTTGCATCAAGTGCAAACTGAGTGCTGAGTAGAAATATGCAAATTGTGAAAAAACCTGACAAAATGAATGCCCACATGAAGGTATGTTATCAGATGGCACACTTTTCCACAAAATTCCTACAAAAAAAAACAAGACATACCAGCAAGGCCAACTTGCTGCCCAAGGACACTAGCATAAAGGTGGGTAATATTGCGCGAATAGCCTCCAAATGGCCTCAGCGGATCCAGGGTCAATGTGATGGCCACAGAGATGTTGATCAGACCAGGGTCCTCCAGCAGGGGTGGCGACTGGGTGCTGGATCGCGTCTGGCTACTGGTCACTGTGCTCTCTGGTGTAATGGACTCATTCAAGCTGTGCTTGAGGGTCTCGTTTTCTGAGATGCAAAAGTCAATCTCGTTGAATCGGAGAAGAAAGGTGTTCCAATCCTGGTGGGGAAAAAAAAACAAAACAAATACAACAGTCACAAGAGTAAATTCAAAGTAAAGCTTATCGCCAACACTTCCTGCTCAATATTTAACATTCTCATACATGTATGTCTATTACAGTGTTGTTTTATTAACTAAAACTATTGAATTAAATATAAAAAAAAAAATAGATAAAATAAAATAAAAAATAAAATAAAACATGAAAACTTTACAAATGTTGCCTTGGTGTCTAACTGAAATAAGTTGAAATAAAATTTCTGAAATTAAAACTGAATTAAAAATAAATTAAAGCAGTACAAATTAATCACATCTAAAATGCATTAGTAAAACTTAAACTGCAACTAAACTGAAAACTAATAAAGCCAATTTAAAATACAATATTATATAAATAGTAGGAGTGGGCGATATACTGGTAGACGCGATTAGCCAGTAGAAATTTGTATACTTTTTTTGTGATATTGATATTGGTGATGAGATATTTCAATGGTATCAAAAATGTTAATATCATAAAAACTTATTTAAAGCAAAAATAACTATATCACAATATACATTGCTATCGTGAAATAAATTGTATCGTGATTTTGGTCATATCACCCACCTCTAATAAATATATAAACAAATACTAAAATAACACTGGTCTACCAATCAATAACTATTATCTTTGCAAGTATTTTCTATCGTTCATGGCTCACACATTTGTGGTAAACCAAGTTATTTTCTACCTCGGTCATTTCAGGTGATTTGATCTCCTTGATCTTAAAGAAGTATCCTACAGTGAGGAAAGCAATAGCCACAGCACTGACGCTGACCATAAAAATGACCAGCGGTGGACGGTTACTTATGTAGGTCTTCAGATTCTCCAGTGGATTCAACAACAACACCTGCAACAAGAAAAAAATCCCACAAGCTTAGGGAAACTTTCACCTACATAAACACTGGCAATGAATGAATCTGAAGCACACGGCAGTGAATTCTAATTCATTTCTGTCTTCTTCTGTTCAGAGTAAGAACTGGTGTGTGTTCTTAATCCAACCTGCAAGGCACAAAGGTTTGCCATGTGCTAACATATGGCTCTAAGTCAATATTTGGATCTTATCCATTTATTTGTTCTCTCTTCACTTGACAAGATTTAAACTGTGAAGTTTCACAACTTGCTTTAGTCATTTAAACATGTGTAAATGCCCAAACACCAGTCAATGGCAGATCTTGATTCAAAGTCTTGCTTTTTCACACAATATTAATGATTATTTGTAATATTACAAATTTCAAATATTATTGCAGCTTAAGAATGATTAGACGACTAAAGCTCTGTGGATTAAATTGTGTGGAAAATAAACAGAGACACTGTCAAACAGTTTAGGGTGTAGAAACGCAAGCAGAAACTCCACACCCCACACACATACAAACTCAAACAAACCATGGCTGAATGAGCTGACAAAAATGATAAGGAGACAAATATTCTCAGTGAATACCCTGAACTCTTCTGTGCAGCTGAAAGCTTTCGCAAATCCTAAAAAAATACTGTTTTACAACAAATCAATTAAATCCTGTAAATGGTGACATTGAGACACCATCAAGAAACCTGTTTTTTCCCCCTTAAATTGTAGAAGCAAAACCGTATCACGCATTAGAAGTTATCTTAAGGTGAAGCATATGTTTCCACCCTTGTATTATGAAAATGGAAATAAACCAACATCCTATCATTTTTCTTTTAAATATCGGACTCAAATTCTTCTGGTGATGTTCAGTTAATTTAATGGTTCTTGAACATACATTTTTCATCACATGATCTAATCAATATTTAATTTAATTCAGTGAAAAAAAAAAAAAAAATGGTAAAGCATTTTAATCCCATTTAGTGAAAATGCTACAACAGTCAGCAGTCTGATCAATAACTGCTGAAGTAAGAAATCACAGCTGATATTACTTCCAATTTATCTAACACACTGCACAGTAAAGATCAAGGCAAATTTAAAAGGTCATCTGAGTATTCATATAGAATATTAGCATTCAGTTTACACATTATAAGGCCAATTCACACTGAACAAAACAGACAATCATAGGATTACAGTATGTTACTTATCAGACATTCCACAACCCAACAAACGGCAATTGAACGTTCAATCAGTGGAAACAAGTGCCGAACCAACAGCAAGAGATGCCGACAGGGGTAACACACTGATCCGACAAAATCATTGGTTGGCGACTGTTGGTGCAGTGTGAACTGGCCTAGTGAATGCAAGAGTGCCCACCACCTTTTTCAGCAGTTAGCTCTGGAAATATTTTTCCCATGGGGATTTAAAAAAAAAAAAAAAAATTCATTTAATAGTTATATGCCATGAACTAAACTAACCATCTTCAAGGTGAATCACAACATCAGAAACTTGAACTTGAAGCAAAGAAGTATTTGAAAATCTGACCAAAACTCAAAAGGTACAAGACTGTGTACTTAAAGGATTAGTACACTTCAGTAGGGCTGCAACGATTAATCACGATTAATCGATTGCAAAATAAAAGTCTGTGTTTACGTAATATATGTGTGTGTTTTGTGTATAATAATTATGTATATATAAATACACACACATACAGGTATAAAGTTTAGAAATATATGCATGTGTTATAAATATTTATATTTACATATATATTTTATATTACATATAAACAAATGTTTTATATATAAATATAAATTTTTTCTTAAATATATACATGCATGTGTGTGTATTTATATATACATAATTATTATAGACAAAACACACACATATATATTACGTAAACACAGACTTTTATTTTGCAAACGATTAATCGCGATTAATCGTTGCAGCCCTACACTTCAGAATTAAAATTTCCTTTTAATTTACTCACCTCCATGTCATCCAAGATGTTCATGCGTTTCTTTCTTCATTCGAAAAGAAATTAAGGTTTTTGAAGAAAACATTCCAGGATTTTTCTCCATATAGTGGATTTCAACGGCTACCAACGGGTTGAAGGTCCAAACTGCAGTTTAATTGCAGCTCTCTACACGATCCCAGACGAGGGGTCTTGTCTAGCAAAACGTAAGTCAGTCAAGTTGAAGGAGAAAATGAGGTGGAGTTTTTCGCCCTACCATGGTACTTTCACCTACGTCATGCGTGAACTTTCCAACTTGATTATGTAATGCGTGGCGCATCGAAGAGCTAGTGTAAGATGAGCATTTGTGGTTAAAAAGTATATACATTTTTATTTTATTTTTTTACACAGTGAGTGATCGTTTCGCTAGATATGACTCTTATTCCTGAGCTGGGATCATGCAAAACCCTTTGAAGTTGCACTGAAACTGCAATTTGGACTTTCAACTCATTGGTAGTCGTTGAAGTCCACTATGTGGAGAAAAATCTTGGAATTTTTTCTTCAAAAACCTTCATTTCTTTTTGATTGAAGAAAGAAAGACAAACATCTTGGATGACATGGGGAGGAGTAAAAATTAAGAAATTTTCATTCTGAAGTGAACTAATCCTTAAACTGCTGTAATGAAGCAATACAAATGACAATCAAATTTAAAATGATGAAGAAATATAAACTATTGATTTAAAGATAAATATAGAGAAACAATATACACTACCTGGCCAAAATAAAAGTTGCAGTTTGGTTTTAAATAGGCAGTTGCTTAAGAGTTAATGATTGGATCATAGTTATTATGTTTCTAGCATGTTATTTGTTTGGCAGCAGTTCTTCTAGCCCTAATTGATGGAGTGTGTAGCTTTCTTAAACAACCATGTAGAAAGACACATCATGGCCATATTCCAGGATGACAATGTCAAGATTCATCAGGCTCAAATTGTGTAAGAATGTTTGGGAGGGAGCATGAAGAATCATTTTCACACATGAATTGGAAATAAATGTTGTGATGTTACAGTGCTTCCAACAGGTTTGAAATATACTTGCGGTGGTAGCCGGGTGAAAAATCCTCCCATTACCGACGGCACAAAAATGGTCTACTACATGTGACAAACAAATACTGTGATTTTTAACAGTATTTTTATTTATTGAAATTAATTTTAAATACATAGCATACTATTACATTTAATTACATACTAATATTATGCATTATTATGCATTGTTTGCCAAATTAAATTATTAATTTATTAAATTAAATTATGCTAAATTAAAGCATTTAAATGGTTCTCCTTTTCCTATGTTCTCCTTGCTGTCATACAGTGTCTCTCTCAGTGAATGAGACAGATTTTACTGGTAAAATTTATATAATGAATAATATGCGTCAAATAATGTTCTTAGTCTTTTTTTCCTGTGGGGGAGACTATAATAATTTACTATGAATTAAATGGAAATCAAATTAAATACGATTTATTGTGCAACCAAAATACCAATAATGCCCAGAAGAAAAAATAAAAACAAAAAAAAAAACGTGTGTGATTTGTGTGCGAAAAGCGTGTGACTTTTAATTATAAACAAGCCGGAAATACACTGGGACTCTTATTTTGAAATGTCTACACAATTGCGGGCTGATCCTTCAGATTCTCGAGCCTGTAGAACGCACAACAACGCCGCCTTGTGACTTTGTAACATGCAGCGCTCTTTGTGAAATATCCACCGCGTCTCTGCAGCGCACGTGGGAATGCCAGCGGAAGTAAACAGTTCTTAACGCACACATAACGAGCCGGTATGAAACACGAGGGGAGATTTTCCACAAGTTAACTGATCGTGGATGGTTTCATTATCTTGAGTGGATGCAAAAGTATAAGAGGATAAAAATAATAGAAGCATAAATGTGTCTCCAAATATACTTGGCCATTAATATACCTGGGCAGCCTGCCCAAGTAAAGTCTTTGTGTGGGAAGCACTGTGTTTTTTCCATCAAGAGGTGCACCATTTTTTGCTCAAGATCTTGTATTGACAATGCAAGAGGTCAGCACTCTGTAAAGTCTACTCCAGCACATCCCAATGACTTCCAATGAATTATGCATATTATGCATATAAATATTTATGTAGTTTGAGAGCATATGGAAACTAACTCTATATTTGCAGTGCAGGCGCTACAATGTTCTTTTTTCCTGCAATGTGTTTGTCACAAATCTCTGATTGTTGGAGATTTCACTGCAGAATTATGGGTAATGTAGGTTTTCACCAGGAATTCAGCTGTTGAACATGATTATTTAAAAAACAGGTTGAAATAATTCAGACTGATGTCTTCAACAGAAGCATATCTTAATAGATTAACTGACTCCTGTGTAGAGTTTTTTTTTTTTATTGAATCCGAAACACTGGAGCAGTTACTGCAAATAATTGCAGACTTGCTGAACCGCAAATTAATACTGTCATCATGTCTGACTCATTCTGAATTAAAGGCACAATATGTAAGATTTTTGGATTAAAAAAATCCAAAAACCAAGAGCAGTGTTAAATATTCTCTTGACTTGTGCACTTACTTTATCCCAAATATTTTCAAGAATATTTAAACTATGGAGACTTTTGAAAACGATGGCATGGCTGCCCACATTCGCTCTGCGTATCTGAACTGCAATCTTTGCTGGCTTTGTTGTAATTTTAAGCAGCCATTGTGCTGTTAAAATCTACATTTTTGCAATACTGCAGCTGCCTACATGCACAAGAGGCAACTGTTTACAGTTGTATGCGCATGCTTATTGTGCATGAAGTCATGTGACATGTTTTCGGCCGTGTAGTTTTCTGGAAAAAAATTTCTGAAACGCTGTGAAAATGCCGGTGCAGACAAGGATCGTTTTCATTTTAAAACAAAAACGCACTAGTGTAAACGTGGCCTTAGAAGGCGGGACGTATTCCACCATATTGCGCGTTGCAGTTTCTCCCATTCGTAACTAATAGAAGTGAATAGTTTTTCTTTATCTATAGTCTTTGGTACCCTGATTTACCATGCCTAATATCTATCTAGCTTACTGCAGTGTACAACAAGTGTCTCATAGCAGCTGCTGAGTGAACGCACAGAGTAGCATTATAGCAACTTTCAACACAAATGTATGAAAAACAGCGCTGTGTTACCCCACATATGCATGACAGCAAGAAGCAGAAGCGGTCGCCTGCGGCATAATAAAAATTCTGCTTCTCTCGAGACATTTGTTGCGCTTGTCTATCATTAGCAATCGCTCCAGTGGCCTCGTTCCGCTCCGATGGTTTGCAGCCACACCCTGCTTCATACTACAGTAATATAGTACATCAATACACCAGCTCATCCATGAATATGATTTCTCCCTGAGACCCATTGGATTCTTTCCACCAGCTGTAGATGTGAAGATAACACCTCCAATGATTCCACAAAATCAAGGTTTTACCAAGCTATGACTTTCTTTTGAAAAAGCGATCTCTAGCGGCGAAAAATTACAAATTGTGCCTTTAAAAAAAAAAAAAAAAAAGTTGTATAGTGTCATTCAGAACAAATGAAATATTGATCACAATTATGTTTATTTTTATTTACCATATAGTTATGGTCAACTAATGAATTGCATATATACTAGGGGTGCAACGGTTCTCAGTAAAAAAACAAAAAATCTGTACTGTTCACCACTTACAGTTCGGCACGCACATGCACCACGGTTCATCTTGAATGACTATGAATCTGCTGCCCCTGTTTTTAAAGGGTTAGTTCACCCAAAAATTAAAATGATGTCATTAATGACTCACTCTTATGTCGTTCCAAACCCGTAAGACCTCCGTTCATCTTCAGAACACAGTTTAAGGTATTTTAGATTTAGTCCGAGAGCTTTCTGTCCCTCCATTGAAAATGTATGTACGGTATACTGTCCATGTCCAGAAAGGTAATAAAAACATCATCAAAGTAGTCCATGTGAAATCAGTGGGTTAGTTAGAAGATTTTGAAGCATCTAAAATACATTTTGGTCCAAATATAACAAAAACTGCAACTTTATTCAGCATTGTCTTGTCTTCCGGGTCTGTTGTATATCCGCTTTCACTCCACAGTGACGCTGCTTCTTTCCCGTTTTACGGCGGTTGGCATCCAGCTTATTGGTGCATTACCACCCCTTCTGCTCCGGACAGTGACGCGATTAGGACATCCGCGACATGCACACCTACGCACCATTTTAAAAAATATAGCAATACCAAAATACAAACAATGTAGAATAGCTTGAATACAGCGTGTGTCTCCCTCAGAATGTAAACGAAGCTTGGGCGCACCGGATAACACGTCAGCAGCGTCACTGTCTGGAGCAGAAGGGGGCGGTAATGCACCAATAGGCTGGATGCCAACCGCCATAAAACAGGAAAGCGGATATACAACAGACCCGGAAGAGAAGACAATGCTGAATAAAGTCGTAGTTTTTGTTATTTTTGGACCAAAATGTATTTTAGATGCTTCAAAATCTTCTAACTAACCCACTAATGTCACATGGACTACTTTGATGATATTTTTATTAGCTTTCTGGACATGGACAGTATACTGTACATACATTTTCAATGGAGGGACAGAAAGCTCTCGGACTAAATCTAAAATATCTTAAACTGTGTTCTGAAGATGAACGGAGGTCTTATGGGTGTGGAACGACATGAGGGTGAGTCATTAATGACATTATTTTCATTTTGGGGTGAACGAACCCTTTAATGTTAATCAAACAACAAATGACAAAGAAATCACTCACTGCTCTTGACTGAATAGCTTTTGTAACTACAATAATGATTAATCTTTATCTAATTTATACAGTGAAAATAATATGCAGGGTTATTTTATATTTAAGTACTTTATTCATTTTCTGTACCTGCTGTTATATACCTGAAAATTATTTTATTTGAATCTTTGCTCTATTGTATAGATTTTTGCTGTTGCTTGTAGTTTAATTAGTTGTTCTTATTTTCTTTCTTTTTTTTTTTTTTGACAGTAGTCCTGTTTTCCCTGAATATGGCACATACCGAACTGTACTGAAACCATGACCCTAAAACCGTTATACAAACCGAACCGTGAGTAATGTGAACCATTGCACCCCTAATATATATATATATATATATATATATATATATATATATATATATATATATATATATATATATATATATATATATATATATATATAAAATGATACACACATATACACACTGTTTGTTATTTAGAAATATTTTTTATTTTTTAAATATATTTCTACCAAGTACGTACTAGTACAGGAAACATTAATCAACCAAAATCGTTGAGAATAAATCGATTCCCACCCTGACTTTCCAGACAGCACTTAGGGATCTGACAGAAACATCTTCCCTTGGCTTGTATCATATTTGCTCTTATCAGGCTGCTGCTGGTGATGGCCTGAATCTCTCGACCTCCTTAGTCGTACTCTGCAGCATATATCGAGCTGTCAAGCCTACACGACGGCTGTGTGTCAAATCCAAGTGCTCTACCAATCAAGGAAGTATTTATGGGGCATCATTTGAGGGTCTGTGACACACATAAATGCAGCATAGGCAGGCAGCTCACTAGGTTTTGAGACACAGCCGACATTCAGTTGTTTGTGTTAGCTAAGAGCTCCGATGTGAACGGCACGTATCATTACTGTTCTCACCAAAACAGATTAACCTGAAGCAGCTATGCGGCTAACTAGTTATGCAACCATCCCCAACCACACAAACACAACACGTTAAGTGATTAAGCTAAAACAAGCAGGAAATCTCAAACTCACCATTTTGCCTCCGCGAGTGCGCAAGACAGCTGCAGGCGGCTAACGCTAACAAACTCGAGCCTAACGGGCCTGTGCGACAAACGCACAGCTGACAGCGGTATAGGAGTACACAACACCCCTTCCCATTATTTTCAGGTGCACTATATTCTCAAAACGGGATTTTATTAGGCCTTAGCGTCTATAACGAGCTGCTGGTTGACGGAAACTGACTGGAGATGTCTTCTGTGTTTAGGAACCAGCACAACCAATCGCGTTACTTTCACTTCTCTACGCACGCCCTGATCACGCGTGGCGGGGCTTAGCACGGTGCAAAGCCTGTCATTGGCTTATGTAAACCTACGGAGGCTGTGATTGGATGGTTCTCCTGTCAATCACGCTAAACGATGACTGTTGTTAAAATGTGGCGGGCGGCGATATAAAGTCATGAAAATGTTGCTCTCAAGATGTAAAGATACTCAGAAGAACTTAAGTGTGTGTTGATGGGTTTTCTAGCCATCTGGTGAGAAGATCAAGTGTTAAGATGCTTAACGTAGCGTTGTTATTACCTCTTTTTTTTAATAACGTTGCTGTCGATTGTGTTCTCAAACTCTGTCTAGGGAGTCATGGTGATCTTGAAAGAAGGGATGTGCCCTGGAATAAATGAGGACTTCATTAAGGCTTTACAATCAGAGGACATCAGAACAGGTGTTGACTGTCAGCATCACACTGATGGCAACATGTAGTTTCAATTTCATCCTTGCTGCACAAACAAATAGTATAGTTAGTACTGTTATGGCTTTATGGGGTTAAACTAGCTAGTAATATCACAGTAAAAAATAATTTCCACTTACCCCCCTTTTTTTTTTTTTTTTTTTTTTTTAATATCATGTTTATTTACTGTGCAATTGTGTTGGAATATAAATCTGTATATGTTATACTTTGAAGATAGCTACTCATGCAAGATTATTTTTCTTTTTATGGAAAAGAGCTGTGTAAAGATTCTGTGGAATTTCTCATTGAGTGTAAAATAACAGCATATGAGTTTGGAAGGACGTAAATAATAAGAGGACTATTCATTGAACAGTTGTCCCTATGGGAATTTATAAAGTTTACTCTGTAACTGTCTGTGGTCTTGAATTAATAATACATCCATGTTTAATCCTTTCAGTTGAGGACTTTGTCTCTTGTAACCCAGAAGAACTTGCGCAAAAATGTTCATTGTCTTACAAGGTATGTGGAATGACTTCATTTTTAGCGTACTTCAGTTGTCATACTTCCACTAATGCCTATTCAGGCCTCACCTTTATTTCCCGCTATCCATCACAAAGACAGTATAATTAAAATAAGCAAAGTTAACTAACTAAATGCTGTCCATGCTATCTTTCAGGCCCTAGTAGCTGTTCGGCGTGTGCTCTTGGCTCAGTACACTGCTTTTCCCGTCTCTGGAGCTGATCTCTATGAGGAGCTCTTGAGCTCCACAGCTATTCTGTCCACCGGCAGTCCCAGGTCCCAAACAAATATTAATATAATATAATATAATATAATATTGTTTGTATATACACTACCAATAGTTTGGGGTCAGTATTATTATTATTATTATTTTATTTTTTTTAGGAAATTAATACTTTTATTCAGCAAGGGCACATTAAATTGATCAGACGTAACAGTAAAGACTTGTTACAAAATATCATTATTTCATGCTGTTATTTTTCTGTTAATCCTGTTGGGGTTTTAAAAATGATTAAGCAGCACAACTGTATTAAATATTGTTAATAAGAAATGTTTCTTGAGTATCAAATCCGCATATTAGAATGATTTCTGAAGGATCACGTGACACTGGAGAATGGAGTAATGATGCTGAAAATTCAACATAACCATCACAGGAATAAATGACATTTTAAAATAAATTAAAATAATATTTCATAATCAGTGTTGGGGTAAGTTACTTTTAAAAGTAATGCTTTACAGTATTGCATTACTCTGCAAAAAGTAACTAATTGCTGTGATTGCTTTTTTGTTTTTTAATAACAAAAAAGTTTTAGCAAATGTAAAGGCCCTTTCCCACCAAAAGTGAAATAAATAAGCCTCAATTTGCATTTCCTGAAGCAAATGCAAATTCACGTCTGTACAGTACGGTGCATCTCACAAACGTTTTAGCTGTGCTGCCATTTTGCAGAATAGAATGCAGAAGAAAGTTCAACATTCTTACTTCAGCAATAAAAACCAAAAAAATGAAACACATATGTGATGAAAGTCCTTTTTTCTTATTAGTATGGTTGAATTAGATCATTGCAGCAAAGACATTGGTTAATAAAGTGAGATTAAATACATAAAGTATATTTGTATTTAACATATTTACTTGTTGAATGCTTACATAATATTCAGAGTTTGCATTTTCCTGTTTTTATTCATTTTGAGAAACACTGAATCTGTTTTTGTCCAAGTGAGATGAGGAAATGCATGCTCACATTTAGTCTAGAACTACAATAACCATCATGTTCACACAGCACACACAACACCTCATGGGGACAGGAGAGCTCTCAGTTATTAAAAGGGAAAACAGTAACTTGAGTTACTTATTTGAAAATGTTTTGTTGTAATTTTAACAGTAAAGTTACTTATTACTTAAAGTAATGATTATGGAACTTGAGTTACATTGTTCACAGTATTACTGTTTTTCCTATATTTTTGATCAAATAAATGCAGCCTTGGTGAGCATAGGAGAATAAAAAAAAAAAAAACATGAAAAATAATCATTCCGACCCCAAACTTTTGAATGACAGTCTATGTATTTTGTATTAAGTCACTGTGCAAATCTGTGCTGTCTTCTCTTCAGTTTGGATAAGCTGTTAGATTCTGGGCTGTACACAGGGGAAATAACTGAGCTGATAGGAAGTCCAGGGAGCGGGAAAACACAGGTAACCTTTTGTTCTGGAAACTCTTCTCAGATTCTTGGTCCTGCTCTATCTACAATGTCAAAGTCCACCTTGCTTTGATCACCTACTAGGGTTGGGTGGGCAAACGAGTGGGTGTTCAACAATGCTGTGTCTCTTTCAATCACTTTGTAGGTGTGCTTTAGTGTTGCGGTTAATATGTCCCACCAGCTGAAGCAGACTGTGCTTTACATTGACACAAAGGGTGGTATGTGTGCCAACCGACTGCTTCAGATGCTACAAACCAAAACCCCTAATATGGAGGAGCAGGTAATTGAATTGAAGTGTAATTTATTAGTAGTGCTTGCCAAGGCAAGTATCGCTATGCTGTATGTTCAATATTCTGGATCAATAGCTTTTGTGTCAATGTTAAATTTCCTCTTGTCCCTCCTTATATATAAAAAAAAAAAAAATAGTAAGACACTTACAATGGAAGTGAATGGAGCCAAACCATAAACCTTTAGCCATATAATGTTAACATGATTTTAGAGTGAAAAAACGATTTCTGTCTGAAGTTATCAATTTTTTCAACACCATATAAAATTAAAGCTTCACATTTTAACTCTCCAAAATTCACTTCTATTGTAAATGCCTCACTGGCCAGGTTTCCATTACAGATTTGCTCAAAACTTTTGCGATATTAAAGGGTTAGTTCACCCAAAAATGACATTTCTGTCATCAAGTACTCACCCTCATGTCATCCCAAACCCGTAAGACCTTTGTTCATCTACACGCATTAAGATATTTTTGATGAAATCTGAGGGTTTCTGAACAACATACGGACAGCCACGTCATTGCAGCTTTTGAGAAAAGTACTAAAGACATTGTTAAAATGTCACTGTGACTGCAGTGGTTCAACCTATTTTCAATTCGCAATTTCAATTTGTGCAATTTGAAGGGTAATGGAAACGCAGCTAATGTCCATTTTTACTTTTTTCAAAGTAAAGTACAGTAGGTTCAAGTCAAATTATATATTATTAACTTTACCGTCTTGTATCGTAACTTCTACTGTGCTACAAAAATTGCTTTTCCTTTTGAATACATAGATGGAGGCACTTCAAAAAATCAAGGTGTTCCGAGTATTTGACGTCTTCTCTTTGCTCGCATGTCTTCAAAATCTAAGATCGAATGGCCTTCAGAAGGTAGGAAGTGTTCTGTGTGAAAGTCTATTGATTTATGTGGTTGTTTGTAGTAGAACTCTTGAATGTGCCCAGGCGTCTGTTGGAGGTGGTTCAGTCAAAGCGCTGATGGTGGATTCAGTCTCTGCTGTGCTCTCATCCATGCTCGGAGGGAAACAGAATGAGGGTATTTGTTTACAGTATTGCACAATACTTTATGATAATATTTACCTCATGCATCAGATGTCAGAGTTCTTCTACTTTGCATCAGGTATGTCCCTGCTGATGCAAGTTGCTGGGGAGATGAAGATGATCGCCAAAGAATTCAACATTGCTGTGCTGGTATACACCTTTCTAATTCCGGTTACAAAAAAAAAAATCTGGATATTTTAAAATAGCTTTTTCCCAGGGCTGGAAAAGTCTAATGCCAATAAATATTGATAGGTTTGTTTAAAAAATCTTTATATTTTATCTTATCCATTATCTTTTTGCTAATGAGAATAAAATTATTTTTAAAGTCAGCATTAATTGAAAAGTCATCCCATCTGTTTTGTAAATGCATGTTATAAATCTTACTGTGAATGATTCATCCATGTATGTATTTTTGTAATTTCTTTTCTGACCTTGTAATGTTAAATCAAAACGTAACTTGATCTTCCGGTGAAAGTGGAAGATCTTCAGTCATCCAGCCCACTTACCTTTCAATTGGCTCCATCAAATCAACAACTGATGGAAAGGAACCCCCCCCCCCGCATCTGCTTTTGTCATGAACTAGTAATTTGAAATGACTGGAAAAGTCATTAAAATCCATCCCAGTGACTTTAGTTTATTACCAATTATCTAAATATCCTTTATAGTAGATACTGATATGATAAAATTTTGCATTGAAGGTGACAAACCATGTGATCAAAGATGGAATTGGCCATTTGAAGGCTGGACTAGGCCAGTCGTGGAGCCATGTGCCACGCACACGTGTACTCCTGCAGAGAGTGGAGAACGCAGAGACTTCGTCCTTACGAACCGCGACACTGACCAAATCATCACGACAGGTGGTTTTAGGATAAACCTTTGATATTTTTAATAATAGATACACATGGAACATTACTACAATTTTCTTTTTTTTAATCTTCAGGCTTGTCATCTGATAGAGGAGTTTGATCTTTGTCACTGGTCTGAAGAGAGAAGGACCTCTATTTCAGGCAAGAGGAAGCTAGAAAGCAGTAAACCTTGACAAAAGTTCCACTCGGTGTTTTCATTGACAATACATATTGTGGTCCTTTTTGATTTCAAAGACTTTGAGGAATATTTAGAGTAAATGTATATTATTTCTGTGGACTCTTTTTGTCTTTGACAAGTGATAAGGAA
Organism: Chanodichthys erythropterus; assembly: GCF_024489055.1. Lineage (NCBI taxonomy): Eukaryota > Metazoa > Chordata > Actinopteri > Cypriniformes > Xenocyprididae > Chanodichthys > Chanodichthys erythropterus. Next base: position 8,550,823 of record NC_090233.1, on the reverse strand, counting down.
CATTTGTGCATATTTGTACTTTTGTGTTTACTAAAGTCACAAAGGCCTTCCATTCTTATTTTATTAAAATCTTTTACATAATGTTGGCACCTTAATATTTATTAAGTGATGAATGGAGCAACAAGTAACTAAAAAGTAAAAAAAAAAATGTTTTCCTCCATATCAACAGTAATGGATTTTTTTTTTTTTTTTGCATTATTCCATTTCTCACCTCTGTGTGTCAGTATAAGTCCAAAAATCACTGAGTGCACCTTACTGATTAGACAAGAAAAAAAACAATTCAGAAAATGAATGTGTTATACAAACACTCGCACAATCACTTATACTGGAGAACAGAACTGCGGTTCCCTACCGTGTGCTAGAATAACTCGATTCAAGCACAAATCAAGTTCTTGGTGCATAAAAAGCTTGTTTTAATTAGAATGATTGGAACATTTGAAATTACGCACAACTACCCTTACTAAGCTAGAGGGCTCTTACCCAATTTACTCTACACAATTATTCATTCCACAATCATGCCTCATGGCTGTTGCTATTGTATTGTTAATCACTCGTCCTGTGCCCAAGAGCATACTTCATACAAACATCCTTGTCGAAAAAGATGAATGACATTGTATTATGATGAAGTCATCAAAATCATTACACTTATTGACCTCCTTGAAGAATATGCATAAGAAATGAGTATCAGCATTAGTCAATGACATCAAAAAATTTAAAAATCATAAATATGAGAACTCAGTAAGAAATATCTCAATGTCAAAACCAAAAAAACTTGAAAAGCTAGGAAACTTGACAGTTTTCTAGTACAACGTGTAATACCACAATGTGGTAAAGCAAACAAAATAAAATGATTTGGAGACACCGTTTAGAAAAAGTTCATTCAACTCGGTCTGTCATGTTTGACAGCATTATTGCTGTAGCTGCGGGTCTGATGAAACAGGCATTTTTCCCATAATGGCTTTGCTTGTTAGAGAACAGCAAACCTGAGCTTTGTGGTAGTGTCCTTCGAGCAGTCTCTTTATCTCGTTCAGCAAGGGGGAACCACCCTCCTCTTTCGGATGCATTCCCAGATCCAGTTGGAGGTGACCCTATGGGCTGAACTGTCGTCCTCTGGCTTCTCCAGCGTATGCGTGGCTGAACTGGAGTCATACTCAGGCACCAGATCTCCATCGTACGCTAGGAAGTAACGGCGAAGCTTCTCAAAGTCCTGTACCGACTCTGGGAGGTAGAGCTTCACGCCTGTGAAAATGTCCAGTAGTGTCTGCGGGAAGATGGCAAGGGTGAAAACGTGTTAAGTGTGTACAGCATTTACATGTTTTGAGGGAAATCAACCAACAAATGGCTATTTACATTTAAGCTGAGAAAGGAAGTATTTTAACAGCAAAACCATGATTTAAAGAGTCAGTTCAGTGAAAAATATAAATTTGCTCACCCTCATGACTTTCCAAACCTGTATGACTCTTTCTTATGCAGAACACTAATGAAGTTACTAAAAATGTCAATTTTTGTCCATGCCTTCATTATATGGACAACAATTCTGTAAAATATCTTCTTTTAAAGGTTTGAAACAACATGAGGGTAAATGATGTCTTTTTACTTTTGAGTTTACACTTGTAGTTCGGTTCTTTTGGTTAGGACCAAAGAATATTATACATTTAGTCCTGGTTAGCTTTAGCATTCACACTGTTATTTTTTTAACACCAAATCTAGAAATTCAAAAAAAAAAAAAAAACAGCTTTTATGACATTTATAAATAAATGCTGTGTAAAAATAAAATAATGGTGTGTGCTGGGCTAAATGTGCTCGTTGTATGTGCGTACATGTGGTATTTTTACTAGCTGAGAACTCATGAAGAGCACAAACGCACAAATGAAGATCTGCTGCAACAAGACACAGTCCAACTGCCTGTACCGAACTGTAATGGGCAACACTGTTCAGTTCATCCACACTAGAGTTGCCTGAATGTGTTAAATAATTTCTTATTTCTTGGGCTTCGCTTTTTGACTTTGTTTCATGGGATTTTTCCATTGTGCACATCATGTACCTACCTAGACAAAACAAGAGGTAGTAGTCCTTGGACACACTGACACTCACACACAACCAGAAGTTGAAGACACACACACATTTACGCATATACATTTCTTATTTGTTATTACATTTCTTGAAACGCCATACGTGGTAAGGTTTGGTTCTTAAGTCGTATGATTGGATGCTCAAGCCATCCTGCAGATTGTTGTTTGACCTATGTCTATAAATATGACCCTTCTTCCTTAATAAATATGAGAATGCTCTGTACCACACTTGATCTGCTGCCACACATCACAGGGGTTGAGGTGCCCGTTTCTAAATTGATGACAGACTACAAAAATTCTTCCTGTGATAGGGATTTTAATTAACGGATTTTGGTCCACTTGTTTGGTGCACATTTATATTCGGGCGGCAGCATTCATACTTCTTCAAAAGAACTGCACTAACAGAGCAATCGCATCAGAGTTTGTTTTAACCGAACCAAACCAGCCAAGTGTGAACAAACCTTAAGTATATAGTTCCAAAGAGGTAAAACAAACCTTTTCATTCTTTGGGTCGGTTGTTTGAATGGTCTTCAATTTACTTTGTCCATTGCTGTGAGCAGGTTCTGTTTTTATCTGAAATAAAGCCAGATCACAGGGTTTGAGGAGAGAGATTAACCAAAAACGGATAAAGACAGACTAAACCGGTGTTTCAGAGAACGCTCTTTGCCATTTAAAAGTTGAGTACGATTTTTTTTTTTTTTTTTAGGAAATGAATACTTCTATTCAGCAAGGTTGCATTAAACTGATGTCAGTAAAGACTTTTACGTACAGTGTTACAAAATATTTCAATTTCAAATTATTCTATTCAGGGAGTCCTGAAAAAAATGTATGTTTCAACAAAAATATTACGCAGCACAAATGTTCTCAACATTGATAAGAAATGTTTCTTGAGAAGAAAATCAGCATATTAGAATGATTTCTGAAGGATCATGTGACACTGAAGACTGGAGTAATGATACTAAAAATTCAGATTTGCATCACAGGAATAAATTACATTTTAAAGTATATTAAAATAGAAAATGGTTATTTAAAATTGTAATATTTCACAATGATCAAATCAATGCAGACTTGATGAGCATTACTTTTCAAACAGTAGTGTGTGTATATGGATATATGTGCAACAAACCTTCTTGGCATCTTGTTTCTCAGTGGGTAGTTTCCTCTTAACTGCTGGAGAGGATGATTCTGTTTTCACTGCCTTTGCTTTTGGGGTATGACCATTTTCTGAACAGTTGAAACAATTACAGAACATAAGAACATTTTAATGGTACTTTTATGATGCAGATGTCACACTTGACATCTACAGACCAAACAGGATCATGGCAAATGCTTACTAGTCTTAGCTGAGGAAGCTCCATGAGATGCTGAGGGAGAGCTTCCTCCACTCTCACCTCCTGAGGAGCTCTTGTCATTTTGGCTAGTTTTGGACGGACCAGCTGTTACCTCAAAATCACAGTTTTCCTTCGAGATACGATACAGCTCCTGCAAAATAAATAAAGTTGGCATGACATGGAAGTTGTGACAGTCTTTTCTTCTCTATTGTGACATATACCCAAGTGAAATGGCTTCTTGAACAAGAAAAAAAGTAAAGGAAAAAAAAAAGTAGGGCATGACTTGATTTTGTCCATCAGGAACTGATTGGGCGACGGTGGTTTGCTGCTATTTTGATTTCTTGGTGAATATTGGTAATATTTGATGTAGGGCAGGGACTTGTTTCAACTGGATTTTGAGATGTGGGTGTTGGACTCAAATGAATGTGAGATGACCGATTGGGGAGGGACGGGGTTAGATTTGAGAAGTCTGACATGCGTCAGAGAAAAATTGTTTCACCAAAAATCTAATTATGACATTTTGATTAAACATTCTGAGATCAAAAAGAGAAACATACAAGGATGAGTCATTCACAGTAAGATCATGCATTTACAAAATGAGTGAGGCCAATTTTCATTTCATGCGGATTTTAAAAGCACAGATTTTTCTCATTTTGTACATGCCAAGACAAGATTGGTTTGAAATGATTCACACGTGTAACATCTTTTGAGATGCTTGATGGCACAATCTGCAATTCCTAATTGCATCTCCATGCAAAATGCTTACCTTGAGCTGCTGAAGGTTAGTGGCTGTCTTCCAGTCCTTGTCGTCACGCATTCTAGTGCATCGTGGGAAGCGGATGGATATGCCATCTGCAGTGTGCATTTCTGATTTGGAAAACTCTGCTCCTGTTATTTCCCACACTGGCGCTTTCTGTAAGCATGAACAAACAGGATATATTCTTGTTCGTGTGCACACAATACGAACAACTGCAGTTTCAGTTGAGTACAAACATCTTAAACATTTGAGTGTTGTATGGTCTATTTAACACATTCATCTGAGTTAAAGAGATAACTAGCCAATAAAGTTCCCTCATTGCTGTTTTTCCAATCACATACTCAACTGTAACCAGGCTTTTAACAGTCCCATCAAGCTAATTTCACATTACAAGCACGTAATCATTAAGCATCCCATATTATGAAGAGGATTGTCTCAGTCTTACTTCTGGATCACGGATAATGAAATCCGGGTAATAGTTCTTGACAATCTTCAACCATCCTGGGATCTTGCTTGGATCCTGTGATGGTGAGATAAACAGGAAACTTGTCTCATGCAACTTTTTATAAATCTGTTATGACAATATACAGGTGCTGGTCATATAATTAGAATATCATCAAAAAGTTGACTTATTTCACTAATTCCATTCAAAAAGTGAAACTTGTATATTATATTCACTCATTACACACAGACTGATATATTTCAAATGTTTATTTCTTTTAATTTTGATGATTATAACGGACAACTAAGGAAAATCCTTAACTCAGTATCTCAGAAAATTTGAATATTGTGAAAAGGTTCAATATTGAAGACACCTGGTGCCACACTCTAATCAGCTAATTAACTCAAAACACCTGCAGAGGCATCTCAGTCTAGTTCTGTAGGCTACACAATCATGGGGAAGACTGCTGACTTGACAGTTGTCCAAAAGACGACCATTGACACCTTGCACAAGGAGGACACAAAAGGTCATTGCAAGAGGCTGGCTGTTCACAGAGCTCTGTGTCCAAGCACATTAATAGAGAGGCGAAGGGAAGGACAAAATGTGGTAGAAAAAAAGTGTACAAACAATAGGGATAACCGCACCCTGGAGCAGATGTGAAACAAAACCCATTCAAAAATGTGGGGGAGATTCACAAAGAGTGGACTGCAGCTGGAGTCAGTGCTTCAAGAACCACTACGCACAGACGTATGCAAGACATGGGTTTCAGCTGTCGCATTCCTTGTGTCAAGCCACTCTTGAACAACAGACAGCGTCAGAAGCGGCTAAAGACAAAAAGGACTGGACTGCTGCTGAGTGGTCCAAAGTTATGTTCTCTGATGAAAGTAAATTTTGCATTTCCTTTGGAAATCAGGGTCCCAGAGTCTGGAGGAAGAGAGGAGAGGCACACAATCCACGTTGCTTGAGGTCCAGTGTAAAGTTTCCACAGTCAGTGATGGTTTGGTGTGCCATGTCATCTGCTGGTGTTGGTCCACTGTGTTTTCTGAGGTCCAAGGTCAACAGAGCCGTATACCAGGAAGTTTTAGAGCACTTCATGCTTCCTGCTGCTGACCAACTTTATGGAGATGCAGATTTCATTTTCCAACAGGACTTGGCACCTGCACGTACCAAAGCTACCAGTACCCGGTTTAAGGACCATGGTATCCCTGTTCTTAATTGGCCAGCAAACCCTGTTCTTAATTGGCCAGCAAACTCGTCTGACCTTAACCCCATAAAAAAAAAAAAACTATAGAGGAATTGTGAAGAGGAAGATGCGATATGCCAGACCCAACAATGCAGAAGAGCTGAAGGCCTCTATCAGAGCAACCTGGGCTCTCATAACACCTGAGCAGTGCCACAGACTGATCGACTCCTAATCGACAACTAAGTATTGAGTGCTGTACATGCTCATACTTTTCAGTGGGCCTAGATTTCTAAAAAAATTCTTTCTTTGTATTGGTCTCAAGTAATATTCTAATTTTCTGAGATACTGAATTTGCGATTTTCCTTAGTTGTCAGTTATGATCATCAAAATTAAAAGAAATAAACATTTGAAATATCAGTCTGTGTGTAATGAATGAATATAATATACAAGTTTCACTTTTTGAATGGAATTACTTTTTGATGATATTCTAATTTGATCACCAGCACCTGTAGGCAGAAGAAAATCTACTGTTTAAGTCATGAGATTTACCTTGCCTATTTTGATAACGTCCAGCTCCTTCTGCAGTCTGGCTAACGTGGCGTCGTCATAGCCTCCTGAACACTTGGTCACAGTGCACCACTTCCTGGATTCAGGGTCATAGCAGCCCATGAGGAAACTGGACATAATTCCACCTGTGTGGCAGACAGAAACACATAATATTTCAAGACTGTGCTACACTACCAGCTCTGAAGTTCAATTATTGTTTAAAGCCATTTGGATTGGACTGCTGTTACAGACCATTTGAGCCTTTGCCATAGAAAGCTCCAAGCACCACAAGGTCAGCAGTGTCCGCCATTGCTCCTTCATTCAGATAGTCCTTCTTCACCTTCAACCAGTGACGCTTTCCTGGTTCATAATGCCCCTGAAACAGCAATAAAGTCCAGATGTAGCATGAACTGATCTAGCAAACACAAATATATGGCACTTTTTACCGGAGAGCAATAAGCTGTCAGAATCCTTGGGTTTTTGGCATTATGATCAAGGGCTCACAAAATACTTTGCAGTATGTATACTGTGCGCAGTAAGCAAATTTTCTGTGAGAGTGAGACTTACTACATTTATCCAAATGTGAAAGGCACAAAAGAGCACCTTGAGTCAAAAACTGTATCCTACAATGCAATGAGCTTGACCATTAATTTCCAACGTTAAATAACCCGGAAGTAATATCAACCATGATTTTTACCATCTATTTGACCATGCTGCTGGGAATTTGTCTCATAAACCAGATAACGAATGCAACATTTCTATTTCCTAGATGGTAACAGGATGCCAATCAACAAATCAAGGACAGTTTACAACACAAATGTTTGGCTCAAAATTTTTCATATTCTCGCAAGGATTTGTACGTTCAGACCAATGTGTAAAAAGACGAGAGCCATTTCCAGATTCTTCCTCTGCTGTACACTGTCAAGTAGAAAAATGCTTATCTTAATCTTAGTCCACATTCACACAGTAGCAGAATATGGTAGTCAGTCCTGAATGAGTCCCTAAAGGGTTAGTTCACCCAAAAATGAAAATTGTCATTAATTACTCACCATCATGTCACTCCACACCCGTAAGACTTCGGAACTCAAATGAAGATCTTTTTGATGAAATCTGTGAGCTTTTTGTCCCTCTATTGACAGCTTATGCAACCAAAACTTTGACGCTTCAAAAAAAGTTAATAAAGAGATCATAAATCTAATCCATATGAATTGAGCGGTTTAGTCCAAATTTTCTGAAGAGACGCGATCGCTTTATATGATGAACAGATTGAATTTAGGCTTACATTCACATATAAACATTCATCAACTCACACATCAGTTGTGGTAAACAGAAGCTCAAGCATGTTCGCTAGATGTGCGAGAACCAATGAAATTCATTCTCGTGTTACGCACCATGTTTGAGCACCACGTTGTTCACTGATCAATGTTTATATGTGAATAAAAGCCCAAATTCAATGTTCATCATATAAAGTGATCGTGTCTCTTCAGAACTGTTGGACTAAACCACTCAATTCATATGGATTAGTTTTACAATCTCTTTATGACTTCTTAAAGCATCAAAGAGTCACTTGTGCAGCGGCCAATGAAGGGACAGAAAGCTCTCAGATTTCATCAGAAAAATCTTAATTTGTGTTCCAAAGATGAACAAAAGTCTTATGGGTTAGAAATGACATGAGGATGAGTAAATGACACAATTTTTATTTTTGAGTCAACTATCCCTTTAATATGGTTAAGTTCACATAGAGTTCAGTTATTTACGGGAGTGAAAACCACATTCTATAACTAACCTACTCTGTGTGAATGGAACTGACTTGGACAACTAGTTGTCCGTCATGTCACACAGTGCAAGAGAGATGTGTGTCATCTGAATGTAAGTGCTCCCGTCAGTTTGTACCCACGCCTCGAATGCTCCGCTCTCCACCCAGATATAAAAACAGATATGTATCAAAAGTCATAAGAGATTTCAGCTTTACAAATGTCACCATCTTTGATATTACTGTGGTCAAAATATGGTTAATATGGTTACTGGCAAGAGAGTATGGGCTTGACTCCTATTGCAAGTTCATATAGACAGTATTTGAGAAGCTAGTGTAAGTTGCTTTGAGAACGGGTCATTCCTGTAAGCAAATGCGGATGTCAATCCCAAAAACTGACAGTGTGAATGTAGCCTTATTGGTTTGCCAATTATTTGCAGTGGGATGGAAGAGAAATTAATACATCTCTGGAAAAAATTTTTTCGCATTGATGGAATGCCAATGTTCGTGTCGGTCTGAACAGACTCATCAGCCTTCATTCAAATTAAAATGTTTCTAGCACCGAATTCACACAAATAGCATACTATTTCAAGTACTTCAGTAGGCAGCACACTGCGCAGTATACAGTATGCTAGTATTACATTCAAAATGTAGTCAGGCTGTACCTTGATATCCTTCAGAACCAACCCCTCCAGTCCCTCCCTGATGACACGTGTGATCATTTCTGCCAGGTCAGCAGCTCTCTGTTGGGACACAATGTCATTAGCCATAATAAAATCATCCACCCTGAAGTTTTACTATAACATCAACCTTTAATTAACCTACCCACACATTTGAAAACACTCTAGAATACTGAGGACATATGCAAAATGGTAGAGAAAGAAAAACATAAGCCGCTTTTTCCACCATCAGGCCAAACCGTTCGCTTTGCTTAACCGCACCATTCCGTACCGATCCAGCCCAATTGGTACGGATATGGTTTCATTTTCCACTGTGGGGCTCATAATGGTGCTCTTTAGTCATTGCCTTGGTAACAAGAGTTTACAGACAGTATGAGATGTAAATAGCAACTGCGTTATGGAGGATGATCAAATATTACTTTTAATTTTATTATTAATTTGTGTTTACTTTGCTTAAACCGTGTGCTTGGCCAGCAACATAGATATTGCAGCCAGGCAGCAGACAAGTGATCAATCCTAAGCTGCGCTCATGACGCTTTCTACCAGCACAGTAGAACTCCGGGTTGAGTAATCGTGCAGTGCTGAACCAAGGTTAAGAGGAAATATAACCAACTGTTCCAGCGTTCTTAGAACTGTTTAGCCTGATGGTGGAAAAGCAGATATGCAGAACTGACCGTGACATGCTTCATTTCTGAGAACAGAATCCTGTTAGGAACTTCCACCATATTGTCATGGAGAAACTTTCTTCTTTCACAGAGAGGTCTGGAAAACATCACTACATCAACATCTTTCACATCTTAGACTGAAAATATCAATCACATTTTAATAAAAACGTTTTATTGTTCTCTAAATCCTCAAATATCTTTCAGATAGATAAAGGACAAACGAAAAATGAATTAATTTAGGTTGACTCACTTGTCCATGAGACTGACACCGTTAAAATAAATGCAGTCGAACACAAACAGACCCACTTGAGCATCCTGGAAAGCTGCTTTCTGAAAACACACAAAAACAAAACAATGCTCTCAGTTCAGTTGACTTCATAAAGCTTGGAATATACATTAACATTTAAAAGTTGTCTTTTTTTAAGGAATTAATGCTTTTATTCTGCAAGGATGCATTCAATTTCTCAAAAGTCTTTTCTTTTTTTTTTTTTTTTTTTTTTTTTATACAAATGCTGTTCTTTTGAACACTATATTTATTTTTAAAAAAATAGTTCCACAAAAAAATATTAATTAAACATTAAGCAGCAAAATTGATAAATATTTCTTGAGCAGCAAATCAGCATATAAGAATGATTTCTGAAGGATCAAGTGACACTGAAGACTGGAGAAATGATACTGAAAATTCAGCTTTGCATCTCAGGAATAAATTACATAAAAAAAATATTCAAATAGAAAACATTTTAAAATGTAATAATATTTTACAATATTTTTCTGTATTTTTGATAAAATAAATGCATTGGTGAGCATAAGAGACTGCTTCTTTACAAAAACATTTAAAAAAAATTTAACACCCCCAAACTTTCAAACAGTAGTATATTTAAAACATTCCTTTAAGGAAAACCAAAACGACATTGCCCTCTGGTTTACCTTGTGTACTCCAAGAGTCCCAAAAGGCAGTGGTTTGCTAGACCTTGTGTCAATAAGAAGAACTTCAGCATCAAGGATCATGCTATGACCACCAGGAAATGCCTTTGGTATGAACTCTTTAAAATGAGCAACCTGCAGGAGAAAATCAAACACACATTTACACTCCTGGGCAAAAAAAAAAAAAGAAGCCCAAAATGGGTGAACACTAAGCATTTAATTGTCTTATTAGTCAGCAAATTAGCTAAATTTAAGAAAATGCACTAAAGATGTCTTTGCAGTCTCAGAAAAGGACAGAATGAATGTTTTGTCAGAATGTGGGAAGTTGTGCGTGGAGTGATGAATCAATGAAACACGAGTTGCATGGTGATGCTCCAGAGCGGTGTCTTTGAAAATCTGCTGAGAAATATAATAATAAATGCATCTCTAGCAGAGTGAAGCATGGAGGAAGAGGTGTCATTTTTAGCTGCTGGTATTGGTGAGCTGCTTCACTGTGAACAGTTTGGAGTACAGGAGAATACTGCAGAATGGCTTGCTCAACACAAATGAAAAGTTGTTATCTAAAGAGGAATGATCAGATGTTATTTCAACAAGACAACCATGATGTGGCTTGAGCACAAGTCCATCAGGCTCATGTTTTGTCCAGATTTGAACCCTATAGTGAATATTTGGTCTCACATTAAACTCAAATAAGCTGAGAGACATTTTTCAACTACTCATGAACTGTTTGAAGCCATTAACATTCAGTGGAACAACACTGACTTTTCTTCCTGTGAAAAGCTGTCTGCAAGGCTATTCTGTGCCAAGGTATTTTATCTACAGTACTTGTGCAATTCTTGCTAATTTCCTGACCAGTGATTTGTGACCATTAAATGACCACTAAATATGTTGCCATTTTTGGCTTGGCATATTTCTTTGCCCATGGAAGTGTATTATGTGTATATATGTATATTATGGCTAACAGTTGCTGGAGTTACTGACCTTGTGGGGAAGTACTGGTTTGAGACTTCGACTGAAGTAACTGAAGTGATCGCCGTTCTTATGGACCTGCACACGCTCACCATCATACTTGATCTCAGAGTACATCCCATTAGGACACTTCTTCATGGCATACTCAATGGACTTGCATGCTTCTGCCTACAAGAATAAAAACAAGCAGTTGATACTATTAAGAAAACCTCAGTAAATAGGAGGCATACTCTAATATTTTTATAATAGTTTCTTAAAAATATTTAAAATATCTTTACTGCTTATTAATAAACTACAACCTGCAGACTAGTCCAAATTATTTAGTTTTGCACATTCTTAGTATTGAATGTAATCTGCATCTGAAGAATATGGAATTAAAGTGATCACCCAAAAATAAAAATTCTGACTTTCATCTGTAGAAGATATTCTGAGAAATGTCTCAATTTTGTTTCATCAAAATTGTTTGGTTCCAAACATTAACATTTTTTTTTTGTGTGTTCCACAGAAGAAAGTCAATCATACATGTTCAGAACATAAAGATGAGCAAATTATGACAGATTTTTTTTTTTTTTGTGAACTATCCGTTTAAGAACACTACAGAGACTCAGACCAGCATTGGCTGTACAGGGGTCATCAGAGACGCCTCCACGCTAAGGATCTTTCGGGGCCCTGATCCATTAGAGGCTTCCTGCTGGTTCCGTAGCACCCTGTCGATTACGTCACCAAGGTTACGGGAGGCTTTGAAGGCATCATATGCGTTCGGGTCCACAGCATCCAAACTGATGAGAGAAAGATTACACTGAGTGAGACAGAACAAACACAATGTTTTAGGTACAATTTGCTAGCAACACTTACACATGCTTTGCCCCTGAGTTGATTTTCAGATCATGTTTGACCAAACGAATGTAGCACTTCAGATCATTACCGGTACATCTGGGAAACAAGAAAAAGTTAGCATCCTCAAAATTCAAATAAATGGAAAAATGTATTTATTTATTTATTTTTAAATAAGTATTTTATATAATCAAAGATTAAAATGATTTCTATCTGACTTTTTAGCAATGTCCTGCAGCTCTGCCTGCTGATCATCCTCCTTTGTGAGCTGGGATAGACGGCTCAGTGAAGCATCCACTTCCTGGATGGTCAAAAGACTCTTGGCTGCTGGAGGGAAAGACTTGCTGTCCTCGAAAAACATCCGCACTGTCTCTGAAACATCTCCCTAAATTAAACCAATAAAGATCAATGAAGGAAAGGCTCAAATATTTCTCTTCTTCGACTACTTTATACGTATTGTGAAAAGCGCTTAAATAAAGGTGAACTGAAATACTTTTGTAAAAGAAATATGAAAAACAATGCAACAAACCTGTTCCAAGTCTTGCACCATCTCATCCTGATTGCAATTCAATATACGGCTGAAAAGTTTGACAATTTGTTTGTCATTGAGGTTGTACACATTCTTCACCACTCCTGGGAGGAGAAGCTTCACTGTCAGGTATAAATCTCCTCTGAATTTGTCTGTGAAGATGTGGGAGAGAGATTAAAAAAAAGACTGCATTTTGAGACTGCTTGTGTTAATAACTACATTTCCATCCACCTATTTTTATGCACATTTTGGGATATCTCAAAAAAAATAAAAAAAAACAGCTGTATGGAGATGGCAAGATGCGCATAAATTCTAAAAATGCACTTAAAAAACAAACAAACAAAAAAGTTTGAGTCAGATACTTTTTTATCCGATAAGAAAAACATGTGCATAAACTACGATGGAAACACATTAACCGAATAAATTCCTTGACGCACATAAAAAAAAAAAAAAAAACTTTGTGCGATGGGACAGCATAACTCTACTAACTGGCGGACCGATCTCATTGCACAGCATCTGAAATGTTGTATTGGTCTTTCTGAAATGCATGATAAAAGTCTGCCATCAAAGTGGTTCAGTATAATTACCTCTCAGAACGGTCTTAAACGACTGCGTTCCCAAACAGCAGGCATCTGCCTCAGAACGCAAGAGAACATGTTTATTATATTAATACAGTGGCTTCTACTTTTCTTAGTGATATTTAGCACCAGTTTATCAGAAAGTGACCATTTTGTTCTCTTCGACTCACTGGATGCTTTATTCACAAATGTTTTATATGATATTCCAATTTAGCGCATAAGTTCAATTCGCAACTGTGGATGGAAACATAGCTTATGATGGCCCCAATTATCCATGCTCACCTCCACCAGAGCCTTTTGCTAAGAAGTCTCTGATGATCTCTGTCTTGGCGTTGTAGCCTGACTTCTCTGCGACTAAGGCACAGAGTTTGCGGAACTCCCGCAGTAAGTTGTCTTTATGGTTGGGGTCACATAGCTGAGCTGATAAAGCACTGCCCTGAGTGGGTTTGGCTGGAGACGGTCCAGGACTGGAGGAAGAGGAACCAGCCTTGGTAGCTGCAGACATAGAGTGTTAAGCCTTGTATTAAGTTGGCAGAGCATGACAGCATGAAACGATAGATCACGTTTATACATCTATTATCATAATGGTCCAAAATTAACACTGGCCTAGTGGCAAATGAGAGTAAAAATGGCTTGGCAGGTCAAGAGATTTATTTTCCAACCAGTAAGTCACTTTATAAAATGACATAGTAAGAATGATAATGACACTCATTCATGTAAATTCAAATCAATACATACTAACCATCTATATACAGCACTAAGTGACTAGTAAAGACAACTTGTACATCCAAATATAAAATATATAAAATACATTTTAATTTTTTTTTATTTAAATATAAAAACTATATATAAAATCTAAAATTAAAAAAGTCACTCTCTTTATAAATATACACAAACATATAAGTTTTATAATATTTTTTACTTTTTATTTTATTTATTTGTTTGTTTTTTAAAAACAGTTTTACTGCCAGTAAGAAATATTTATGGCTGGTAAGAGATTTTTTAAACAAAATAAATAAATATATTAAAAGGTAAAAAAAAAAATTATAAAATGTTTATTTGTGTGGCAAAAAGTTAATTTCAGATTCTGTTTAAATCTCTACTGTCTCTACAATAATTAAGTTAAATTTCAGTTAAGCTTGGGGTCAATAAGACTTTTTTGAGGGGAAAATTAATACTTTTAAATCATCAAGGATTCATTAAATTAACCAAAAGTGACAGCAAAGACTTTTACATTAATACAAAACATTTCCATTTCAAATAAATGCTTTTCTTTTGAACTTTCTATTCAATGAAGAATCCTGACTAAATTGTATCATAGTTGTGTTAATATTTTTGTGAAAACTGTTCAAAAAAAAAAAAAAAATCAGCTTTACATCGCAGGAATAAATTAAATTTTAAAATAGAAAACAGAATAGTAATATTTTACAATATTACTGTTTTTACTGTAATTTTGATTAAATAAATGCATATGCGTAAGCATAAGATTTCAAATTTAAAAACTTTAAATAAACTGACCCCAAATATTTGAACCATAGTGCATCTTAATATACACAAAAGTTGCAAACAAAAACAGCAGCAAAAGAAAAAAACACACACGCTCTCTTGGGGTTATACCTGTGAAGCCAGAAAACTTGCGAGGAGCGTTGACTGTTGGATCAGCTTGCGGTGCTGACAGCTGCCCACTGTTGTTTAACTTTGCTTGCACTTTCTTCTTTGGGGTTGCATTGGTTTTGGCTGCCAGTTCTGTTAAAGGGAAGACAGACTGTTCAGCATATGGCAGGTCTGCAATGACATCTGAATCAAACTAAACAAGGAGAGCAAATCAGTGGACTAATACCTGAAACATGTTTATTGATTAGATCTTTATCCTCATCTTGAAGTTCCTCCCATCCCTCCAGCTCCGTGATGTCCTCGATTTTCTTTGTGGTGGCACGCGCTCTCTCCAGCTTCTCAAAGATGCACTTTACATGGTACCACTCCTTCATTTCCCCTGCAGACTCACTGAACGGGTTTGGCACAATCTTGCCAATCCGGACCAGCCCCTTCATGATCTTGTCTTTGCATTTCTTGCACCCCGCAGTGCCACGTTTGGCATATTCCACGCAGTACCTTTGCTCTGCCATGTCTGGTTGTTCACGTTGCCACTCAGGCCAAGAAATGTGGAAATAAGAGCCGGAGCTGAGAGTAAACTGTCGAAATTGTGGCACACAGAAAAAGATGCCACTGGGGCTAGATACAAAGCCCCACGTAAATGTAAGAGCCCTCGAGCACTGGAGATTTTGATGATTTAGTGTTGCTCTGAATACAGTTTCCCTAAAAAGTGTTGGCAAAGATGGTCTACTTATTGTCCTCACTAGTCTGCCAAAACAAAAACTGGGCATAAAGTTCAGTAATAGAGAGTTTCCATCTTACACAGCACAGGTGATTTCTGCAAGAAAAAAAATATATATATATTATTAACTATATTATATATTATTAACTATATTATATATATATATATATATATATATATATATATATATATATATATATATATATATATATATATGCTGGGATTATGTAGAAAAAAAAAAGTTAACTGAAAAAACACCGCATTTATTTATTACTCATTAAGCAATAACATTATACACATTAGAAGGCTACAAATAATTTAAAATGTGACAAAATGCAAAATAAGGTATATAAATGAAAACCAAATTTAGTTAATTAAAATATACAACATATTGTACTGCAGAGGAAATATCATAAACCACTTTACCTAACTTTAGTGAAATTGATAAAATAAATAAAAGTGACTCACAATTATGTTTTTAGTGTTGCATTGTAAATAAAAATACAAGTGAAACTTAAAGTAGCTTATTACAAGACAATAACAACCAATTCCTTTTTAAGACAATGGGTTATGTTGGGAAACAATTGTAGATGGCAAATAATAATAATTAAACAAATAATACAAGGTGACAAAATGCAAAATAAGCTATATACACTTAAATCAAAGCTTTTCCTTTATGCAAGATATTTCAATAGTGTCAATATAACTTACAGCTTCATTTCACCCAAAGATCATACGGTTATATTCTCTACTAGTGAATTTACATTTATGTAACGCTACATGGAATTTAATCAATTATAAACACCTAAAGTCTAAATGCGCTGCAGAGGTAATAATCATAAGCAACTATTTAATCTTAAGCAACTACCATAAGCAAGCATTTAAAAAAATACTGAAAATGACATTGTCAAACAGTGTGCGGCAAAATTATCATTTGATACTGATAGAATAGTAATTGAAAATAGTTTTTATGGTTCTGTTTACGTGTCGCTTTGTTGATCAACGTGGAATTAGCTCACATGCTAATCTTAGCTGAACTACAAACCAAAGCCATCTAACGTTAGCCAGCTAACTGTGAGAGGTTATACAGCGAATCATATCAATTTAGTTTTACCTCAGTATGTGGTGCAAGTCGATCCCAAGCTCCTCACATAACGAGTTTCATTTTAAAAAACAACTTAAATGTCTTAGCAAAAGAGCATGATTTCGGTTTTGTGTGCGGTCCCCTTTAAATCACAGGAGCGCTTCCTCTTTGTTTGGAAGTGTTTCCTGTGCATTGCGCATGTGCACCACAAATACCGCTGATGTTTTATTTTAACATTATTTATTTTTGCAAACATTTACCGACCTGCCTTAGACACAAATGCAAGACTGCTCCTTCCTCTAGAATTTCACGTTTTGTTCTACAACACACAAACATGACTTGGGAAGATGCTATGTTAATATTAAGAAGAAGAAGAAAATGAACAACAACTTACGGTTTTTAAAATGGTTTAGTTGTAGTCCTTATCAAAGACTTGAGATATACACAACGATGGAGCACTCGCATCTCTTCTCTTCTCTGATGACGTGTTTCCTGGAGTGAGGGCGGGGCAACCTGTCACTCACATGAGTGCAATAGCAAAACATCCAATCAATTCCTGATGGACAAAAATGTTCTTCTTCTAGAAGCCATTTCACTTGGATATACGTCACAATTAGGAAGAAAAGACTGTCGCAACTTCTGTTTCATGCCGACTTTAAACAAGCAACCACCTTAGTTCAAACAATGATCTAATCAATTCCCAATGGACAAAATCAAGTACCAAGTACCCTTGTACGATTCAATTAAATTCACATTTACTCACATATTGTTTCAAAGCAGCTTCGCAGAAAATGAATGTTTCTACATTATAATTCAGAGTAATCTGTTATTTGACTGTGTCAAAGTAATGTTCATATCTGGCAGAAATGTAAGACAATACAGATCATACAGTTAGCTAATGTCCTGTATTTAAAGGTGCTAAAGAGGATCTTTTCGTCGACTGTGAAACCAAAGACTGTTACTGAGTTTTTTAAATGAGCGCATGCGTAAGAACAACCCCCCTCCTTCGAAGGAACGCCCCCCAAAACTCGTAAACACTCGTATTGGGACACGAGTGTTTACCACCGGCATTCGCTGTATCGTGTTAGTGGATTCATTATGTCGGGCTCACCGCAGGTAACTCATAATCTGCAGTTGTTACTCCTGTCTCTGGACAAAAAACATTGCATGCGGCGCCTGTGGAGTGTGGAAAGTTACTGGAGCGCGCAGCCGTGCTCGTCTCTCACAAGGAACGTCATAGCAGTGATTGACAAGCCAGAGAGCCAATCGTTTACGCGATTGGCTGATGTTTTTAAGGCCCTACCTCGTGCACAGATGATGTATATTAATATTATTCCTTTCAGTGTACCTAATAAATAGTCTTTTATCAGTTAGTAAAGACAGTTTCAAGTAATATTGCAAAAATGTATAAAACAAAACATCCTCTTTAGCACCTTTAAGCGCAATGACACAGTGAGCATTAAAGCAATGATTGCTTGTTTTGATCATTTTACAGTATATGGAAAATTTGGCAGTTTTGGTGATTCAGAGTTGGCATCATAAGTCAGAGCAGGGGTTGGAGTCAACTCTTCACAGATGTTGGGTCACCTGAAATCTTTATAAGAGGCTGATCCACACTGGAGCTGGTGAATCTAGTTATCTCAGGATGGGTATACTGAGGTACTGTAGAAACAGAAAAGCAATGTGTAGCTGCTGTTCATAACATTTCAAGCAAAAAAAAAAAAAAAAAAAAAAGAATTTGATCTGATATTGGCTAACTGGAGTACAAGGTTATGGGATGTATCATGTGAATGCTTGGCTAATGAAATGTATCTGTAATCTAGATTTAAACTGAACATTATCAGGATGGCTAGTCCAGAGTTTAAGAGGTAAATCCAATAACGTTCTACCTCCTTTAGTGGACTTTGCCTGGTACTACCAAAAGTCCAGAGTTTTGTTACCCTAAAAGAGTGTGATGGATTGTAGCACAATAGAAGATTGGTTAAATATACAGGAGCTAAACCATTTAGGGCCTTAGCAATACATTGTAATTGATATTTAACTTAATAGGTAACCAGTGTATAGATCAGGGATGGGCAACTTCAGTCCTGGAAGGCCACTGCCCAGCAGAGTTTAGCTCCAACCCTAATCAAACACACCTGAACCAGCTAATCAAGGTTTTCTGGATTAGTAGAAAGCTATAGGCAAGTGAGTTTTTATCAGGGATGGAGCTAAACTGTGTAAACAGTGGCCCTCCAGGACCGAAGTTGCCCATCCCTTGTGTAGATGATAAAATTGGCGTTATATGGTCATATTTTCTTGACCTGGAAACTCTAGAAGTTGCATTTTGGACTAACTGTAGTTCGTTTATTGAGGATGCAGGACACCTAGTAATGCATTACAGTATTCCAATATAGAGGTAATTAATGCATGAACTAACTTTTCTGTATTAGAAACATGATAGCATGTTCCGTAGCGTGGCAGGTGGAAGAAGGCTGTTTTTGTAACATGAAATATAAAAAAGACCCTGTAATATAACACCCAGATCTTTAACTGTAGAGAATTAAGTAACAGAATACAACTTGCATTTAGAAGGATGTACTAAGAGCTTCTGTGTGCAGGGATTCGGTCTAATAAGTAATATCTCTGTCTTATCCAAATTTAATAGAAGAAAATTACTGGTCATCCAATATTTTATATCTTAAATACGCTCTGTCAACTTGGATATATATATATATATATTTTTTTTTTTTTCATCTGGCCTAGATGAAATATATAACTGATAATCAGCATAACAATGGAAACTTATCCCATGTTTTCTAATAATAACAAGCATGTATACTGAATATAGCAGTGGGCCTAAAACAGCCCCTTGCGGCACTCCATACTTTAACTTTGATAATTCACCATTTTCATAAACAAAACGGTAATTGTCAGACAGGGAGGATCTACACTGTAAAAAAAGAATTGTTGATTGAACTTTAAAAAAAGTAAGTTACCTGGTTGCCTTAAAATTTTGAGTTCATTAAAAATTTGAGTTAATACAGCGAAGGCAATTGGCTTAATCAACAGAAACTTAAGATATTATGTTATCTGAACCACATTAATTATTTAAGTTGATTTGACAAAAGAAAATGATAATAAATGATTAAAATATTTTTTTTTTACAGTGTGAACCACCTTAATGCCTGTCCCTGAATACCAGTGTAGTTTTGTTCTTCCCTCATATTTAAAATATTTAAAAAATATAAAATATTTTTATCATATTTTGATGGTTTAATCAAACGTAGGGTTATTAAAAACAAATATCCCCTCTGGACATCACTTTTTGCCACTACTTGGCATTAGCAAATGAGAATGAACGTCCTTAAATAACAATATTGCAATTTTTTGTACCAAAGGCACAATCACAGATGTTACTATTTGCTTTTGTGGATTAGACAAATGATATTTTATTCAGTAGACACAGCAAGTTCTTCACCAGACACATCTTCATCATACCAAGAGATGGCAGTAATTCTACCACAATCAATTTACTGTACATTGTACTTGAGATGTATCTCTGTGTTAAGGAACATCTCTAAATTTTTCTCAAAAGTTTTATTTTGCAAATGTAAGAATATGAATGAGATTGAAACTTAATACGCCAACATATCTGATTCCTATTTAGCACAATTTAACAATGGCACATAACAAATCTATTCCAGCAAAGGTTTGGTTCATTAGTTAATGAGCAACATTAATGTTTTCCCCAGCAAAGTAAATTTAAATTCATACAAGATTCAGCAGATTCTGAAATATTAACCACTGAGGCTGAGCTCAATATAATCACGTCAGTCCAGTCAGAGTATGTACTAAGGCATTTCAAGGTTTCTACACCAACCACTCCCAGGGTTAAATGTGCTCTATTACAGAGATCAAGGTAGGACACATCATGCAATCGACAATCATTTCATGCAAGGCATCATGGGAATGTAGCATCTTAAAAACCCATATCTAGACAATATCACGTTAATTAATCAGATAACCATGTTAATATTGCATCAACGGTTATGTTGAATGACAAACAGGCTAAACACCCTCTGTTGATTTTATTCAGACAACTCCACTTTAATACTTTTCTCCTCAAGGGAATATATTTCCATGTAAAAATAAATGAAGAAAAACCAAGGTTTATTCACTAAGGAATTATATGGCTTCTTCAGTAACAGTATAGCCAGGCTGAAATATCTTATGTCTATATCATTTTCTTGTTTCCTCAAAAAAGCACCACTCAGCGAATCCTCTCGTGTGTGACTTCTTTATACAAAAAAGATGAGAATGAAATAAAAGATGAGGAAAGAAAGTTTCAAGAGGGAAATATTGATCGGGTTTAGCAGTCTCGGTTCACTTGCGTGCTGGGATGAGGTGAGATGTCTGCAGTACTTTTCTCCAACTCAATTAGGGAGTAAAACATGAGTCCCAAAGGACAGACTGAGGGGAAAATAATTGAATGATTCATCAGTTAGTGATGGCTTGTTCACAATTAAAAACAAATTAAATGACAATGAAGCGGAATGATAAAAGGAAGAAAACGGACTTGTGACAATATAGACCAAAAATGAGGGAGCACACTAATTTATTTTTTCATTGCTCATTCGAAGATTAACAGGGCCAGATCATGGTCCTGAGAGGCCCCTGAAATATGTGTTTTTATCTTGCACTGTGCATGCAGAGGCCCTCATACTGTAAGGGGGACCTGTTTTATGCTTGCACTGTAGGGGCTCAGGTGTTCTGATGAATGACAGTCTGAGGTCCATAATTTAGTCCTGAATGTGAAAACAGAATGCTCAAACTGAATGTAATGCTTTTGGACACTTAATTGCAGTTAAATGAAAATGTATTATAGTAAAAATGTATATTCAATACGGTCACCGTGATTTTGCCAAGTAAGACATGTTCCTGGATCAACATATTTTGTTGATCCTGGAACAACATTCCTGTCTGAAAATTTAGTCTTAACCCTATTCCTACCCCTAAACCTAATCCTACCCATAATTTATCCCTAAAATCAGAGGGGAAAGATAACACTGAATAACACTGATGTAGAAGCACCTAACCCTGTTTGCAAGCCTAAACTTGACATAAATATTAAACTTGTCCCTCAAATCTGATTGGTTGATTGGAATGTTGTTCCAGGATCAACAAAGAAATCACATTCACCTATTAAATACAATTAGCTGAAATTTAGAGGTTTTTTTTTTTTTTTTTTTTTTTGCACTCTCAAAATCCTACTCCATAATTTTTCAGTGCATGATAACTCTGAAAGGCGGCACTGTATGTATATCAATTTTTAGAGAACAGATTAAAGATCACAAACATCAAAGTTCCATTATACATTCATAAAAGTACAAGAAGCTATTCAATGTTAAAGAAAGAGGGTGAAATTAAATTCTCACCTGTCAAAATAGACTTTGTTTGATATCTTTGAATTAGTGAACTATATGTCCTTTAAATTTTTCCCAGCTGATAAAGACATTATTGTACATGTGTGGAGCAAAAAACATGGGTCAAGTGTGATTCACATTAAAGTTATTTATCATTTTTCAGTGGTCTCTCTGCCCCAACTGTCCTCAGTCTACCCTACATTTAAAATGTTGTCAGCATACAGAACACAAGTAACTCAATCGAATAGGTATTTTAGAGATGCAGAGAGCAAGCAGGAGAAACAGGTTAGTGTTCAGTAAATGGCTAGTTTAGCAGACTTAGCATAATTGTCTCTTTGTCTTTGCAAGTGTAAGAATGGTTTAAGGCTGGAGAGAATGCTGGTGGATCTGGATAGAAGATGACAGATGACGAAGGCTGAAGATGGACAGGAATCTCAACAGGTAGGTAAATCAGTTAGTTAGCCAGGTAAGTTAATCCGTAGTGAACAACAAGAGCAGACAGTGTTGGTCTGGTAGAAGACTGCATATATACTATGAGTTAGATTACATTAAAGTTGCTCGGTTTCTGAACAAGTGGGTGGAGATGAAGGGTCTGACTCCGTGACAGTACCAACCCCCCATTGTTGCACGACGTTCTTGAATTAATCCGGTTGTTAAGTCTGACGTCACGCGGCAGCGCTTCTTGGTCCTAACGCTCTCATACCACAAGAAAACAACAAATGGTGCTAATATACATACACAATGTGGTGTAATACTACAAAAAATATATAATTACAACCTTTATCTCCATATCAAAATTCCAGATGGCCAGACAATGATTCATCTTTTATAAATCATTAAAATATTAATATCTGTGACACTGTGAGCACAGAGACTGTTGTGTAGACTGTAAGTATTTAAAATGTTTAACTTTTTTAAATGATTGATGTTTAATATGAATAAATAGCGCTCATAAACGGCCGTCGATGGCATTCTCAAGTGAAACGAGTCGAGGCTTGAACCCGGAAAAGGCATTCTTTACGTCACAACTTAACAAGCGGATAATCTATACACGCATGCTGGTCTATTAATTCTGTTATTGTAGGGACATTGACTTTATATTTTCACATCCCTAAACATTATGTGGAACAAAATGAACTGTGAATGGTTGTGTTACATGTCAGTCAAACATCCTTTTCAGTGGTCCTTGGCGTCAGTCTGAAGGTCTGGCTATGCGAGACTACCCCCTTCAATGGGCGGCTCCCGAAGACCACATGAAGACCGCATATCCTCAACCTCTTGGAGCAGAATGATTCGGGTGACTGGCGTGGAAATCTTCTAGTAATAAGGGATATAGGATGCCAACATGACTCACCCACAATGTTTCCTCTGGGCCAAATCCTTCCCATTCAACCAGGTACTTCCTCTGCGATTTCAGAGTGGAGGAGGAGGTACATCATCTACACCAGACCCTGTGGGAGAAGAGAGCAGAAGATTATTGAAGGGTTTGAGGAGAGAGACATGAAATGTGGGTGAAATGCGATACTCAGCAGGTAACTTCTGACTTCAAGTCACTTCAGATAAAGTGACTTCATTGATCTGCCTTTTGATGGTGAAGGGACCTTTGTAGCGGGAATTCAGCTTTCGACAGGGCTGACGGAGACGGATGTCCCTGATTGAGAGCCAGACCTTTAAGTGGTAAGCTGGAGTGGCAGATCGTCATGTATCTGCCTGGCTCTTGTGTCTTCGTAGTGCTTGCTGGAGATGGACACGAGCTGAATCCCATACTCTCTCGCTCTCCTGAAACCAGTAGTTCACAGCCGGGATGTCTAATGGCTCCCCTGACCAGGGAAACAGGGGAGGCTGGAGCATGCACTGAAATGGTGTTAGTCCGGTGGTGGTTTGATGGAGGGAATTCTGTGCATACTTGGCCCAGGGAAAGAAACGCCTCCAGTCATGCTGGTGTTAGTGGCAGTAAGACTGCAGGTATCTCTCAATTTACTGGATCTTTACTGGTATCCGGATGAGAGGCTGACAGAAAAAATACCCAGCAGCTGAAAGAAGGAATGCCAGACTCGTGAGACAAATTGGGGTCCATGGTCAGAGACACTGTCTTTGGGCAATCTGAATTGACGGAATATGGATTTGGCAATTTCAAGTGCTGTGGTTAAACATTTTACGAGGATTAGTTTGCAGGCTTTTGAAAATCGTTCCACGACAACCAAAATGCATGTGTGGGATTCTCAATGTGGTAAATCTGTGGCAAAGTCTATAGCAATGTGGGACCATGGACAATTTGGAATAGGCAATGGTACCAGCTTGCCTGCAGGAAGATGACAGGGAATTTGTGAGATTTGTGTGACTGAACAGGCTTAGATATAATGGGAGACATTATCTCAGGCCACCAGTACTTGTTACGGAGGAGCGAGAGGGTTCGCTGGCTACCTCTCCCCTTTCATTCTTGTCAAATTTGTCTCTCTCCTGTCATTCTCCTATGCTGTTTACATTCAGTGCTTCCAGATTCTACATTAGTGTGTCAACTTAGGGTGTACTCACGCCGGAGCACGCTTACGTCATATACAATGCAACTTTTTGAATGGAAGAAAACAGAATGAAATGCACTTTCATTAAGATACTATCTAATATAGGCTATTTGTAATTTATTGCACGCATTTTCAAAAACACGTATCAGAGGATTATTACGAAAGCAGCTGATGTTAATGGAGGAATTGCAATTTACTTGCAAACTACAATTCCTGTTCATCAATAAGGTGAGAATCACTTGAATTAATTACATTAATTGATAAATGTAATGATAAATGTAAGCACTGAACATAAACAGTGTAGCAGAAAGACAGGGGAAAGACAAATTGGTTGAATAAAGTCATTATTTTTGTTTTGTTTTAGTGCTCAAAAAGTATTCTTGTCGCTTCATAACATTAAGGTTGAACCACTGTAATCACACTGACAATTTTAATGACGTCTTTACTACTTTTCTGGACCTTGAATAACGGTAATTACATTGCTTTCTATGGGGGATATAAAAGCCACAAGGATTTCACCAAAAATATCTTAATTTGTGTTCCTAAGATGAATGAAGGTGGAACGACATGAGGGTGAGTATTTAATGACAGAAATTAAATTTTGGGGTGAACTAACCCTTTAAGTTTGTTCATGAAACTGTACTTAAGTGGCCTTTTATTTCATTCATATGAAATGATCTATCATGAACGACATGAGGGTGAGTACTTAAAGGATTAGTTTACTTTCAAAATAAAATTTCCTGATAATTTACTCACCCCCATGTCATCCAAGATGCCCATGTCCTTCTCTCTTCAGTCGAAAAGAAATTAAGGATTTTGATGAAAACATTCCAGAATTTTTCTCCATATAGTGGACATTAATGGCCTCCAAATGGTTGAAGGTCAAAATTACAATTTCATTGCAGCTTCAAAACATTCTACACGATCCCAGACGAGAAATAATGGTCTTATCTAGAGAAACCATCACTCATTTTCAAAAAAAAAAAATTAAATTTAACCATAAATGCTCATCTTGAACTAGCTCTCTTGTTCTTCTTCTCTATTAGAATTCCGGCAGTGTAGACACAGCTAAGTGTATTACTGCCCTCCACAGGTCATAGTTTGAACTAATTGTTATATACCTGCACTACCATATTGTATATGACAATTTAGTTCAACCTTTGACCTGTGGAGGGCAGTAATACACGGAATTCTAATAGAGAAGAAGAAGAAGAGAACTAGTTCAAGATGAGCATTTATGGTTAAAATGTATAAAATTTTAATCTTTTTTTTTTGAAAATGAGTGATGGTTTCTCTAAATAAGACCATTATTTCTCATCTGGGATCACGTAGAATGCTTTGAAGCTGCAATGAAACTGTAATTTTGACCTTCAACTGTTTGGAGGCCATTGAAGTCGACTATATGGAGAAAAATCCTGTAATTATTTCATCAAAAACCTTAATTTCTTTTCGACTGAAGAAAGAAAGACATAAACATCTTGGATGACATGAGGGTGAGCAAATTATCAGGAAATTTTCATTTGAAAGTGAACTAATCCTTTAATGGGTGAACTAACCCTTTAAGTGTGTTAAGAAATACATTCATGAAAGTATACTTAAGTGGCCTTTTATTTCATTAATATGACATTATCTGCAAATACAGCTTTTTTAAAACATACTTTTATGATTTGAAGTACACTACAAGTGCACATTCACATTCCAACAGAAAAGATTTAGGGGCCCTTGACAGTTTGAGGCCCACTGTCCCAGCCCATAATCCATCCCTGAATGTTAAAACAGGATGCATGATTATTTATTTACATTGCACTGACTTTATAAGGAGACAGTATGTCAGACTGAAATCCCCAAACTTTCCTTGTGATATGATCTGCTCTGAAGTGTGCTGTAAATTATATTCAAAAAACAAACAAGGGAGTAAGTGCAGACCTGCTCGTTTTGAATGATACATTAGACATGCAGACCGCCTTCAGTCTCTCCCCAGACTAATGAAAATGTGC
This sequence comes from Chanodichthys erythropterus, assembly GCF_024489055.1. Classification (NCBI taxonomy): domain Eukaryota; kingdom Metazoa; phylum Chordata; class Actinopteri; order Cypriniformes; family Xenocyprididae; genus Chanodichthys; species Chanodichthys erythropterus. The sequence continues at coordinate 8,524,217 of NC_090233.1, read as the reverse complement.
ATTGTAACATTATTATTTCCATTGATTTCTGTCCAACTCAGTGTCAGGACATTTAATCTTTTATTTATTGCTCTCTCTCTCGCCACCACACCCATCACCGGCCTCATTTTTCTATTCAGCGTAAATCAATATTGGTCTTGAGAGTTTTCACTCTGTGCTTTTTTCTTGACTCATATCCCCTTCCCCTACTTTAACATCTGTTGCATCCTTTCTTTCTCCCTTTCTCACGGTCTGTATTTGATTTCCAATTAAGCTGTCTCCAGGCATGACTCCTGCATGACCTTTAGTGGGTTGTAGTGCTGAGGAACACAGGCAGAAGCACAATAAACATCTCAATTCAGAAAGATTCTGATGGATGTTTTTAAAGCATCATGTGTGCAACTGCATTTCAATGCAAAGATGGTTCAAAACACTGCTAAATGAAAAGTCATATGGGCACATTTCTCAATAATAACCAAAATATGTGCAATTTAGGCTGTGCTCTCACTATGCAACTGTCACATGGTCACAATTACTCTACTGCTCACATTACACAACACTGCAGACTTTTTATGTCAACGTACACAAATTACAATCTTTAATCAAAATTATCCAAAACTAAAAACTTTCAAATAACATAGATACAAGAAAGGGACAATTTTCAATATGAATATTTGATTATGTAATTTATTTTTAAAATATGCTCCATGTTTGGTCCGCTTACAGTGCGATTCAGGAAAAACAGATTTAAGGCATTTAGCAGACGCTTTTATCCAGAGCGCTTTACAAAAGTGTTTTTACATCTCATATGGGAGCATTGTAATCAACATATGGCAAGTGTGTCATTTGGAACACTATCTGCTAAAAAAAGTGCGTAATATAAAAATAAAACAAAAGTGAATAATAATAAAAAAAATAAAAAAAAATAAAATAAAATAATAATAAAAATAAAATAAAAGTGGAGCTATCCACTTAAGCATACTTTAAAACAGAGTACTTTTTTTTTTATTTTTAAAGGAATATACTTATGTGCAAACTGAATGTAATGTTTTCAGACACACTGTATAAAAATGAATTTTCAATCTTGTAAATAAAACAAAGATTATTGTAGTTATGATAATATTTCAGTTTTTTTTTAAAATCAGTGTGTTACTTACCATTTCTTTGTAATTGTTTGCAAAATTTACAAGCAAGTGAAAATTGAACACTATTTTTTTTCCGTTCACTTAATTACGTTAATTGCAATTATATAAAAATGAATAATAGTTTAAATTTATATGAAATGTACTGTTAACTTTGCAGAGAGATTTTTAAATATTTAGGTGTAATTTCATAATTATTGTCTTTGAAACACTGTTAAAGCATAGAGCCAAAAGTACTGACAAGAATTTATGGTAAACTAAAACATACTTTAATGTAATTTCTATTAAAACTTGGATGTTATGTATTTAATTAACTATATTTGTAATTAGACATTAGTTGTAATTTAGTCAATTTAAAATATATTAACTTAAAGGCCCGGTTTCAGAGACAGGGCTTAGCCTAAGCCGGGATTAGGCCTTAGTTCAATTAGGGCATTTAAGTAGCTTTTATAAACGTTCACTAGAAAAAAAACATTACTGGTGTGCATCTTGAGGCAAGACAATGGCACTGACATGTTTTAAGATATGTCAGTGCAAGTTACTTTCAGTTAAAACAGCTCAAACATGCATTTTAGGCTACGTCTACACTAATCAGGATATATTTGAAAACAGAGTTTTCGTCTAAAAACGCTCCGTGTCCACACTATAATTTTCAAACGTTTTCCAACAGTTGCTCATCCACACTGAAACATATGAAAACGCTTACATCCCCCTACTGTGCATGAGTAAAGCCTCGACCTGCGTCATTCCCACTAGGCGTTTATTTACTTTCCGGCTCTTTGAAACTTTGAGGCAATGTCGAGGAAAGGCACTGAGTTTTTTTTAAATGGACCGACAGTGTGGTGGAGTTGTTGCTGCGAGTAACACAGGAGTATAAAGTGGCCAAAGCAAGTGAGAATGTAGACTGGGAGATGTGTCTTGGCTGAATTGGTCATATGACTGCATCACATGACTAAAAATGCGTCATCGTATTCAAAAGCCTCCGTTTTCACAGTCCACACTACGACGTGAAGACGGCGTTTTCAAATGTATCCGCTTTGGAGAGCGTTTTCCAAAAGCTATGTTTTCGTTGACTTAAAACGCTGTCTCAGTGTGGACGGAAGGCCAAAACGGAGAGAAAAATATACGTTTTCAAACGAAAACGTATTAGTGTGGACATGGCCTAAAGGTGATGATACACTGGGCAACTTTTTGAGCAATATTGCCGGGCAATGTTGCCGAGCAACGTTGCTTGGGCACTTTCCCATTGAGAATGAGCAACAAATTTATATCTGGATACGTTAGATCGGTTGTGGGCAATTTTTTGAGATCCTCCAATCAGAATGTTAGCAGCCGATCACGTGACCGTTTTGGAGATTTCAGAAAAATTCAAACAAGATGGCGGCCTCTCAGCGGCAGTGGAGCGGAGAAAAGGAGTGTGAACTTTTATCTTTTTACGCTAGTAAGTTGTCATGCGTCAACCCAAAACAGGGAATTTACCTCATATATTGCTTAAAATACCAACAACTGTCCGAAAGTAATGTGTGTATGCTGTAATGAAGCTATTGAATTATTTCAGTTAAATACTAAAAAGACGGAAAAAACATTTCACTGTCTGAAGTGGCGTAGGCTGTAGGGCGTTTGACATGTGAATAGCTTTTGATGCGATCGACGCGGGTTCGAATCCTCCTTTTGCCGAACTCGCTCTTCTCCCTTTTCCTGTCACAAATCAGATCGGAAAGGCATTTATTTTTAATAAAAATGAAGAAAATATTTGAAAAGTTGAAATAAAGTGCCTAACAAGTGTTTATAATAAAGTATTTATTGAGTTGGCAATAGATTTGCTCCTCTCTGATTAGTTGCTGCCAACTGTCTGTTGCCCTAATTAATTGCCCTGTGTCTCATCAGGTTGCCCATTGACGGCAACATTGCCCAGCAACATTGCTCAAAAAGTTGCCCCGTGTATCATCACCTTTAGTCTCGGACTTAAGCCTTGTCTGTGAAACCGGGGGGGGAAATGTATTATAAAACGACCCACTACAGTTAAAATTAGTAAGTCAACACATTAAAATAAACTGTGTACTTCTTTAAAGGGCACCTATTATGCTCCTTTTTACAAGATGTAAAATAAGTATCGGTCTCTAGAGTGTGTATGTGAAGTATTAGCTCAAAATACCCCACAGATAATTTTTTATAGCATGTTAAAATTGCCACTTTTTGGGGTAAGCAAAAACACAGCGTTTTTTGTGTGTGTGTCCCTTTAAATGCAAATGAGCTGGTGCTCCCGGCCCGCCTTTCAAGAAGAGGACAGAGTTTCAAGAGCTCACACCAGCATTCAGCAACAAAACAGGTCAATCTCATGCACTGAAAATGTCAGAAACTGTCCGTATTGGCAGAATATATGCTGCATGGAGATAGAACAAGTATAGTTTATTTACAGTTATAAACAGGGCTTGACATTAACACCTGCCAGATGCGGGTAGTTTTTAGCTGTGGTGGTTAAGACAACAACTCCCACTGGCCACTTTGGCGTATTGAATTTAATTTCAGCCTACAGCCTAAGGTACCCAAGCTCGTAGTAGCACAAATTCACAATCCAATCTCAATTCATTATTGATTAAGTTGCAGTTAGTGAAGGAGGGATAGGCGGAATCGTGCTGAATGACACACACCAGAAGCACTCTCTCTCTGTCACGCGTGCGTCTATCGTGTGGAGTATCTCACGTGAATACAGTCGGTTATAGCTTAAGTGGACACGAACAGGTGGGTAAAAACTGGATATGCGTCAGTATATTATGTACATGCATTCAGCAGCCCAATTAAATATCTGTCTGTCATTAATGTTAATCAAACAACAAAAGATGTTAAATAAATGTATACAACCATGACAAACTATACATCATTAAAAAGATCTAAGACTCAAGCTTCAATTTTTAATTTGTATTAATTATGAATATGAAAAATTGAGTCACTACCTTTTCATTGAAATATGAGCGTCAGCATCAGACATTGAGAAAAAACTCTTGTGAGATCGTCATGAAAAAACTCGACTTAAAGGCATGCACATTTTGAGAAATATTGATGGATTCTCATACGTTTATGTCAATTTTCTATACAGAGGAGTAATATTTACTCAATTTTTACCCAAAACACGCTGTTGTCATATGAGCGCTGGATACACTGATCTACTGTTTTTCAACTCATTCCTGAAGCCGGAGGTAGTGATGTGTCGTTCTTGAATGATTTGTTCATTTTGAACAAATCTTTAACGTGACTCGGGAAGAACGAGTCATCTCGGGGGGTGATTCGTTCAGTCACGCATGCGCAATATTCTATAGGTTCTCTATTGCTAGTAGTAGTTCACCTGTTTCAGTCAATGCAGTCTGAGCCGGAAAGAGAATTGATTAGTTCATCTCATGAGTCTTTCGGGTTTTTGAGTCGTTCCTTAATCACATGACAGACCCATACGCTAAACCAATGCAGTCTGAGCCGGAAAGAGAATTGATTAGTTAATTTCATGAGTCTTTTTATCAAGTTGGGACACTGTACAAATTGTGGATAAAAAAGGAATGCAATAATTTACAAATCTCATAAACTTATATTTTATTCACAATAGAATATAGATAACATATCAAATGTTGAAAGTGAGACATTTTGAAATGGCATTCCAAATATTGGCTCATTTTGGATTTCATGAGAGCTACACATTCCAAAAAAGTTGGGACAGGTAGCAATAAGAGGTCAGAAAAGTTACATGTACATATATGAAACAGCTGGAGGACAAATTTGCAACTTATTAGGTCAATTGGCAACATCATTGGGTATAAAAAGAGCCTCTCAGAGTCGCAGTGTTTCTAAGAAGTCAAGATGGGCAGAGGATCACCAATTCCCCCAATGCTGCGGCGAAAAATAGTGGAGCAATATCAGAAAGGAGTTTCTCAGAGAAAAACGGCAAAGAGTTTGAAGTTATCATCATCTACAGTGCATAATATCATCCAAAGATTCAGAGAATCTGGAACAATCTCTGTGCGTAAGGGTCAAGGCCGGAAAACGATACTGGATGCCCGTGATCTTTGGGCCCTTAGACGGCACTGCATCACATACAGGAATGCTACTGTAATGGAAATCACAACATGGGCTCAGGAATACTTCCAGAAAACATTGTCAGTGAACACAATCTACCGTGCCATTCGCCGTTGCCGGCTAAAACTATAGGTCAAAAAAAGTAAGCCATATCTAAACATGATCCAGAAGTGCAGGCATTTTCTCTGGGCCAAGGCTCATTTAAAATGGACTGTGGCAAAGTGGAAAACTGTTCTGTGGTCAGACGAATCAAAATTTGAAGTTCTTTTTGGAAAAATGGGATGTCATCTGGACTAAAGAGGACAAGGACAACCCAAGTTGTTATCAGCGCTCAGTTCAGAAGCCTGCATCTCTGATGGTATGGGGTTGCATGAGTGCGTGTGGCATGGCCAGCTTACACATCTGGATAGGCACCATCAATGCTGAAAGGTATATCCAAGTTCTAGAACAACATATGCTCCCATCCAGACGTTGTCTCTTTCAGGGAAGACCTTGCATTTTCCAATGCTGCATCAATTACAGCATCATGGCTGCGTAGAAGGAGGATCCGGGTACTGAAATGGCCAGCCTGCAGTCCAGATATTTCACCCATAGAAAACATTTGGCACATCATAAAGAGGAAGATGTGACAAAGAAGACCTAAGACAGTTGAGCAACTAGAAGCCTGTATTAGACAAGAATGGGACAACATTCCTATTACTAAACTTGAGCAACTTGTCTCCTCAGTCCCCAGACATTTGCAGACTGTTATAGAAAGAAGAGGGGATGCCACACAGTGGTAAAAATGACCTTGTCCCAACTTTTTTGAGATGTTGATGAACAAATTTAAAATCAACTTATTTTTCCCTTAAAATGATACATTTTCTCAGTTTAAACATTTGATATGTCATCTATGTTGTATTCTGAATAAAATATTGAAATTTGAAACTTCCACATCATTGCATTCTGTTTTTATTCACAATTTGTACAGTGTCCCATCTTTTTTGGAATCGTTTTGTAAAATTACTCAAAATCAAGTAATTTTTTTATTTTTTTATTTTAGTATGCCAAAGTCAACTTGAACCATATAAAATGTAATTTCCCAACAGCAAAATTGTGGCCAGTGAAAATGCTGAGTGGCTAGTAACTCAGCCACTACCCACAGTAGCTGGTGAGCAAAAAAGTTAATGTCAAGTCCTGGTTATAAATTATGTTGTCATCTGATGTCTATTGTCCGTTTGTATTGACCCTCGTTCACAAAGCAGTCTAGTGTAAAATGATTTGTACAAACATTAACAAATTTAGGTAAGTGGGGGCGCATTCCCTTCAAAAACAAATCAAATCCATTGCGTCTTCAGTGGCTACGATGTCGGGAGTACATGAAGAGTGTTATGTTCACTCTTACATCCAACAACAAAACATCTGAGTTGCTTACGAGACATTCTTGTCGCTACAGCTGTTCCTGAACATAGCGGACAATGTACAACTCACTCAGGGCGGGGTCGATGCTGATACAGCAGAGTCCGTCAGCAGTTGTGGGCAGGGCTTATACAAAGTGACATCACTTTGCCCAGCATCTGCAAATGGCTTGTTCTGATACACTGCTTATTTATGGGGATTAAAAAAAGAGTTGTCAGTTGAATTTTATCATTATAGGGTGATTGTGTACACACACTGCCAACACACATTTATGTTCAAACAACATGTAAAACGGAATTTTTCATAACAGGTGCCTGTGACGAGCAGGGCGGGCGAGAACCGTGACGGAACGGCGCGAGGCCGGTGACGCGAGTGATAATGAGGATCACCTGCGAGCCGTGCCGGTCTCGAGTCTCTCACGGAGGAGCTCCGGGAGCATAAAAGGAGGAGCGACAACAGTGAAGGATGAGAGAGGACCAGGCCTGGATATTATTATTGTTATATATGTTTTATTATGTTTGTGTGGCCGGCAGACGTCCGTGAGGGTCTGCCGGCATTACTTTCATTTTGTTCTTTGTTTATTTTGGTATTAAAGTTATGTTAAAATGTTTGCCGGTTCCCGCCTCCTTCTTCCCGTACATACGAACTGTGTTACATTGGTGCCGAAACCCGGGAGGAAGGAGGGACATGCTGTCAGAGAGCCCTCGCTGCTGAGGGGGATTGCGGTGCTGCGGAGTTCGGGCAGTGCGGGAGTATGAAGACCGCAAGAGGCTGCCCGAGGCGGTGGTGCTGGAGCATAGTGAGGTGGGATGAAGAGCTCGGTGCCGTGCCCCTGGGATGAGGTGGGGTGGCTGACATCCAAGAGGGAGCGGAGGAGTCGCCGCCATTCGCCTTTCGTTTTGATCTTTGTTTATTTTGTTATTAAAGTTTTGTTGAATGTTCGCCGGTTCCGGCCTCCTCCTTCCCGTACATACGAACTGTGTTACAGTGCCCTTTCAAGCATGACAAAAGATTATTAAAATTATATTTTAAAATGCATTTTAAAGATTTTTGAAACAGTACTTTTATTTGGCCTTTTATATTATCTTTTGTTAATATTATCTTATCTGAAAGTACAGTTTTAAAAAACCTTTAAGATTTGAAGTACACTAAGGCCACAGTCAATATATTTAGGTACTTTTTTTCCACAAGGTAATATGGATAAAATAAAACCTTGAGTAAATAAACAAGCCAGTCTGGAGTCTGGATGTGAAGATTGGGAGGAATTCTGAAAGTTAATTAAATCATTTGGATATGTGCTGAGCAAAACTCTAGTCCTGCTGGTTATGCTGGCGTGGGCAAGTCATAGGTATCAGCTTGATACTAACTTGATTCTAACAGGAATAAGGAGGCAGTGGAGAGAGCACAGCAGAAATGTGAGGTGGGAGTACTTGAGAAGGTTGAAAATCAGGTGGGCTGCAGCATTCAAGATGAGCTGCAAGGATTTGAGATGCAGTAGTGAAGGCGAAGCTTATCTAGTAATAACTAGATAAGCTTCTAGATAAGTCTGTTTTGCAGGAGGAAACAACTTGTCTTGACTATGGTTTGTAGCCTATGTGGGGTGCACAGGTCACTGTCAAATATGACACTAAGGTTTTCAGCTTTCTGTGAGAGATGGTTAAGTCTCTGCCCCTGAAGGCCACTGATCAGCCACTCTAAAGATGAGCTCCTGAAAAATTATAAAAGATTAAGCCAAAAAGTAAGACAGAGAGTGAAACAACGACAACAAACAGCAGATGAACATCTTGGACTCGGGTAAAGACTGATTTTTTCTCTAGAAAATACATTTTAATAAAAGAAAGAAGACTGGAAGCTGTGGATTAGCATCTAGCTGCTGGATCTCCACTATAACACCTAACTGCAGTTTTCCCTCCAAAACGCTAAAGGATTTTTTAAAGGAACTACAGCTGAATAACTTCAAACAATTGTTGATCTTCACTTGCTAAACAGAGAGGTGAGCACTTTCTGGCAAAAAACTTTAACAAAAACTGTATATTTTGGTTATATTCAAGTGAAAACTCTCATTATTATAAGCTAAAAGCTAAGTTAAGCTGGCTGCAGTTTTGGCTCAGTCCCCAGTCTGATCAGTCTGATCGCCATGGCGACCCCAGCGCAGGCAGAGTGCAGGGAGCTGTCTTACCCAGAGAAGTGCAGAAGTGTGCAGGCCAGAACAAAACACAAATAGAAAACTCTCAGAGACAAAAAAATCCTGATCTTCTGTATGCTGACTACATTCAACTAAATGGGAAAAGAATTAAGAACAACCTCATCTTCCACACCACTCTGATTACGGCATGGAAATCAGCCATCTGTGAGGAATATAAGTACATTTTTAAAGAAGGAATCGGTCGAGGTGGAAGATTAACTATATGCAAAGATGAACTGCTGGACACAGACAACCCCATCCTCACCATAACCTACTACACTAAAGGCACCTTCCTTCTTCAAGGCAATGAAGCCAGCCTGAACTCATTCAAGGAGACTTTCCCCCTGCTGAAGGCCAGAGTCGAGGAGAGACGAGCCTCAAGCAAATGGCACAGACTCTGAGGAGGAAGACCCAGTCAATCTTTCACCTTCACCATCTGACCATCGACTGAGAGACAGTTTAGCTTTGCTGGAACTGGACTTCACTGAATTCAAAGAACATGCTCAGCTCAAACTCTCAGACACACACAACACAAACATGTCCATCCAAGAGCTCAAAGATGAACTCAGGCAGCTGAAGAAAGACACTAACTCCTCCATCACTGAACTCTCAAGAGCTCTCAGAGAACTAAAAGAAGAAAACCAAACTCTCTGCACACAGATATGCAAGCTAGAGAAGGACAAAGAGAGAAAGGAAAATAACTTCTCCAGACAGCTGCAAGAAATGAGAGAGCAGTTACAGAAAAACACAGAAGACAACACAATTCACCTCAGCACAGCTCCTACTACAGACTACACAAACACAGACAGCGAGCCTGCCACAAACACAGACACCCGCAGAAACACACACATCACCTGCCTACCCTCCTGAACCTGATCCAGATGTTCTCCTCCTCATGGACTCTAATGGAAAGTTCTTGGACCCACAGAAACTCTTCCCACATCAGACAGTCACTGCAAAGTGATGCAGCACAACAGGCCACAGCAGATCATCAGACACTTCACAGGACACCCATCATGTGTTATAATCCACACCGGGACTAATGACCTCCACTCGCTGCGCAACAACACTGCTGATGCTGTCAGGAAAATGGCAGAAATTGCCAGCAAAAAAATCCCAGAGTCCCGAATCATCATCTCCACACTTCTCCCACGACGTGACACACCACCACACATCATCTACAGCATCAATGCTGAAATTTCCTGCAGATGTTCTGCACTCCCAAACGTGCACCTGGTCCACCACCACCACCACATCGGCCTCCAACACCTGTATGATGGACTCCATCTACAAAAAGATGCAGTGCGTGTTTTTGCAAAAACCTTAAAAGATGCAGCCCAACATCACCAAGACACCTATTACCAACTCCAGAACAGTACCGACCCATCCACCCCTACAGTGTACATGCCCAGACACACCCCTCCGACCCCGGTGAGGAAAGACGTCAGCTGGACAAGCATCCTACATCATCCACCACACCCACACCCAACTATGGCTCACTACACACCTGTAAACCTGCGGTCAACAACTTCACACCCACCTGCTGGCCATCAAGCCCCCATCAGGAAGAAGAAACCAAAGCCCTGGATCTGGCCAAACACATTTCTGTTACTACAGTTGGAAAATTTCATTGCTGGTTAAAAATAAACAAACAAGTTGGCATTTCAACTACCGATACATATATCTGTGCCATCTACATTCCTCCAGCAGAATCCCCTTACTATGATGGAAATATCTGAGCAACCTCCACACAGAAATCAGCCATTTCCAGGCCCAGGGAAATGTGCTTCTGTGTGGAGACTTCAATGCAAGAACAGGAACTGAACCTGATAACATAGATCCAAAGGGCAATGAATATGTCTTTGGCCAAAACCCCCTGAGCCTCACAAAAAATCTCCCACCAAGAAACAGCCTTGACCAAACTGTAAATAAAAACGGTAGAGAGTTAGTGCAGCTCTGCCGAGCCTCGGGCCTGTGCATTCTTAACGGCAGGATCAGAGGGGACTCTTTTGGGAGGTTCACATATTGTTCAGGTCTTGGAGCTAGTGTAGTTGACTATGCCATCACTGACATGGACCCTTCCTCCTTCAGTGCATTTACTGTCAAACAGCAAACTCCACTCTCTGACCATAACCAAACTAACATCTATATCAAAATTAATCACACACCAGAACAAAACAGGCTGGAAACCTGCAAAATGTATCAGGTCCAGCAGAGATACAAATGGGCTCCAGACAGCCCAGACAAATTTATCCGGAAGAACTAAAAAATTTAATAAATACATTCATAAATAAGAAATTTAAAACAACTAAAGATGGTGTTAATTTGGCTACAAATGAAATAAATTACATATTTAAAAAAGCAGCACACAGAAGTGAATTGAAAAAGAAAGGCAAAAAATATACTAAAAATACCCCAAAAGATGAAAAATGGTTTGACTCAGACTGCAAAACATTAAGGAAACAACTTAGAAAATTCTCAAATCTGAAACATAAAGAACCAAACAACACAGACATCAGAACTGAATACTGTTTACAGTTTTTTCCAATTGCTAACACACTAAAATGACATGCACAGCACAATTATTTAAACTGACACACAGAGAGCAAAACTTCTTCTCAAGTCTCCAAAAGTCTAAACACCTTTTCTGTTTTACACACATTTTGCATTTCAAAATAGCACTTTTTAAATTCACTAAATACAGTTCTCTGCATAAGACACAACAATCTGACATAAAGTCACATGTTTGCCATTTCAAAACACTGCCATTCAAAATGACACTACATGAGCTAATTGTCCAATTACATGTGCCACCTGGCCAAACACCTCAGTGGTTAATTGTTAACACTTCAATCAGGATGTAAGCACTATGAAAAGACCACAGGTGAGAACCTTTTTTTTTTACAACAACAATGGAAGACATTGCAGAGAGAGGAAGAGGAAGAGGAAGAGGGAGAGGGAGGTTGAGAATAAGAGGGGGAGGAAGAGTGAGAGGTAGGGGTAGAGCAGGTAGAGGAGTTCATGGCCAAAGAAGACAAACACTTTCAAATGAAATCAGAGCAACCTTAGTAGATCATGTCATCAACCATGGGTTGACAATGCGTGAGGCTGGACAGAGAGTGCAGCCAAACTTGAGCCGTTTTACTGTCGCCTCTGTCATCCGGACCTTTAGACTGGAGAACAGGTATGTAACCAAAATTTCATGTAGTACACATGTAGTATACTCCATGTCATAGTGTATCAGTTGAGTGACACCTGTTTACTTAGTGTATGACATCAGCCATTCATGAACTGTACAAGTTTCCTGTACAATGTACTCTACTGTGGGGGAAAATATTTAGGCTGCATTGTCCAAGCCCTATATATATTTTTATTTTATTTTTTCTAAAGGACTGAGAGACGACACCATGGTGGAGGAAGGGGCCAAATGTTCACCGGGGTACAGGAAGCTGCCATTGTAAACTTGGTTTTGGAAAATAATGAAATCAGATTAGGAGAAATTCAAAGCCACATCATCCAAGACAACACCTTATTCAACAACATTCAACGAGTTAGTCTGTCCACATTGGCTCGCATTCTCAAGCGAAACCAAATCAGAATGAAACAACTTTATAAGGTGCCGTTTGAGAGAAACTCTCAAAGAAACAAAGAGTTCAGACGAGCATATGTGGATGTAAGTACTATATTGACTGCAGTACACTACACACAACATTGTTTCCCAGTGTACTGGATAACACCATATTGAGTGATTTTTGTTCTTTGTTTTCAGGGAGTACTGGAAATGGATGCTCATGCAATCCCACATGAGTTCATCTTTATAGATGAGGCTGGGTTCAACCTAGCAAAGACCAGAAGAAGAGGGAGAAACCTCATTGGCCACAGAGCCATTATAGATGTTCCTGGCCAACGTGGTGGGAACATCACAATGTGCGCTGCCATCTCCAATATGCATGGTGTCCTCCACCGTCATGCCAAACTTGGACCATACAACACAGCCCATATTCTCACATTTCTGGACAGACTTCACAACATTCTCATACCACCAGAGCGTATGAATGATGCAGACCATCAAAGAAACCGCTACGTTGTAGTATGGGACAACGTGAGCTTTCATCGTGCAGCCCCAGTCCAAAACTGGTTTGCTGACCACCCAACATTTCTCGTGCAATACCTCCCACCATACTCACCATTTCTGAACCCCATAGAAGAATTCTTTTCGGCATGGCGGTGGAAGGTATACGACCGGCAGCCCTTTGTGCGCATGCCTCTTGTGCAGGCCATGGAAGAGGCATGTGATGAGATTGATGTGGGTGCAATTCAGGGATGGATAAGGCGCTTCTTCCCTCGATGTCTGGCAAGGGAAGATATTGCCTGTGATGTTGACGAGGCGTTGTGGCCAGACCCGGCTGTGCGGCAAGATGCTGCCTAATTATTTTTCTTGCCTTTTTTTTTTTTGTTTGTTGTTTTTACTGTAATATATTTTTTTTCAGAAATTTTCTTTTTCAGTTTACTTTTTTTGTAAGAATATTTTTGTTCAGTCCCATGTAAATATATCTGCTGTGCTTATGTTGTACTGACTTGTTTACTGTAGTGAAGGAAAAAAAATAAAAATGTTGCAACAGCATGTGGGTGTATCTGCAAATATTTCTGTGCATGTGAACAATCTGATACATATTTTAGTATTATGGCAAAGCATACTAAAGATGGGGGTGCTTTTCATTATGCCCAACAGTGTGTAGGTGGTTAGGCAAAAATCTGGTAATATGAATGAAGTGTGTGCCATTTCATGCAAAAGTTTGATTTTGATAATGTTATGTGTAGTTTCGGTTGCAGTGCTTCATTTTGCAGGATATATGAGGTATTTTGCAGTTTGGGTGTGTGGTTTTGTGAATTGTGTTAAGTGTTTTGATAAAACCAGACTAGTTTGAAAAATTGTGTGTTAGCAGTTGGAAAAAACTGTAAAACTAAAACTATACAAAGACACATTTAGAGTGATAAAGCAACACCATCTGACCAAAAGTTTACAGGAAATAGAAAATTCAATAAATCAGAATCAGTTCTGGGATATGTGGAATAATCTGAGCACAACAAAACCACAAGACCTAACAATACAAGACGGAGAAATCTGGACAAAACATTTTGAACATTTATATAAAGAAATCCCACCAAAACAACTCAATGACAATTATAATCTGATCAACCAAAATCTACAAATTTATGAAGACACAATTAAAAATAATCAAAATCCACTCGACTTCCCAATTACACATGAAGAATTAACAAATAAACTCAAAAGCCAAAAATGTAAGAAATCTTGTGGTGCTGACAGCATTCTGGGTGAAATGCTGAAAAAACAGCACACCTGAGCTGCAGACGGCTGTGCTCAAATTATTCAACATTGTACTTAGTTCAGGCTGTTTACCTGACATCTGGAGCCAAGGACTTATTACCCCAATTCATAAGAGTGGGAATAAATTGGACCCTAATAATTTCAGAGGCATTTGTGTGAGCAGTAATCTGGGGAAGTTATTTAGCAGTATTTTAAACAATAGAATTGTAAGCTTCCTTACCGAACACAATGTCCTGAGTCCGAGTCAGATTGGCTTCCTTCCAAATCACAGAACAACTGATCACATTTACACCCTACACACCCTAATCAATAAACACGTAAAACAGAACAAAAACGGAAAAATATTTGCATGCTTTGTCGATTTCAAAAAAGCATTTGATTCTATTTGGCACAACGGTGTCACAGACACGTCAGGTTCCACCTCCCTGCAGTATCCATGCACACAATCAACAGAGTTCTGATTACCGCCACCTGCACGTCATTAACTCAGCAATCACCAGCACCATATAACCACCATACTCACACACAGTCTTTGTCCGGTCTCGTTTGCACTACAACCTCTGTATGCTTACCTTAAGGACTCCAAACGCCATACTTACCTGCTCCAGTCGTCTCCTCCATTTCCTGTTCTCCTCGTGTGCCTACCTACCTACCTGCCTGTGTGTAAGTGAATGTCTCCGCCACTATCCTCCAACCCCACTCTCTATCTGCATCTGAAAAACATCACAAGGACAGTATCACGTTCTCTCCATCATCCAAGAACTGCTTATCTGCTCATCATTACCATGTGCTCTGCTGTTTCACCAATAAACCTACTTGTATTGCTTTTACTCCTGCCTCCGTGTCTCTGTTGTAACAAACGGATTATATTACAAACTTTTACAAAGCGGTATAGGGGGTAAAGCTTACGACAATATTAAATATGTATTCGAACAAAAAATATGCAATACGAATTGGCAACAAACATACAGAATTCTTCACCCAGAAGACAGGAGTGCGGCAGGGCTGTAGCCTGAGTCCAACGCTGTTCAGCATTTACATTAATGAACTAGCGGTGCAGCTGGAAGAGTCTACAGCTCCCGAACTCACTCTACAAGACCAGAACATCAAGCTCTTGCTGTATGCAGATGATCTGATGCTGCTGTCACCCACTGCACAGGGACTACAGCAGCACCTGGACCTGCTGGATGACTACTGCCAGAACTGGGCCCTGGCAGTAAACCTCAAGAAGACCAACATTATGGTTTTCCAGAAAAAGCCCAGATGTCAGGAACACAGATATCAGTTCAGTCTAGCCAGCACCGCCCTAGAACACACGATGCAGTACACTTACCTCGGTCTGATCATCACTGCATCGGGGAGTTTCAGTATGGCAGTGAATGCTCTCAAAGAGCTCTATACGCCATCAAGAAAAAATTCCAAAACATTGATTTACCAATTCCAATCTGGTGTAAAATCTTTGATAGTGTGATTCAGCCCATTGAATCACAGTGATCAGAGCTACACTAGATGGGACAGACATCCAACAGAAGCCCTACACACAGAATTCTGCAAAATGATCCAAAAATTACAAAGAAGAACACCCAACAATGCATGTAGGGCAGAATTAGGCCGATTCCCATTGATTATTAATATGCAAAAAAGATCCCTCAAATTCTGGATGCATCTAAAATCAAGTCCCACAGAATCGCTACATTTTAAAGCATTACAAACCCAAGAACTGAACCCCGAAGAGTCCCCTCAATCAGCTGGTTCTGAGACTTACTAACCTGACTGACTCTACTAACACTAACCATTTCTCAAAACAGCACTGCTTCTCCAAACATCAAAATAAACCAAATTATCAAACAATCTAAAAATACATATCTGGAACATTGGGATGAGGAAACTAAACCACAAAGTAAATTACAATTCTATTGAACTCTGAAATTAAATTATGAATTAGAAGAATATCTCCAAAGTGTCAAAGACACAAAGCAGAGACGGATTCTGACCAAGTACAGGCTCAGTGAGCACAGTCTAGCCATCGAGACCGGCAGACACAGAAAGAACTGGCTACCCAGAGAGCAAAGGGTGTGTGTTCACTGCAGGACAGGAGAGATCGAGACAGAGATGCACTTCCTCCTTCACTGTCAAAAATACATATCAATTAGAGATCTCTACTTTACCAAATTTTGTAACATAATAAAGAACTTTACTGCCATGAGTGAAGTAGAACAAATAAAGCTAATATTAGGAGAGCGACCGACAGCAGCACTGACTGCGAGATGCGTGTGGATGTGCCACAGCCTGAGAGACAGCAGGTGAATGTGTGTAATGTGTGTGTCTGACCTCAGTGTGTTTCCCTACCGTCCACCACAGTGACCCTCCGTATGTGTGTGTGTGTATATATTTGTTTAACCACTGTGGTAAAAAATGTTCAGACATGTTCTATTGTGATACACTGTTAATTTAAAGGTGCCCTAGAATCAGAATTTGAATTTACCTCGGCATATTTGAATAACAAGAGTTCAGTACATGGAAAAGAAATGCCGTGAGTTTCAAACTCCATTGTTTCCTCCTTCTTATGTAAATCTCATTTGTTTAAAAGACTTCCGGAAAACACTCGAATCTCAACATAACACCGACTGTTACGTAACAGTCGGGATCATTAATATGTATGACCCCAATATTTGCATATACCAGCCCATTCGACGCATTAGACAAGGAAAGGCAGAATTAAGGTCTGGATCTGTGCACAGACAAGGTAAGCAAGCAAGAACAACAACAGCGAAAAATGGCAGATGGAGCAATAATAACTGACATGATATCATGATATTTTTAGTGATATTTGTAAATTGTCTTTCAAAATATTTCATTAGCATGTTGCTAATACTGTTAAATGTGGTTAAAGTTACCATCGTTTCTTACTGTATTCACGGAGACGAGAGTCGTTGCTATTTTCATTTTTAAACATGTGCAGTCTGTATAATTCATAAACACAACTTCATTCTTTATAAATCTCTCCAACAGTGTAGAATTAGACATTAGCCACAGAGCATATAGCCTCAAACTCACACAGAATCAAACGTAACCATCTAAATAAATACTATACTCACATAATTCGAAGCATGCATACAGCATGCATGACGAACATCTTGTAAAGATCCATTAGAGGGTTATATTAGCTGTGTGAACTGTGTTTATGCGATGTGGCAGAGGAAGCGCATCTCTTAAAGGGGCCGTGCTGAAAAAATCAGTGCATAGTTAATGATGCCCCAAAATAGGCAGTTAAAAAAATTAATTTAAAAAAATCTATGGGGTATTTTGAGCTGAAACTTCACAGACACATTCAGGGGACACCTAGGACTTGTATTACATCTTGTAAAAAACAATCTAGGGCACCTTTAAGTTTAAGTTATGTTGTAATATTTGATAGCATTATGATATTTGATATTTTCTTCTATTATACAGATGTTTTTATTATTGTTTTATGTATGCTTTGGCAATATTGTATTATTTACAGTCATGCCAATAAAGCAATTTTGAATTTGAATTTAAGTTGTCTTGAAATGACAAGGTATTGTAAGAGTGATTTTTCAGATGAAAGGAGGATTTCTCCCTCCTTTCAGATGAACCTTCTCTTTTGACTTAAAGTTATTTATATTTTTGGAAAAATTAGCTCACTTGGTATTACAGCTACAACAGCTATTTGATAGTGTGTTAATGTAAGCATGCAAGAGTCTCAAACAAAAATATCTTTAATTGTCTTTTTGACACTCCCACCATTATATCTTTTTTAGAGGAATTTTTGACCCACTTAAGTAGGACATCTTTAAGTGTAATTTAACAATACTCTCATTGCAACTGTCACTGGACTCATCAGAACCAATATTTTGTTTATTCTGATTTTAAAAGACCAATCCGTAAGGGAATGTTTCACCCTTTTAACCTCTTCATCCTTACTTTTTATGTTTTCACTTTTGGGTACACAAAAAATGCCTCTTCATCCATCATGTTCATCTTTGCTTGTTAATGTCATACATGCTGTATTCTGAACTGATGGGAGAGCAAGGTCACTTTTTTCACTTATTACTTTTTTTTTAATAATTTACAGATTTTAAAAACAAATTACTACTATTAATGGTTAAATGTGTTCTTGTACATATGATTTTTTAAAATAAAATTTAAAAATAAATTTATTTACTACTATTATGCACATTGTGTGTTTGCATAGATTACATCAATGAATTAAGTAAAAAAAAAAAAAAGAAAAAAAAAAAAGGAATTAATTACTATAGCATTTTTGTGCCCACATTGTAAAGTTGCTTGAAATGAAAATTCACCCAAACTATTTTCTAAATAATGTTATAATTAATGTTATGTTATAAATCTTATGGTAACACTTTAGTTTAGGGTCCTAACAACAAAACATCTGAGTTGCTTACGGTCTCACTAGTTGCTTATTAGGTGCTTAACTAGTTGCTTATTAGGTGACGCATATTTTTTTTTTTTTATGGACTGGATATACATAGCAGCGTTACATCACCGTTCATTCCTCAAGTCTGTGGAAACACGCACCTGGTTTGTGACCGGCTCCTGTTCACCTGGCCTCCATTTGAGCTTGATTTTGGTAGAATGTTAATATATTGACACTGTGACGAGCAGGGCGGGCGAGAGCCGCGAGGGAACGGCGCGAGGCCGGTGACGCAAGTGATAACGAGCATCACCTGCGAGGTGCACCGGCCTTGAGTCTCTCATGGAGGAGCTCCGGGAGCATAAAAGGAGGAGCGACGACAGTGAAGGATGAGAAAGGACCAGGTCTGGACTTTACATTATGTTTTATTATGTTTGTGTGGCTGGCAGACGTCCGCGAGGGTCTGCCGGCATTACTTCCCTTTTGGTCTTTGTTTATTTTACATTAAAGTATGTTGAACGTTCGCCGGTTCCCGCCTCCTTCTTCCCGTCTCCTCCTTCCCGTATCTACGAACTGTGTTACATTGGTGCCTCTGCTGTCGGAGAGCCTTCGCTGCTGAGGGGGATCGCGGTGCTGTGGAGTTCGGGCAGCGTGGGAGTGAAGACCGCGAGAGGCTGCCCGAGGCGGTGGTACTGGAGCCTTGTGAAAGGTGGGACGAAGGCCCAGATGCCGTGCTCCTGGGACGAGGTGGGGTGGCTGCCGTCCTGGAGGGAGCGGAGGAGTGCCGTCGTCCGACGTGGGTCGAAGCCTGCTACCATCCGCCATGAAGGGGAGGAGCAGGGGACGGCGGACTCGCTGCCAGCTGCCCTCAACCGGAGGAGCCATCGCCGGCCGCCAGGAGGCGGTTGAGGATCGGGCCGTCCACCAAGCGTCCAGTGCCATCTCATGGCACCATGAGGAAGAGCCTCTCAGTTGGCTGAGGACCGAGTGGCAGTGTCTGGGAGCCGGACCCAGAATTTTTTTTTTTTCTCTTTTTCCTCTCTTCCCTCTCTCATCCTGTCGCTCCCCTTGCTTCCGTCTCCTTTCTCTCGTCCTCTCTGTCCTTACCCCCAGGTGCTGCGGCCGCCGAGACAGGCCCCCGGGGGGGGGAGAAAGCGCAGTCGCGGGAGTACCCCCTGGCCTGCGAGGGGCGATCGGGGTATGTGACGAGCAGAGCGGGCGAGAGCCGTGAGGGAACAGTGCAAGGCCAGTGACGCAAGTGATAACGAGCATCACCTGCGAGGCGCACCGGCCTTGAGTTTCTCACAGAGGAGCTTTACGTTATGTTTTATTATGTTTGTGTGGCCGGCAGACGTCCGCAAGGGTCTGCCTGCATTACTTTCCTTTTGGTCTTTGTTTATTTTACATTAAAGTATGTTGAACGTTCGCCGGTTCCCGCCTCCTTCTTCCCGTATCTACGAACTGTGTTACAGACACATGCAAGTGTCTGGCCATATAAAGCAACTTAGACAACACAGTGTTTAATTAAAAACACTGTATTTTTTATTTCCTGATAAGTAGAGGTTTTGGACACTTGGGGTTTCCACCCAACAGCGACGATATAAATTTATTTTGCTTATGTCACAATATGAGGTAAATCCAGCCCTGCAGAGAACAGGCTTGGCTCCAGAACGCGAACCATTCTGGTGGAAAAGGGGTATTAGAGAAGTCTGTCGGTTTCACCGGATTATCCAGTTCTGATGACATACACAGGTCTTCATTTAGTCCCTGATGAAGCTCACATTCATCATCCTCCACTTTTGATTGCAACACACACATCTAAAAATCCAATCGGGAACCAAGACCCGTCCTACATTTTTTCATTTTTGATAATCTGTTACACTCGGATGTAAATCACAATACGGAAGTAACAATCTATCTCATTGCAACTTTACATTTCTGGGCCATTTCTGCACCAATTATTACTGGATTTGGATTAAAAAGTTTTTGCATTAGTTTTTGGAATGAGGAAGTTAGGCGAAAAAATATAACTGTTGTCACTGCATCACCCACACTACAAGATTACATGTTGATAATTTTAACCACCCTTGGCAATATTGAAGCATCTGCATCAGCTCAAGACAGACTCTGATTGCATCACTGAACTGGTCATTCCTAATTTGTGAAACTCTTTTCTGCAACAGCTAAATATCTAAGAGCTGGGAGAATGGCCTCAGATTCAGATGTCAAGTGTTTGTAAAATGTTGTCTGTCACAGTGTAAAACTCGCTGGCACAGTGATAGTTAAGGTGTTTTGATTGGTTGCTGACTGCCTCAAGTCAAAAGAGCCTCTATAAAATGGTTCAATGTAAATATATGGGATATTCTGACCAATTTATCACCAGGGAGACGAAAATACACCAGTTGCTTAGAAAAGCACACCCCCTCCTCACCAAGCTGTAGGATTTGAGGTATCATTCATGTCTGTAATACAAACAGAGCAGTATGAGTTGAGTGTCAAAGTGTAATGCTTTGGTATAATCTGTAACCCAATAAAGGGTGATGATGGATTTTGATCCCTTGCCATCCACTTGTCCTGGGAGGATGATGAGTAATAAAGACCTCATCTGGTTGAAATAAGCTGTGAGTCACAGGAAGCCTTTTACAGCTCCACAAGCAGCTTGAGAAGTCAAAATCATTATCTATAGATTGAACTTCATTCTTCTTGTTTAGAGTGTGATATTCATTAGCCCTTTGTATCCACAAAGTGATTAGATGTCCCTGGGAACAAAAGTGAAGAGTGGTTGTTGGATAGAAGGGATGTCACTGATGAGGACTCTCTCATATGATTGCTGTCAAAGCTGCTGGATGTCACATGTGTTTCTGAGAGGCTGCAGACAGTAATGGGGTGTTAAAGGATAAGTATAACATGACCCAACACTTGACAACATCCACTATGGTTTTTGGACACCACAACAAATGGATTTAAGGGTATGGGGGCAATTTCGGACACAGCCCAAAACTAAAAAAAGCAGGGAAACAGGAACTAAAGGAAACAGAACAGAATGTCAAAATAAAAGTCAATAAAATGGAACATAAATGTGACAGTTAATAATACAAAAGTAAATAAAAATGTCCTTAAAAGAAAACATTGCAATGTGTAAAAAATTACTATGAACTGCACTAAAATAAAAATAAAAATTATTAAGTATGAATATTAAAATAATAAATTAAATAGAATAAAAAGGTACCACTTTATATTAATAACATTTAAATAAATGATTTAAAGGTGCCATCGAATTGAAAATTTAATTTACCTCGGCATAGTTGAATAACAAGAGTTCAGTACATGGAAATTACATACAGTGAGTCTCAAACTCCATTGTTTCCTCCTTCTTATATAAATCTCATTTGTTTAAAAGACCTCTGAAGAACAGGCGAATCTCAACATAACACCGACTGTTACGTAACAGTCGGGATCATTAATATGTACGCCCCCAATATTTGCATATGCCAGCTCATGATCGAGGCATTACACAAGGGCAGGCAGTATTAATGTCTGGATCTGTGCACAGCTGAATCATCAGACTAGGTAAGCAAACGAGGACAACAATAAATAAATGGATAAATGGCAGATGGAGCAATAATAACTGACATGATCCATGATATCATGATATTTTTAGTGATATTTGTAAATTGTCTTTCTAAATGTTTCGTTAGCATGTTGTGGTTAAATGTGGTTAAAGTTACCATTGTTTCTTACTGTATTCATGGAGACAAGAGTCATCGCTATTTTCATTTTTAAACACTGGCAGTCTGTATAATTCATAAACACAACTTCATTCTTTATAAATCTCTCCAACAGTGTAGCATTAGCCGTTAGCCACAGAGCACTATCAAACTCATTCAGAATCAAATGTAAACATCCAAATAAATACCATACATACACGATTAGACATGCTGCATGACGAACACTTTGTTAAGATCCATATTGCATCTTGTAAAAAAACGTTCGATGGCACCTTTAAAAAGTACCTGCATATAATTATACAGCTGTAATACAATTACACTTTTGACCCTAACCTTACTCCTTCCTTAACCCACCCGTAGATCTAACCATACCACTAAACCTGTCCCTAAACTTACCCATGTCCCACCTCAATAGCAGCAAAGTGTTTTGCAATACAACATGATTACACCTAACAATTATTCTAAATACATATAACAACACCAATTCTAAAGTGTGAACGAATAAAAATATTATAAAACAATATTATTGTTACAATAATATTAAAATATAATTTTTGGTGAATGTCTGAATTTCTGTGGCTTTTCTAAAACATTGTGACTTCAGCACTGTGGGTTGAACAGTGAGATGTCATGACAGACATGAACAGAGGCAAAATATCCAGTTATCTGTCCTCTCTTTCCACACTGACAGCTACTTTCAGTTGTTGCATGAGAAAGTCTCTTGACACATCTGCTGAGGATTACATCATTGTTATAGCAACCAAAGCAGATACAATAGATATTGACTATACTGTCTGAACAAATGGGTCTGATTTCGTCACTTTCCAAAATGGCAAAGATAGTCAGTCCTACATATTGGATTTGAAAAGCAAATCAAATTTATTTGCAGTGTAAACAGAACCTTACTGTTCACCCAGGACCTGTTTTTTAATTGGTCTTATTTGACTATAGTGTAAGTTTTTTTTTTTTTTTTTTTTTTTTTTTTGGCATTTTACACCATAAGTGCTGTGTTTTTAAGATGCTGTGTCAAAGGCTATTGGCTCTTTTAACTGAATTTGAAAGTTCTATTCCTATAGCCACAAAATTGTGAATGTACTATTGCTTTTATGCAACAGTTCAACAGATAACAAGTTAATATTTAAAGGTGCCCTAGAACCAGTTTTTAAAAGATGTAATATAAGTCTAAGGTGTCCGCTGAATGTGTCTGTGAAGTTTCAGCTCAAAATACCCCATAGATTTTTTTTAATAAATTTTTTTAACTGCCTATTTTGGGGCATCATTAACTATGCGCCGATTCAGGCTGAGCGGCACCTTTAAATCGCGTGCTCCCTGCCCCCCCGAGCTCTCGACTATAATACAGTGCGTTTACAAAGTTCACACAGCTAATATAACCATCAAATGGATCTTTACAAGATGTCCGTCATGCATACTGCATGCATGTGTCGGATCATGTGAGTATAGCATTTATTTGGATGTTTACATTTGATTCTGAATCAGTTTGATAGTGCTCTGTGGCTAAAGCTAATATTACACACTGTTGGAGAGATTTATAAAGAATGAAGTTGTGTTTATGCATTATACAGACTGCAAGTGTTTAAAGTGCCTGTTCTTCAAAGGTCTTTTAAACAAATGAGATTTACACAAGAAGGAGGAAACAATGGAGTTTGAGACTCACTGTTTCATTTCCATGTACTGAACTCTTGTTATTCAACTATGCCGAGGTAAATTTAATTTTTGATTCTAGGGCACCTTTAATAACTTACATTTTAGACACAATATTGCTAGTTGTTTAGTTCCTGTCTCTATAAAGCCCCTCCTTCCAAAAAGTGTAAATGTGCTCTCATAGGTCAGCTGAACCACTGTGTTGTAATTAGTCAACCATTTCTTCAGGCATGTTTTGGAAATGTCACACCCCTTACCTTAACAGTGAGTTTCAACACACTACTAATGCAACTCAACCAGGCCTCACCCCCCCTTTTTTTGCATTTGCCTTGAGTGGGATTTATTATTATAAGGAATATTGCGACTTTTACGTTTTCAGAAGAAAACTCAAGACTACAAATAATTCCTGGAAGTTCAGAAACAGTGCACACTGAAGGCAGGAACACACCAAGCCGACGGTTGGCCGTCGGGCAGTTTTTGTTCATCGACGACTAAGTTTTCTCAGTGTGTTCTGCACCGTCGGCTGAAATTGGTCCTCGTCTGCTTTTTTCTGCCGGTTCGACATGTTGAATTGGCGTCGGAGCTCGTCGGTCCATCTGATCATTATGATTGGCTGTTCAGCTACTGCCACCTACTGGTTCAGAAAGGCATTTCATCTTAAGCAGGCGCAGACCGTACATGCTACTTGGCCGTCGGGTGTCGAGCGATGGTTTGGTGTGTCAGGGCAACTTTGGACACAGACACTGCCGACATGAGCCAACCCCACAGTCTGCTTTCGTTGCCACTAGTTTTTTTCTTGCAATTGCGAGTTTACATTTTGCAATTCTGAATTCTTTTCACAATTCAGATTTTTTTTCTTGCAATTTTGACTTTTTTCTCAGAATTGTGAGATATAAACTTTCTCCAATTCTGAGGAAAAAAAGACTGAACACGCAATTGCGAGTCATACAGTCAGAATTGTAAGTATGTAATTGTAATTGTAAGAATTGTCTTTTTTTTCCTCAGAATTGGACTTTATAACTTGTCATTGCAGGTTTATATCTCACAATTCTGAAATAAAAGTCAGAATTGCGAGATGTAAACTCATTACCATAGATTCAGTTCTTTAAAAATATGTATTTCCATACTTCCACGCACCCTCCTTGGGCAGACATCACACATCATCAGCATGTTCTGTAAGGCTATGCAGAGTTGTAGACAGACAGTCACTGAGTGCCACAAACAAACAGCAGCAGCTTTACAGTTCCTCCTGTATCAAAACAACATGCTTATGCTGCATTCACATGCTATGTCACAACCAAAATTAAGAGATGGCAACCGTGACGTTTCACCTGGAGCTGTTCACGTCCTCACACTCGGATTATGCACTTCTATATCAACACTATCAATGCCGAAATGAATCTGCAGCAGTCAGGTGGTACAAGTAAGTTGTTTACGTTCATTATTATTGTAATATTATGTGCTTTGAGACATGAGGTAATTTAACACCTTCTCTGGCTGTGCGCGTTAATGTGTTTTGAAGGAGGCGTGGCTTTGGAGATGCCCTGAAGGGAGGGTGGGATTTCATGCTTTAAAAGATAGCTTGCTATTACAATTCAATGTATAGGCTAATTTAAACCGACATTATATGTTAAACCAACAGCACTAATAACAACAACTCTAAATCAGTGTTAGGTACCACACTGTTCCTTGCTATCATACTTCAAATTGCTTAGGCTGATTACAATCACAGTTGCCCCAGCAGGAGGGTTCTACTCTTTTATATAAAATATTTAAATCGTTAAAGTATTTAATGATCTGTTTATGGTGCTGCACAGTTTGTCCTTAGTTCACATATGTAATTTACACCCCACAGGAGCAGAACAGCAGTCCTCTAGGTCAGGGGCGAGAATCATTTTACAGAAAGCACTCATGGGCAATCGCCAAGCCTACTCAACAGTGACGGCTGATTTACCTGCTAAACTTACTTCACCATGATGGAAAGCAAAGGTGGCGCTGGATGGAGAAAAACAATAAAATGGAGAGAGATAAATGAGAATGTGCAGAGGCGAGAAAGACTGTAGAGCGGCGTGTTAATGATTGGAGATGAAAATAAGATTAGCGGGCACCTGTGCGAGAGAGAGAAAGAGAGAGTACGTGGGTGAAATTGAGCAAGTCCGGCTACCGCTAAAGAGAGGCAAAATAGTGAGAATGCAGAAAGAAGATTGTGTGATAGCGACGACACATGATACGCAGATAGGCTGAGATTACTGAAAAGGCAATGTAGAAAAACAGAAGCGGGTAATGAAAAAAGGACAGATAAGAATTGGTATCGCTGAGAGGGAGAATACTCTTGTTAAGCCATACCAGGATGAGACGGCTTTGTGCAGAACACCACAGAGAGCACAAAACACTTGATTAATGCTCAGATTGTGAGAGGTGCTATGTCAGCTTGGAGAAGAAAGAGAAGAAAAGCTAGGTCTCTTGGTACAGGGCAGCTCTAGAATTGGACATGCTGAGAGAAAGCACTTGATTGGCACCTAGAGAGATTGTTTTTTTTCTTTTTTTTTTGTACTAGTCTGTGCGTTTGTTCTCGTCTCCTTTAGTCTTTTGAATGTTGCCTGTGGTAGCTTGATGTAAATATATTCAACTAATGTCTCCCTCTGATTTCTTTACAAAACATAGGTCTTTTCATTATGACAATACGACAAAGGCTGCCACAAACTCTGTTGCATGCTGAGCAGGGTCAGTTTCCATTAATACCACAAGAGAGCACTCAATTCCTGCAGAAAAATCACACCAGACTCCATATGCAGAGAATCGATGAGGATGGAAACAGCTACACAACATGCATCACATTTTTTTCATGAACGAAACCTAGAAATGGAAACATTTCATACAAAGAATCATTGACATAAAATGAATAGGAAATATTTAAATTCAAACAAGCACGCGTGTGATATTGAGAATGTAAACTCATTTGCACGCAAGGTCAAATTATCTTGCCTCCACTGAAGCACAACACAAGATGCTCTTTGGATCATTAATTTGTGAAAAATGCCTGTAATAGCATTATATCTCAAAGATGTTTGCTGTTCATTTATTAAAAGTTAAATAGTATCAGGGTTGTTTAAAATATTACAGATGAAATATGATTAAATGATAAACTATTTGTCAAAGTGATATTATGAATATGTACAAAGATCATCAGGCTTTGTACAAACTACATTCCATGTCAGTTGAAGTGCTGCTGTAATTAAAGAAAAAGAGAGATAAAAATTGTGCTTAATTTTGTAGGAAGCCCTGGATTTTAAGTTGAAAAATATATATATTTTTTTTTCTCAGCATTTTTTTTTTTTTTTTTTTTTTGTCTGTTATATTTTCCTTTTGTTTTATTTTTATTTTTTGAGATAACACACATACACTCACAGAGAAGCAAGCCAACAATAGGGCTTTTCACTGCGTTTAACCCCGGGTTATCGTAGTTCTAAACACCACTTTTAACCCCGGTAATGGAACGTTTCACACTTGTAATTTAGAAGCGGGGTTAACACCGCTTTTTACCCGAGGTTAGCACTCCTTTTACGGTGTTAACCCTGCATTGTGGTGCCAAACTTGTACAGTGTGAAATGATGCGGTGTTAGAATGTTATGCTACACGCTTAGCAATGGATAGGCTAACTAATAGCGTGCCTCATATAGAGGGTATGCATCGACGTCACTTTCCCGCCGAAAACGCGCTTCCCCAGCCAGACTGAGTGGCAAAAGAACCAGCTGCGTAACTGGATTATAGGAGAAACGGCGAAAACGCGAGTAAAACTAACGAATTACCCTAAAGGTTGGACTCGAAAGTGTTTCTTACAACTTGTCATATAAACCTAATCCATGGATATTGACATGCAGCCAGGAGTCGTGTTTCCTGACATTCATGTGCCTGATTTGACGCCGGGGAAATACATAAAGCAAATCTGCCTGTGAATATTTACAATATCGGTAGGTTTAAATCTGCTTAATCACTTATATCAATGTTATATCGTCATACTTTCCAGCCCTAAAACTTTTATAGTTTTTGACAGTGTTGTTTGTTTAAAAACACCCAATTATGCATATAAGATTATAGGCCTAATTGATGAGTCGTCAACATAATATATAAGGTATGATTTTTACCTCAAAATCCAACAATTTGACACAAAATGATAACTGCAAATCCATGTTTCTCTGCTGTTTCTGTGAATTGCAGTGATCCATTTGCTTCTTTTTCTGCTTTCTCTAGTTTTTTAAATATATACCTCAGGGTTTGTGTCAAATCTGTTTGTACAGCTCTTTCCCATTTTTAATGGGAAAGAGTGTTTTTCGCGACATTCACGCTGAAAACCAATGCTGCTGCTCAGTCTTTTGCCACTCAGCGTGCGTGACCGCAGTCCTAACGGTTGACGGTGACGTCACGTGCATACCCTCTATTCACGGGCTTCAGACAGCCACAGAAAATTAGATTTAAACAATAAGACTAAACGTGTTGAGCTATATAACAATAATTAGTTTTCTGTCTATAAATATAACAAAACAGTTGTTCCCTTGTCTATTAAAACATGTAAATATTAAAGCATCTTTGGTGTTTCCATGGTTTCTACAAAATAAAACAGGAATCCGAGGGTAACGCGGGTATGACGCAATTGACAGGCGACTCCTCACGCGTTCCGGAGCCTTGGTTAAAATTGCAATTTTCTCACGATTTAAAAATCGTTGGTAACATTTGGGATATTTTAAGTACTCAACTGAACAAAATATAACACTGGCCTAGTGGTTTTTGGATATTTTACTGCAAAATTCTTACATATTGCACCTTTAACTATTTCAAGTGTGAAAAGCCCTAATTAGGATGCAGTGTCAACCTCAGCCACTACCAGACCAGATGCCACTAACCATAAGCATGAAATCTAATGCTTACAACGTTACAGAATGTCCCTACTACAGTACTTTATCAGTTGATTTAGAGTTAAATAATACAATTAAAAAATACAGAGAAAACAATAACAACAAACTCTTAGAGAGAGAAAAAAAAACTTTTGTGTAAGAAACAGACTTAGGAAACACATTTTTACTTTGTGGTTTTGAGCCTCTGTTACACTGAAAATGCATTATATTAGAAAAATGCTAAATTGAAGTTGGGAGGTCTCACAGGAACATTCAAGCCATATAATTTGAAAAAGATATTGAAATGAGTGCAATACAACACTGAGAGCTGCATATCACATCATTTCTTCAGTCGCTGTTGTCTTTTTTTCTAGTTCGGTATGTAACGGCACGCCTCTTCACCCCTATATTCCACACCCCGCCTTCCCATTACTGTCATGTGACACTCAGTAACTCTTGTCCCATGCCTAGGATTTGACAGCAATCTTGTCAGAGTGCCCTCAGCAGCAGAGTGAAAGCCCTTCTGTATCTCACAACCTCATTCACTTGGGGACCATTCCTGGGGACGTTCACTCAGCCTATGGACAGTGTAATCAGGACAGATTTCACATGCTGTGATGGAGGGCCCGAAAATACGCAAAACAACTGCTGTGTGGTTGAAAGGAGACATAGCTTGGCTATGCACAAAAAGATTTAGTGAGCAGCCACATGCGTCTCAGCCAGCACATCTGAGGAATCATGCAACACTTGGAAAAAGGCTCGCTTCGAATTACATTTACGCCATCATAAGCATTCATTGTACAATTTCAGGTCATAACACACTGAGAAAAAAAGAAAGAAAAAAAAGTGAAATTTAGAGTAAAAAATGCCAGCTATGGTTTCCAGAACTTAAAAATATGGTACATATTATGGTAAAATACACTCTCAACCACAAAAACACAATAATGTATAGAAGAACACAGTTTCATACATACAAATACAAAACATAATCATGGTTACATACATGACACTAATATAATGCAACAGACATTCATTTAACAACATAAGATAACATAAAACCCTGTACATAACACAAAAAACTAACACTTTACAATAAGGTCCCATTAGTTAGCATTAACTAACATTAACTAACAATGAGCAACACACTTGTTATAGTATTTATTAATCTTTGTTCAACGGGCTGTATATAAGATTTTTCATGTATTAATCGCTTTTTTATTGCCAATTGTGTCAACAGCTTGTAAGGAAACTTAAAAAAACTTCCATAACTTCCTAGGTTGTCTATGAAAGATTTTTGTATGAAGGATTCCGGATGTTTTTTCCGGGAAAATCAAAAGGTTGTGAGAGCCTCTCTGCCGTTCAGTCACACAAAATGAATGCTTATACAATGTTCAGGATAATGCCAAAAGAGACATTCTGTACTGTAATGTCAATGTGTCAACATGCGAAGAAAAGGGATTCATTCAAACTACAGTCTCACATAGCCAGATTTATATAGTCTATAGTCTCAAATATACTTTATAATCAAACTATCATAACAGTGTAATTTAATGACCTCATCGGTCATCATGATGCCGCTGAGTTGCAGAGCTGGAGCATATGCTTTCTTAACTGCTGTTTTCTCACTACTGTCATCTTTTGTTATGATTATTTTGTCATTGAGAGGAAAGCGCGCAGCACATATGTACACATTCATCTAAACGTCGCTCTCAGTAGCGGGGCGGTGTCGGGATGTTCGTTAAAAGTGTATAGCTGCAAATGTATTTCCAACTTCTTTTTGCTTCTAAGGGTACGTTTACACGACAACAACGTACTAAAAACAGAAAAAATTGTCGCGTACAGATGACAAAGTTGTCAAAACTATCCCCGTTGACATCGATCTGCGAAAACTATTAAAAACGCTGTATTGTGCTGCCAGGCCAGTAGTTGGCGATCTTACTTTGTAAAGAAAAACTATGCACCTACAGACTGAACAGGTAATACGCATGCGCATGACATCACCATTTTAACAAATTCACTTTTTGTAGTTTACACTGAGACAATAACGGTATCGTTTTCAAAAACTTGCACTTGCACTTTCTAAAAGTTTCCATTTTCAGGCCCCCAAAATGCCGTTGTCGTGTAAATGAAGGGCCAAAATGCATAAAAAGTTTTCTGTTTTAGTTGAAAACAGTATCATGTAAATTGCCCCTAAGCCAAGAATGAAAAATAAATATATTGGGCATTGAATCACATTCTGGGTATTGTGCATTATGTGTACATGAGAGAGAGTAATAGCAATAAGTTGCTGGCTGCAGTTCACTTAATGGCCACTGGTTTTGCTAATAACAAAGCTTTCTGAATTCTACATATACCCACTTTATTGTTACAGCTGTTAGTTCATGTTAGTCCCACAATTCTGGGAATGTCAATTTATGGCTTTTCATTGTAAATTATGAGATTACTTAGTATTTTTAAATCCATAAACTGTTAATTTAATAGTATTATACTGTAAATTTACAAAAAAAGTCCCATTAGATTTATTACAGGCCCTATCATACACCCGGCGCAATTTGGCGCCAGGTACGATGTAAGTGTTTTTTTTGCTAGTTTCAGCCCGCCAAATGCATTTGCGCCCATTTGTGCGCCCATGGGCGTGCTGGTCTGAAAATTAGGTGTGTTCAGGCCCATTATTCGCATGTTACTATTTTGAGGCAACTTAAATAGACTGTGCCACTGACCAACTGAAACCTGGTCTAAAGTCAATGGTGCAATATCTGTTTTATTTAAAGAGCGCATTAATAATATGCATCTATTTGCTGGCGCACAACGCGTGTACACTCTGCTTATTAGGGTTCAATGGGGCTATTTTATTTTCCTCTAAACCACTAGATGGCACAAAAACTTGTTGTAGCACTTTACTAAATATCCACTTTTCAAGATGCACATGCAAATTTGTCTGATCCTTGACGCGATATTTTTTTTTAAATGTTGTTGATTTAAGTAGCAAATGAGAATCAGTTAAATTAATGTTTGTATTTTCAGAGAAAGGTTTTCTTAATGATTTTCAGTTTTGTTCAAGGTAATTCAAGCAATAGTTTTTCAATAACGGAAGAATATGTAAAAGTATGGTATTGGGGGTAAAAAGTGCCGCTGATGTTGGGGCAAAAGGCACAATAAACAACATGGTAATAAACAGCTGGCTGACTTTTCCATTTGTTGACATGACATGGTTAGAGTGAGATGGCAAATATAATATATCAAACTGGGTATCCATCTTAGAGATAATACCCATATTTAATGAAACAATCAAAAAAATATTATATTTATCATATCATAATAAAATATCATTTATTGTTACTACTGTAAATCTATATTAAATATTATGGGATCTCCTTCAGTGCTTTCAGAATTTTATATATTAACATAGGGCTATTTTAATGACAGTATTTATTGAACAAAAAATAACTCTTTTATTTTAACAAAATAAACAGAAAATAGTACAAACTTTGCTAATTAGTGATTCTTTCCAAAAAGTATTCACCACCTCATATATTTATAAGATTTTAAAACAAAATTAACCACTTTTATGATTTATTTTCTCACAAAATCTGTCGCTTTATCAATGTTCAATACAAACATATATATTTTTCCTTGAATCATACACATTTTACAACATTTTTTCTTAAGGAGTGCCTTTAGCCCTGTTGTACCCTACACACACAGGGAAGCGCAGCAGGACACAAACATGCCAAATATAAAAAATAAAAGGATTACAATGTAAAAGATTATTATTGTGTGTATAAAGATAAAAATGAGGACGGAATCCGGCTTTTCCTGTAGATGGTCTGCTTGTGCACTTTAACCTCGCGCATGAGCAGATCTGTTTCCTCACTATAGACGCGTTCAGTTATTCCACTTGCAAATTCTGCCTTGTAAATAGCAAATCTGCCATGGCTTGAGCGCAACTGGCTTTTAAAGGGAATGGGAGATGAGACTCTGATTGGTTTATTTGCATGTTACGCCCAAAACACACCGATTACTCATTAAAAGAATAGGGACAACTCTTTTAGACACTGCGCCGGGCGCGCCGACCATTTTTCCTGTCCATAAAGAGTTAGTTCACCCAAAAATGAAAATAATGTCATTTATTACTCACCCTCATGCCGTTCCACACTTGTAAGACCTTTTTTAGTCTTCGGAACACAAATTAAGATATTTTTGTTGAAATCCGATGGCTCAGTGAGGCCTGCATAGCCAGCAATGACATTTCCTCTCTCAATATCCATTAATGTACAAAAAACATGTTTGAATCAGTTCATGTGAGTACAGTGGTTCAATATTAATATTATACAGCGATGAGAATATTTTTGGTGCGCCAAAAAACCAAAATAACGACTTATATAGTGATCGCCAATTTCAAAACACTGCTTCATGAAGCTTCGGAACATAATGAATCAGTGTATCGAATCATGATTCGGATCGCGTGTCAAACCGCCAAACTGCTGTAATCACGTGACTTTGGTGCTCCGAACCACTGATTCGACACAAAAGATTCATAACGCTCCGGATCTTCATGAAGCAGTGTTTTGAAATCGGCCATCACTAAATAAGTCGTAATTTTGTTTTTCGAACCACTGTACTCACATGAACTGATTTAGATGTGTTATAAGTACCTTTATTGGATCTTGAGAGAGGAAATGTCATTGCCCCCTATGCAGGCCTCACGGAGCCATCGGGTTTCAACAAAAATATCTTAATTTGTGTTCCAAAGATTAACGAAGGTCTTACAGGTGTGGAACGGCATGAGGGTAAGTAATAAATGGCAAAATTTTGGGGTGAACTAACCCTTTAAACTAGCAAAAGTGGATTCGGACACGCCATAAGTGCACCTGCTGTGCACTTTAGACCATGTGCTTAGATAATTTAAATGAATTAATTAAACCTAAATCCATAAAATTATCCCATCGTGGGAACGTCTGAAAGGTTCTCTATATGAAGCACCTGACAGAACCATTACTTTTTACAATCTTTTACCAGTCATTTTCTTTTACAGTGCATGTAACCTACTGTAGAAATGGTATATAAGGTACTCTTCTGATCTGAGATCGGCTCGTGAGATTGTGAGCACCAGACATAAACAGATTGAATGACGGCGGTGAATTGCCATTATGTGTGATGTGAAGTCAGCCACAGCCCATCAGCTTCAATGCCACACGAGCAGATAAGTCAGTCCCTGAGGGCACACATTATGCATCTATCAAATCCAGCATGAACATAGGGGAGTGCTCCACACTGAAAGTCAATGCCATCAGCTCTCAAATGAAGCATGGTGTTGAAGTTTTTTTGTTTTTGGTTTGCACATTATTCTATTAAACAGGCATAGTCTTTGGGAAGACTAACCGACAGGGCGAATATCCGACTGTACGAGCATTTTCTGCCACACTTAGAGTGTAATACTCCACATGTTTCCTCACAGCTGGATAAAAAATATTTAGAGGGAAAAAAGACAACAAAAATCACACCTCTTGGAGCCAGGCTTTTTACTTCTTTCTGAAAATCACAGTGATATGACCCCCAAGAGAGAAACCATTTCCTGTGCTGGGCGGAAAAATGGTACATTAAGAATCATCCACCCAATAAATTGGTTTCCGGCATGGAATCGTTTGATTATGTGCTGGACGTGACTTGTGCGTGTGTGTTTTAAGTTTGTGCCAAGCTGTTTTCTATATTTATGTCAGGCCCGAGTGATTGTGGTCTAATCCCTGTTGTTCTGGCCCTCGCAACCCGAGAATCCCGTCTGATGCGTAATCTTGTTCTGCTGTTAATCCTAATCTCTACTGTATCAAAAAACCAAACAGACACACAATAGTGTTGTGCTTTCTTCATTTATCAGCTGTTTTACAAGATCTTGGCTGTCAAGTACACTGACACATCTTTTTTCGCACCACCTGCTGCGCTGTCTTGCATACTTTGCGCACATCTCACTTAATACCTTGTTCAACAGGCTTGGAGTCCAATTATACAACCCAACTTATCTTCTTAAGGCTTTTGAGAACATTATTTTTTATTATTCCCTGTTGTGTCTGATACAGAGACAATTGGGATTAACTTTGGGTTTATTAAAGATTACCTTTTCATTGCTGTGACTGAGCATGTTCTTTTTTTATAGTCTTTTGTGCTTCAGTAACAAAACACTGATGATATATTCAGTACTATACATTGTTGTTATTAGTGTATGTTTTCATCAATAAAATAAAATAATATGTAACTATTAGATGAAAAATTTAAATGTGGTCCCACTTTATATTTGGTGTCTTTAACTACTATGTACAAAAACATTGTTAGGTACAATGTTAAGGTGTAAGGGAAGGGTCAAATGTGTAATTGTAGATGGAATTACAGAAGATATATTCTACTGGCACCACGTTCGTTCTGTAAGTTAGGGAAGGTGTAGGACATACAGCGTAAGCTTTTTGAAGAATGGCGGAAGCACTTGCAAGGTGATCATTTGTGTTTATAAAGCATATACATTTGGATTATTTTAAAAGAAAATGACAGATCGTTTCACTAGATAAGACCCTTATTCCTCCTCTGGTATCGTTTAAAGCCCTTTGAAGCTAGACTGAAACTGTAATTTTGACCTTCAACCGTTTGGAGGCCATTGAAGTCCACTATAAGGAGAATAATCCTGGAATGTTTTCATCAAAAACCTTAATTTCTTTTCGACTGAAGAAAGAAAGACATGGACATCTTGTATGACATGGGGGTGAGTAAATTATCAGGAACATTTTATTTATACTAATCCTTTAAATGTTAGTACATTGGGTTACACTTTATTTTAAGGTGTCAGTATTACAGTGTAGTTATACATTTAAGTACTAAGAGTAATAATTAACTGGGTTTTACTATAGGGTTAGGTTGAGGGTTTGGTTTAGGGTTACTTGCATGTAATTATGCGTAATTTCTACTTATTACTATACAGTAACCACATGTAACGTGTAACAATGACACTGTAAAATAAAGTGTTACTGTACATTGTTAAAAACACTTTTGATGTGTGAAATTAAAAATGTTACCTGGGCAACTAACTGAAATAAAATAAGTTCTAAAATGACTAAACTAAATCTGAAATAACAATAAATGAATGCTAAATAGAAACATAAAAAACTAATACAAATGATAAAAGTACAAATTTACCAAAACTTAATATGAAAAATGAAAATATAAAAATGAAAGATAATTAAAAATATTAATAAATGATACTTTAAATACCTTTTCCTTCAGACCTGATTTTACCTACTTAATTTTACCTACTTAATATTTGCTCTTTCTCAATGTAGAAAATGAAAAAAAATAGCAACTCATTTCTTTCTTTTTTTTTTTTTTTACATGTTCACTACAATGGACACCACTGAAGCTACATACAAATACTTCTAAACTACAATTTAAACATAGCATGTGAGCTATTATTGAAGATTTGTAAAATAGCACACACTAACAATGAGCAATGAAATAAGAAAAAAAAGTAAGATGACAGAAACAGACTCAAACAGCTTGATTCCTTTTGTTGGTTGCAGTGGGGGAATATGTTTGTTTATGTATGAGTATGTGTATATGTATGTGTACTTTA
Source organism: Chanodichthys erythropterus (assembly GCF_024489055.1). NCBI lineage: Eukaryota > Metazoa > Chordata > Actinopteri > Cypriniformes > Xenocyprididae > Chanodichthys > Chanodichthys erythropterus. The sequence goes on along the minus strand of NC_090233.1, from coordinate 8,487,811 downwards.
TGTGTGCTGGTTTTGATAAATATATGATTGTGTACATAGCATCAAGGCATCAGTCTATGTGGTGTATGTGTGTTACTGTGTATTCACTCATTTATCATTCACTGTTGCTGTTTTTCACTAAAACTAATGAAAAACAGAATTATAGTTTGTGGTCACAATATTGAAGAAATAAAATCATATTAATAATATTAGTAATTATTAAGCATTAATGTTCATTAAACAATAACATTAGAATTTGTAGCTCTGTATTTTAGCTTTGAAATGCTAGCCAAAATTTCATAACATACAGCTTAAGTTCCTGCTGATATTTTTCAAGACCTGATTTACATTGTCATGGACATTAAACCTTAAAAAAAATCCTGTGTTCTATACAGCTCTAAAAAAGATATTAGAAAAGAAACGGTGTTGCTACTAGCTTATACATTTGTGTTGTTGGGTAGAATTGTGTTGGGACTACTATTTTGAAAGGATGTCCAAACTGTTGTGTAATGACGTAATGTGTGTGATCTAAAAATTGTAAAAAGTAAAACTGTAGCAAACAAATATTAAAATTTTTAAAAATCAGTATAAATAATGAGCTAAGGCATGTCATTTCACAATAATAGGCAAATACACTGACACCTAGTGGCATGGATGTAGTATCATGCAGAAAGAATCTTTTTCAGTCATGTAAAAATGCTCTATATATTCACAGTTAACAATGATTAATTCATTTCAAAAGTAAAAAGTATCCGGGGGGTTAACAAGATAAAATGATCCGTCTACAACTGGTCACGTGATCTCAACATGGCGCCAAAAACTTTTATTTGTTTATTTATACATAAGACTTTTTTAATGAGGAAAAAATGACTGAGGGCACTTTGACAAATGCCCTTTTGTTAAAAGCAAAGCTGCGCCCTTGCATTTGAATGGTTTGCACCTTGTTCCCAGCTGTTCTTTAAATGTTAATAACCCTCAGCTCACAATAAATTACTTCTGGCTATGACTATTTCAGTTATAAAACAAAAACAAATCTCTTTTTTCCTCCTCCTGTGAGAGCCAGTGCCCTCTATAGTCACAGAGAGCATGTGTAATAAAAGAGCCATGTCCTCACTCATTCTTTCTCATTTCACTGTGCTGTTGTGTTTAATGTGAGTGTCTGGAACATCAAATAGCACTCCACCCCTCCTCTGCTCTTTCTGTAAGGGCTCCAGGGTTCATTAGGTGGCAAATCGTCCTTTCAATAATCAGCCAATGTAGCTCACTCTCCCATTTTGAAAAACTTCATCTCATTAAATTCATGGTATGCTCATTTGAGTTCTGTACAGAAAAAAAAAGATGTAAGTGAAAGAAATAGTGAGTAGTAATTAAAGAGCTGACAGGGATCCTGCTTGGATGAATGGGTCCACTAGCACTCCTGCCACCTTTGAAGCCTCCCACTCCACCATCTAACTCAGACGGCCTCAGACCCCCATCTGCTGCTACTGCTAGAGACACTCACTCAACTAGCCTTTCATTTTTTGGCCTTTTTGCTGTTGTTTAGTACAGAGACAGTAGAGAAAAGACTGGACATTTTGAGGGTAATAAGAAGGAATGAAATCTGCACGTGACACAGACCAGACTCAAACCTGAATTTCCCATATGAGCACCTAGGCCATGGCTCCAACATACACTCTAAAAATAATTCAGGGGACCTGCAAGTTTAATAAATGCATGGTTGCAAGTTAAAAATTCGGATTTATTGTTTTAATTATGTCTTTTAAGTTGCAAAACATTATTTTTGTGTAGTTTTTTTTGACATAATGTTGATCATTACATCAAAGTCTGCATTTAAACTCAAATTTCTGTGTTAACTGGCTTTTTTTTTTTTAATTAGGTTGTAGTAACTTGTCTTGATAACTTCAGGAATTTAGCAGTTGATTTCTAGTTCCCAGCATGCTTTGCATAGGACTAGATAAATAGAATAAATTAATTTATTTGTTTTTAGTGAAGGGAAAGACCTGTTAGTGTTTAATGCTGTTATGTTTGATATTTAAAAGAGTTTCTGTAACGTTGAAGTTTTTGTGGTTAATTGTGCTGAAAAGTAATTCATTGTGCTCAAGAGAAGATACATGAAGGTAAACACTACGTTGACTCAATAAGCAATGACTGCACTAATACCAATGACAAGTAAAATCTTACTCGTTAATTAAATATACATTTTAATTAAGTTGTGCTAGCATGTGCTATGATAGCTGTTGATTTGAACTGAAATAGATAAGATTATAATTAGTTCCAGAGCTACAACTCTGGTAGTTGGAGCAACTTAAACTTCAAAGTGAAAAATCAACTTAAAAATGTGTGTTTATGCTACAAATTAAGTTCCTCTAACTCAGTGTAGCTTGTTAGTTGACAGTAAATTCACTCAAAGTTGTCATAACTAAAAAAAAATGTATACAAGCTGTTGTGTAATTTTTTTTTGTTGAGCCAACACATTATTATTTAGTGTATGATGATCTACAAAATCATTCATAACAGTCCCAAATGACATGTACTCAACATCAACCTGATAATATTAAATAAATAAGACCATTCTTTATTGCGATGCTATAGAGTGCCTACATGTATTTTTGTAGGCCAAAAGCTGAAAACGTGTTAGCATTTTTTGCACTTTTTGTTCCATTATCCTATAGTCAGTGACTTTTTTTAATGGGTTTTTGGTTAAATGCATTGGAATATCTTATTGGCATTTTGTCGAGGGAATCAGGGTAATGCTAGTCTCAGCTTCAGATGTCACAACCACGGATCATTGGCTGAACGTGTGATGCATAAGGCACATAAAATGGGAAACGCTTTCATCATCTGATTGGTTGAATTCTACAGGATTTCCGGGAGACACGAATGTTGCGTTTTTTGATGTTCTGCCTGAAAAAAAAAAAAAAAGCTGTTGTGGTGCCAAACCCCCTCATGGAAAAACTTTTAGATGATTTGAATTTTTTCAGAACAAAGTCTACACATTTCCAACTGATTTGGGTGACTTTTTGGAGGCTGATGCATCATTGTTGCAGTAAATTTGCACAAAGTTCTTGAATAAATGATTTATTGGTTGCACACTGGTCTGTTATTGTAGGGATACTGACTTTACATTTTCACACCCCTAAATGTGACGTTGAACAAAACAAACAGTAATTGGTAGTTTTACATAACAGTCCCATGGCCTCTTGTGCAGTCAACGTCTAATGAAAGCTGCTATGGAGTCAAGGGTCCTCATTTATAAAATGTTGCAGAAACTTTTGTACATTTGATCTCATGATCATTTCTAAATGTGCGTAAATTTGATTCAGAGAACGAACCTACGCACAAAAAACGTGTGTGTGCCTCTCTTCCAGAAGTAACATTTATAAATCGCAAATGATCTTGAAATTTTGCGCAGCTGAATAGTTTCCAATCTCCGCTTTGTAAACTCCGCCTAATATCATTAATGTATAAAAGTGTCACGATCACCGTCTGCCCCTGTCTAGTTCTGGACTCCATTTCCCATCATCCCCCTCGCCAGTCACATGCTCACACTCACCACCAATCAGCATCGGCCACATCCACCCTTGCACACCTCACTAATCACCACAGCCAGCTGCAGCTCATTTACAGGACTATAAAGTCTGTCACACACACCACCTCACCGCAAAGTCTTGATTACCATTGTGTCATTTCTGAGCGTTTCTATCCTGTCTGCCTGCTTGTTATCGTTCCTGCCTGTTTCTTGGTTTTGACCTGTTGCTGCCTGTCCTGATCTTTGCCTGTCCCTTGACTACGACTCTGCCTGTTCCTCACTGTTCCTGTTTGTTCCTGTTTTGACCCTGCCTGTACGACCACTCTCACTTGTAAATAAATGCTGCACTTGGATCTCCCGCCTGAGTCTCCATTCACAACAGAAGACTTCGCCAACTACGATCCAGCAGCTTCTACGAGTGTGTCCAGCCTCAGCATGGACCCAGCCATATGTCTTGTCAGCCTTCGTCAAGGTAACTGTACCCTGGAGGCACATATTCAAAAGTTTCTGGATATAGCCTATCAGATCTACCTGACTGTGCCCTCATTGACTTTTTTATTTATGGATTAAACAAACCACTTAAGGACTATGTTCGTGGAGTTCTTGGACTTTGCCCTGCTCACAGCTGGTTCAACTTTTACGCTGAACCACATAATGGCGGCCGCTACAGACTGCGCACATAAAATGGCGGATGCGGCAATGCCCCATCATGTCTTCGCTGATCGCCCAGAGCAACGTCACGCCTTCGTTGATCGCCCAGAGTCACGTCACGTCTCCGCTGATCGCCCAGAGTCACGTCACGTCTCCGGTGATCGCCCAGAGTCACGTCACGTCTCCGGTGATCGCCCAGAGTCACGTCACGTCTCCGCTGATCGCCCAGAGTCGCGTCACGTGATGTGACCGCGACGTGATCACGTCTCCGCTGATCGCCCAGAGTAACATCACGTCTCCGCTGATCGCCCAGAGTCACGTCACGTCTCCGCTGATTGCCCAGAGTCACGTCACGTCTCTGCCGATCGCCCAGAGCCACGTCATGTCTCTGGATCTGTCCAAGGGTGCAGAGGACTACGTTCCAGTGTGACTGATCCACCGCTGATTTCAGCACGAGCGGCTGGCATTCCTAAGCCTCCGCAGGCCGCTTCGATCTCAAGTCAGCCGGCCGCTTTGCACTCAAGCCAGCCGGCCGCTTCGCACTCAAGTCAGCCGGTCGCTTTGCTCTCAAGCCCGGCGGTCGCTTCGCACTCAAGCCCGGCGGTCGCTTTGCTCTCAAGCCCGGCGGTCGCTTTGCTCTCAAGCCCGGCGGTCGCTTCGCTCTCAAGCCCGGTGGCCGCTTCGCTCTCAAGCCCACCGACCGCTACGCTCTCAAGTCCGGTGGCCGCTTCGCACTCAAGCCTGGTGGCCGCTTCGCTCTCAAGTCTGGTGGCCGCTTTGCTCTCAAGTCTGCCGGCCGCTTCGCTCTCAAGCCCGGTGGCCACTTCGTACTCAAGCCCACCGACCGCTACGCTCTCAAGTCCGGTGGCCGCTTCGCACTCAAGCCTGGTGGCCGATTCGCTCTCAAGTCTGGTGGCCGCTTCGCTCTCAAGTCTGCCGGCCGCTTCACTCTCAAGCCCGGTGGCCGCTTCGTACTCAAGTTCGTCGGACGCTTTGCACGCAAGTTCGCCGGCTGCAAAGCTCTCAAGTCCGCCGGCTGCAGCGCTCTCAAGTTCGCCGGTTGCAGCGCTCTCAAGTTCGCCGGTTGCAGCGCTCTCAAGTTCGCCGGTTGCAGCGCTCTCAAGCTCGCCGGTTGCAACGCTCTCAAGCTCGCCGGTTGCAACGCTCTCAAGCTCGCCGGTTGCAACGCTCTCAAGCTCACCGGTTGACATGGACTCAAGCGCCCTGGATGCGATGGACAAGATGGCTGCTTTGCCAGTGCCCACGGGCAAGATGGCCGCTCCCTCTGAGCTTAAGGATATAGGGAGCGTTCCAGCCATTGAGTCTGCTCCAGAACACGCTTCAACAGGTGAACCATCGCCTCATCCTCGGAAGAGGAGGAGGAAGAGGAAGGCGTCCTCCTCTCCTCAAGACACAGACGCCCTTCAAGAGGCCGCTGTGGGCCTGGGGACCATTCCAGAGGTCTCTCCTGCTCCGCCCAAGCCCTGCCGGCACCACCTGTGCTTCTTGCCCTGCCGGCGCCAACTGTGCTCTTCGCCCTGCCGGCGCCACCCGAGCTCCTCGCCCTGCCAGCACCACCCAAGCGCCTAGCCCTGCCAGCACCATTCAAGCTTCCAGCCCTGTCAGCGTCGCTCAAACTCCTTGCGCTGCCAGCGCCACTCAGGCGTCTTGCCCTGCCGGCTTCACCCACACGCCTGGCCCTGCCAGCGCCACCCGAACTCCTTGTCCACGAACCTGCTACGGGCCCCGCTGAAATCCCCAAGAACTGGGGGGGGGGCAGTGTACCTGAAGGTGGGAAACTTGTGGGTGGGGACCCTGCTCAACCATGGCCGTTAAGGGCCCCTGAACTGCTATGGCCATCTATGGACTCTGACCCGCTGGGGTCACCTATGAACTCTGACCCGCTGGGGTCACCTATGGACTTTGACCCGCTGGGGTCACCTATGGACTCTGACCCGCTGGGGTCACCTATGGACTCTGTCCTGCCGTGGCTGCCCAAGGCACCGGACCCGCCGTGGCTTCCTAACACCCCTGACCCGCCGTGGCTGCCCGAGGCTCCTGACCCTCCATGGTTGCCCAAGCTCCTGGAACCTGCACTGGAGATCCGTTCCCGTTCCCCATTAGATCTCCAATGCACCCACCCCCCCTCCCTTATTGGTGTCCTCTACGGCGCGAGGACGCGTCTTCCGGGAGGGGGGCGCTATGTCACGATCACCGTCTGCCCCTGTCTAGTTCCGGACTCCACTTCCCATCATCCCCCTCGCCAGTCACATGCTCACACTCACCACCAATCAGCATCGGCCACATCCACCCTTGCACACCTCACTGATCACCACAGCCAGCTGCAGCTCATTTACAGGACTATAAAAGTCTGTCACACACACCACCTCACCGCGAAGTCTTGATTACCATTGTGTCATTTCTGAGCATTTCTATCCTGTCTACCTGCTTGTTATCATTCCTGCCTGTTTCTTGGTTTTGACCCGTTGCTGCCTGTCCTGATCTTTGCCTGTCCCTTGAGTACGACTCTGCCTGTTCCTCACTGTTCCTGTTTGTTCCTGTTTTGACCCTGCCTGTACGACCACTCTCACTTGTAAATAAATGCTGCACTTGGATCTCCCGCCTGAGTCTCCATTCACAACAAAAAGAGTGCCAATCAACATCCAAATGCTTTACTTGACCAACTCTCTGCCACAAGGAAAAGTGTTTTCGTCTGTTTAGACCCTGACATGGTACTGAGCACTTTTCCAAGTCAAAGACCATTTTTATAAACATGAATGTAATTAACTTTTAGCATACACACAGTCTATGATCAAATCTGTGCATATGCACCTTTTTTAAATGAGGCCCCAGACCTTCTGCTGTCATTCGTTTATGTGAGAACAGCATTTTGGGGGCCTGAAAATGCAAACCTTTGAAAACGGGATTCAAAGTGCATGTTTTTGAAAACGATATTGTTATCATCTCACTGTAAACTAACAAATTTGTGAAAACGGTGAAGTCTACAGGTGTGTAGTGTTTCCTTACAAAGTTACATCGCTAACTACTGGCCTGGCATGCATAATACAGCGTTTTTAGTCATTTTCGCAGATCTGTGTGAACGGGGATCATTTTGACAATGTTGTTGCCTAGACGCGAAAAAACACACAGGAAAAACTTTTCAGTTTTTAGAACATCGTTTTCATGTAAACATACCCTTAATTATACTACGGGGCTGTTGAATGCTCGAATCTGATTGGTTGATCAACGTTCTAAGGTGTGCAATTATTTTCAGGGAAATGAACAGCTAAAGTAGTTCTAGACAGGTCTTGACCGCATTACAGTTCCATATCACTTCGCCAAATGTTTTCAGTTATTACAACCGCAAAAGAAACAAAACCCACAACAACACCGACCAAGCAAATAAATATAGTAAACAATAGGATGAAGATGAAAAACTCTCTCAAGTGTGTTAATAACTGTATCAACGATATTATTTTGCTATCAAGGCTCAAGTTATTAGTTCTGAAATTACATTTTGGAATTAGCAACAGAGGCTTGGGATAAGATGCATAGGAAATTTGTCCCACAGACTGTGTGCATTATTTTTAAGAATTCAATGGCCTGTCGTCAATTATTTCTTAAGCTTTCAACACTCTAAATGATCACTTTCATGTTAAAGTGTGCTTTAGTTATATGCTTCCACCTTGATATGATGCCCAACTGCCCAGTCTTATTTTCTCAATGGAATTAAACCACTCTGGACACAAATATGAAACAAAGAGTGTTATTTTTAGGCAGAGCATTATTAAATAGACCATTGTTGTAGGGCTCTTTTATCTACTCCCTTTATGTGCTTGTGCTAAACAGTTCCGTAATACAAAATGTGAACTGGAATTGTTATGAAGGTTAATTATCCATGCTCTATTGTAGGGCTATTTACACTAGTGCACTGTCAATGACACTGTTATGACAGGAATAATGTTATATCCACTCACAATCTGGACGATGTGCTCTCAACTCCACCATTAGAGACAAAACTCTTTCAAGCATCATGATTATTTACTTATGCATAGTGATTGCATTGCAATAGTCAGGCTTCATATGTAACCATTTGAGTTAAAGTAAATAAATAATATTAAATAATTTGCCAGGTTTACAGGGCATTGCTATACAATTGCTAGGGTGGGTGTTTGCTAGAGTATTTTTAAGTGGTTTCTACAGGGTTCTAAGTTGTTGCTAGGTCACACACCCAAAGTCTCAGAAGTCAAGGTACCTTTTTCAGTGCCTATGGAATTTCTTTCCTCAATTTTATCTTCCACTAGATGAAAATAATGCATCTGATCACTTGATAAAACACCCCTGTAGAGCACAAACAGTGCAGGACGAGATACAGTGAAGATTAATATTTAGGGTTAAAGGTTTGGAACAAATCCTCTAAGTATGAGCAATAGTAATGGCAAGCACCACAAATCAGTAGTTATGAATGTCCTTGCTCTCCAGTTTTCTTGTATTGTGAAAAGTCAAAGTCACATAATCTAATATTACATAATCTAAACAGGTATGCACATGTCTGTACATGAATACAGACCTAAGGCAGCCTTGAAGCAAACCGAATCCACTGAATGCAACATTTCTTGACATAAATGAACAGATCTAGGTAAAAAGTTACAAACTGACAAAGGTACAGTGCTTTTTTATTGGGGTATATATTTAATATCGGCACATCGTTGTCTCTTGAAAAGACTCTCACACAGTACAATCCAAAATGACAGTTGACTTACTGAGTGAATTCACTTTCATATAAAAAACAAGCACTGCTGTCTAAATGAAATAAAACTTGTAGTGTCTCCATATGCATCATAGCTCTGTGTGTGAGATATCACCTCACACAGGCTTACAGCTGGCGGGAGAGATGGGTCTTGTCTCGCTGGCAGCGGAACAGGCAGCCACATTGTTCATCATCTGCCTGTGTCAGGTGGTAACAGCAGGAGAACTGGTGGCTGTTCAGATATTAGCAACATGACTAGGAGTCTGGTCCACGGGACAGTCTCGTTAAATTGCGGTGATAATTACAGCCATTTTTGCACCTGATCTGGATCAATGTCTACTGCTGAGATTATATTGTAATGTGTGAGAGTTACAATAGCTGAAAATATTCACAATTTGATTGGAAAGGACATGAGTACATAGGCCTTTGTACAAGAGTGGTTCTTAACCTTTTGTATTCCAAAGCCAAGACAATATTTAAAGGCCTTCCTATCTATGCGGATAATCTGTTGTAATAAAAATAAATAACCTCAAAAATATGATGTCAGGGTAACACTTTAGTATGGGGAACAATTCCCACTTTTAACTAGTTGCTTGTTAGCTTGCATATTGGCTGTTTATTAGTAGCCTACTTATAAAGCATATATTCAAGCCTTATTCTGTACGACCATATTCAACATCCCTTAATCCGACACCATACCTAAACTTAAACAATACAGCAACTACCTTACTTACGGAAGCCCTGAAGTGCATGGTGGGAAAAAAAAAGAAAACTTATTGTGGGGAGGGAAAAAAAGAAAACATATCTTGTTATTTTGACACAAGTCATTATTTTGACATATTAAGTTGTTATTTTGAGATATTAAGTCAATATTTCGACATAACTCGTTTATAACAAGTTTAATAACAGACCCGTAAAATTCAACGTCTTCACAGTAGAACGTCAGCTCACAGTCCTGGCTTTTAACGTGATTGCCTTGGGTTCAAATCTCCGAACCTTCTCTATTTTTCCATCGAATATCACATTAGAAAGGCATTTATTTTCAATAAAAATTAAAATAATGTTCTAAAAGTAGAAATAAACTGCCTAACAAGTGTTTAATATTATTAAAAGTATTTATTGGGTAGGCGTTGGGTTTTTATTCTCTCAATGAAGCAGCATCCATTTAATAATTTTAATAAATATAATCATTTACAGTGCAAATAGCTGTAGATGCTATTTACACTAAGCGAAAATAGCAATACATTCCATTTACGTGACAATAGCAGCAGTTTCTCTTTTAATATTAGCCACAAGAGGGCAGAATAAGACAAGGAATCCATTAAAGAACACATTGTAGTTATGTTGACCTACTAATTACTAACCCTTTAATTAATATCTCAAAATAATGAGTTATGTCGAAATTATGAGATATTATGTTGAAGTAACGGCTTATGATGTCGAAATAACGACTTAATATCTCGAAATAATGACTTATCAAGTCACCTTTATTTATATAGCGCTTTTTACAATGCAGATTGTGTCAAAGCAGCTTTACATTGATAACTTGTATATAATTTTGGCTGCACAGCAGCTCTTAAAGAATAGTGTCAATGTAGGCAGATCAAAGCACTGTTGAATATCAAATGTCACGTCAAATCTCAAGTATGCCCAACTAAGCAAGCCAAAGCGACAGCGGCAAGGAACCCAAACTCCAACAGGATCTGGTTGACTACGGTAAACCAGACTAATAAAGACTAATATTAACGTAGATGCCATTCTTCTTCTGATGTAACGAGGACATCTGGTGTTATAGGAAGTGTTCCCGGTTCTGGCTGACCTAATTTATGCAGCCTAATAATCCTTTAACGGATTTGAAAATATAAATTGATAATGTGTTATGTGTATGCCAAGTTAAAGAGATGCGTTTTTAGTCTAGATTTAAACTGACAGAGTGTGTCTGCTTCCCGAACAATGCTAGGAAGATTATGTGAAAATAGCGAGATACGTTTTCTTTTTTTCGCCTCCCCACCTTAAGTTTTCTTTTTATTTATTTTTTTTACCATGTGGTTCAGGGCTTCCATACTTACTAACTATTAATAAGCAGTAAATTAGGAGTTTATTGAGGCAAAAGTCATAGCTAATAGTGAATATGTGTTCCCCATACTAAAGTATTACAGATGTTAATTTTGTAACGATGCATGCAGGAGGATACAAGGTAGGCAGAAGAATAAGGTTATTAAAACTCAAAAGGCTTTAATTCAACTCAAAGGCAGGTAAACAAGCAGTGCAAACACATCTAATGACAAGACTGGACAAGGAGTGAACAAACCAAGGAGTACTTATACAGGAACTATTGAAGGAACTAATGTGATAATATACAAGACACAACTTAAAACAAGGACACTAATCAAATGAGTAACCAAGGCAACTAACTAAAGGCGGGAAACTGAACAAAAGGAAGACATGTGACAAAAGAACATAGTGAAAAACAGACAGACATGTGACATTACTCCGACTCCTGGAAGGTGTAACCTCAGGCCAGAAAGAGTCCAACCACACCCTGCAGGTCGTGGACAGGTGCATACATGTAGGATGCCTCCAGGGTTGTACCGACCGTTCAGGGGGTCATGGCGGATCAGGCAGTTCAGGGGGCCATGGTGGATCGGACATTTCAGGGGGCCATGGCAGATCGGATGGATTGGGCAGTTCGGGGTGCTCCCCCCCTTTCATACCAAAATTTCCTTGGGAGAAGCCATGGGTTTTTGGGTTGGAGCGAACTTTGGAGCAGGCTCGTGGGCTGGAACTAACTCTTGAGCAGGCTCAGGGACTAGAGCAGAGTCTGGAGGTGACTCGGGAACTGGAGCAGAGTCTGGAGCTGACTTGGGGACTGGAGCGTTCACTAGACTCTGGTCAGGGGCTGAAGCCATCACCGGACTCTGGTCATAGGCTGAAGCCATCACTGGACACTGGTCACAGGCTGAAGCCATCACTGGACTCTGGTCATAGGCTGAAGCCATCACCGGACTCTGGTCATAGGCTGAAGCCATCACTGGACTCTGGTCACAGGCTGAAGCCATCCCTAGACTCTGGTCAGGGGCTGAAGCCATCATAGGACTCTGGTCAAAGACTGTAGCCATTACTGGACTCACAGGCTGAAGCAGACACTGGAGCAGGTTCAGGGGCTGGCAAAGACACTGGACCGAACTCAGGGGCTGGAGAAGACACTGGAGTGAACTCAGGGGCTGGAGAAGACATTGGAGTGGACTCAGGGACTGGAGAAGACACTGGAGTCTGGTCAGGGATGGACTTAGGCTCCAGGACTTAGGCATGGCAGCCATTTTGGCTGAGGGCTCATTTTCGGCGGTGGCCATCTTGACCGAGGGCTCAGGCTGGCGGCAGCCATCTTTCGAAGAGGCTCTGGGATGGACTCTGGGGCTGTAGAGAACTCTGGAGTGGCTATGATGGTTAAGGGACTTGGAGGATTTGGATGCAGGATTGGGGTGAGTTGGAGAGGCCAAACTCTTTCGGGATAGGGCTGGATACGTGCTATTGTCCTCTTTAACTTCAACCATAAAATCAGAATTATATAACCAGAGGACGAAATTAAGGAAATTGATTAGAGGCAAATTATAATGACCAGGAGACAGGAACTAATATAACTCACTATCCAGTCCTATCCGAAAGTAGGCCTTGATCGAGGACTCACTCCAACTCACCAGATGGGAGTAATCAAAAAATATCTGCTAAAGGCACCCACACATTACAAGTAATTGAACCGATTTTAGGCCCAGTTCTCCCCTGGAATGAAGTGATACCCGATCAGAAAGCGAGCTGACATAAGATGGAAGCACAATACGAGCCTTAACACTTTATTTTGATGGTCCCCCAACAGACATTTTGCTGACTATAAGTAACTTTGCAACTAGATGTCAACTTATTCTACTAACAGTGCATACTACGTTCTACAAATACTCTAATTAGCATTAGTTGACAGTTACATATAGTCAGCAGAATGTCTTTCGTCTAAAGTCTAAAGACTAAACCATCAAAATAAAGTGTAACCAAAATAGAGTGGTAAATTTTGATTTCATGGGTACTTTAAGACATATTAAGGCACCCCTGGAAGACTTCTGAGTCCCTAATACCCCTTTTCCACCAAGGCAGTTTGAGTGCTGGTTCGGAGCCAAAGCCTAGTTTCAAATCGGTTCTTTGTCTTTCGACACCCAAAGCACCAGCTCCAAACCAGGAAAAGTGGTTCGTAAGTAGCACCAAAACATTGCTGGGCTAGAAGTAAGAACGGCTTGCGTCAGGGGCTGGGGGCGGGGTTACTGTGACCAACAAGAAACTTGTGACCGCCATTTTTGAAATAGCAGCTAATCGGTTAATAGCAGCTCGATTTTAATCTCCGTCTATATACAAATTACGGCGAGCCGTGTTTGGATGCCGATGTAGGTTTGTAAAGCCATGAGCATCAACAGTAGTGAAACATCCGTGATTGTTGGTAGAAGGTTTGTTCGAGATGCACTGGAGCAGTGCGGACCGATTCGGCGGGTGCCGCGGATCCGCAGGAGCATTTGTAGAGCATACGACTTGTACTTTTATTGTTCTCGGGAAGCTTTGATGTCATGCGCCGATCGCTATTCGAGAAGCCTATGCATCTCAAACAAGCCTGGTGTGTTTGTGTCTGGCACTGCAGCGCTAGCTTTGCTGTGAAATATGAGATGTATACAGTGACGTAAGACCTGGCTCTGTGCTGGCTCTCTAACCCGTGGAAAGGCAAACTTGTTCTTAGAAGAGTTGAATCAACTCTGAACTGGCACTAGCACTAGCTCTGAACTAGCACCCGGTTCGTGCTGGTGGAAAGGGGGTATAAGTCAAAGTCAACTTGGCAATGGACAAAAAATTAAACAGTTCCTTTGAGAAACAACAGTGACACATAAGGAATAAAAAAGACAATAGTACTACAAGGTACACAGAGTAAAAACAGAATAGTTAAATAAGTAGGTAAATAAATATAATAATATAAATTATAGCAACATATGATTAGGCTCCAGCCCCCTTGATGAGAAACACTGTTCTGTTGTAGTTTAAAGCCGAGTTCAGACTGCACGACTTTAGCCCCGATTTTGGCTCGCCAACAGGTTGAGAAATAGCCGACAAATGTCCAAAATCAAAAGCAAATCGGTGCTCATTCACGCGAGTGACAATCACGCAGTTTGAATGAGCAAAGACGTGATCTGAGAGAATCGCCGACGAGTCGCCGATGCCCGTGAGATGTTTGGCATGCTTAATATCTGGACCTGTCGGCGATTCAAAATCCTGCAGTGTGAAAAGTGTTCTGACTGAAAACTACAACAGCGATGAACGACAGCCAATGAGACAGCAAGATACAGAGCAGAGGGGAGTTCGGGGAGGAGTTATAGACCACAATATCAGCAAGCATGGCTTCGTTTCAGAAAAAAGTTTCATATTCTTCTTTTCTTTTTCTTGTTTTCGCTTCAAATCAGCGCACAGGCAATTCGTATTGCAAGCTTTTTGCGGGCTACCATTCTTAATAATAATCCCAGTCTCACGTGAGAACTCCGGTCTTGCATGCATGATATCACATTGTTTCCTTGTCACATGTCGCGTGTGTTTGGTTGCGAAACGTAGTTTACGTGTTGTCGGCGATTCTTCCCATTGTAAAGTCATGCAGCGTGAAGCCTTCTGTCGCCGATCCATCCTTCAGTTTGAACACAGCAGCGACTGAATGCTGGCCAAGATAGTCATGCAGTGTGAAAAGAACAGTGACCAGACTACTTTGAAAATCGTGCAGTCTGAACTTGGCTTAAGTTTTTTATTTTCATGGATTTTTAGTTCCTGCATATCATTGGTTGTTATAGTTATTCATTGGTTCATTGATTATCTCACACCTGTTTCATATTCAGTTCATTATCAGTATATATTGCCCTCAGTTCTTTGTCTAGTGTTGGTTGTGTTTTATGCACACTAGTTTATAATTTTCTGTATTGGACAAATTTCTATTGTTTAATAAATGTTTGTGATTACATCTAATTGATTTTTTATTTTTTGTGACGCAACACTCGCATCCAGTGTAGGCAAATGTCAGGCATTAAGTGACTAAATGCCAGTGGGCGGGGCTATAGTACAATGACGTATTCATCAGTTCGTCTGACATATGCAAGTGTATTGGCTGTGACGTCACAGGTCACCCAATATCAAAATTAGCTGTTTTTCTAGCTTGATTGAATAAATGCTTTGCTTATAATGAAGAGGATGTCTTAATCTAACTTGCAGGATGTTTTAAAGGTACAAAGACCTCTTACATGTCAAAAGATTAAGGCGAATTAAAATGTGAGCACATCACACTCACTGAACAGGTAGAGTTTTTAGCACACTTTCGGGAATGTATGAGAAATACAAATCTGGTTATCCACTTGAGTAGTAGTTACTCTTGTTAAAGGGAATCCTAATAATCTCACTGCTTACTCCATATGGTGGCAGCCAAAACAAGAGATTACTCTAGTCTTGAAGATTTGTTTTGTTTGGTAAACATGTGGCCCCTTTGGGTCGATTGAAAGAGAGTGTGATCCACTGTGTGTGTTATTATCTACATCTCCATGCATGCCTCTGCCATCTGCTCCTGCTCTGGTTGGTTCCTGCTGTTTTGTTCTGTTCTCTGTGTTTAACAAAGAAAATATTAGCTTAAGTTGACGGAAGACAGGACCCTCTAAGTGGAAGATCTGAGCGTGTGTACCCTCATTATGTAAAACAAAAAGAAACAAATGGTGGTGAAGTAGAATTTTCCATGGCATGATGAAGTTTATTGAGCCTTTTAAATAAAACACTTTGATTAGACAGGTAAAAAGGTTTGGATGTGTTTCCCTCATTGCACTTCACCCCTCACTTTGAGAAATGAAAGAAATGAACAAGAAGCTGAGTTTGTATGGCTTCTGTCTAAAGAGCTTACTGCAGCTACTTATTATGAATTGTTCATACAAAGCAAACGTTTGAGTACCACTTGTGTAAAGGCATCTGTTGAGACACTTAATTATGGTATATTAACATCAAACAAGTACAAAGACTATAAGTCCATCTATGGCTGTGTACAAAATTACAATCCTGCTAACCTAACTGCTCTGCAAATTTTGTATGTCTCTCTTATCTGACCCACTTATCTAAGTTTATGAAGCTCTCTTCTAATGAGCTGATGATCTGAATCAGGGGTGTTAAATAAGGGAGACATATAAAATGTGCAGAGTGTTGGGTCCCCCACTTGCAAAGACCAGGATTGAAAACCACATTATGTGAGAGGACAGCCATTTGTAGTTTCTCCAAAACCATAGTGGACATTGTCGTTCAGTCCTACACAAGTATTTTAGCATACTTTTAAAAAGAGTATACAGAAATAATACACTCCTAAGTACATCTTTAATTGAGAATTGCATGTTATTTATAATAAAACCCTATTATAATTTAAATTTATATTAAATGCAATTAGCTGAACTTTAGAGTGCTTTTTTGACTCACCTAAAGCCCTGTATACACGAGTGTGTTTTCGTTTCAAAAACGCACATCTTTTACTACGGTTATGGTCCGGCATTTTCGACCCTAGAAAATGGAGACTTTCGAAAACGCTGCAGACGCCGTTTTAGTTCGAAAACTCTGGGGTTGCGTTTCTGTGTAAATGGACCAAGCGTGCCACATGAGTCCTGAAAAGTGAAGCCAAAGTGTCTAGATCACCCCCTAGTGGCTGGAAGCAGTATAGGTCATAAACCCTGCACTATCCATGAAATGTAATGAGACATGAGACAAAATAAACAATCAAATTACACTTCAAATATTTTTTTCCCAAAGAAAATTTCTGTCATTTTAGGCAGTTTTTATCATGCTGGTGTTAGTTCAAGTGTTCATTCTTTAAAAAAGAAAAGTTTGGTTTTAGTTAGTTATTTGATGCTATAAAAACAGGGGTGAGATGTCATGATTGACAGCTGAGATTGACAGCTTCTCTGAAATCTTTTTTTTTTTTTATCTTCGCAAGGTGATTGGAGCTTTAACTTTAATTTCTACGTTTCCATAACTGTTTATTTCAAACCAACATAATGAGTTGTTCTGAGTGTGGCCGGCACATTAAAATCGAGGCTCCACTTCGCGCTCACTACTGCGCAGACTCAGGCTCCAAGTTCACTCGAGACTCAAGATGTCAGTACCGTATTGGCACAATGGCGGCTTCAGTTTCTACAGCGGAAGAGACTGAATGTGTGTCGTCCATTTTTTTTTACAGTCCATGAAATGGACCAAAACAGAGACTTTTGAAAGTGAAGGAGTGGCTGCCCACATTACACGGCCGGAAAATATCAGACCAGGGCTGCGTTCCCAAAAGCCTCGTAAGCCTAAATTGATCGTAGAGACCGTTGGTGGCTATAAGATCAACTTAGGCTCACAATGCTTTAGGGAGATGCAGCCCAGAGGCATCTCTCTCAACAGCTCTGTAACATACCAGCATTGATGACCGTGTAAACAATAACATGGAGACAGAACTGCATGCTTTGATGACTTTGTGGTCCTTTATAGCAGCCATTGTGCAGGTAAACTCTACATTTTATAATATTGCAGCTGCCTACTTGTGCAACAGGCAACTGTTTACACTTGTACACATATGCCCAGTGTGCATGAACAGTCATGTGACATGCGTTTTTGGTCATGTAAAATGCTGTTTTAAAAACAAAAACGCAATAGTGTAAAAAGGATTTTATACTTCTGCGTCGGACCTACGCCGGAGCCTCTGCGCTGTAGGTTATGTGTCTGTTTTCATTTATACGTCTGCTTCGTTGTCCGCGTCGACATGCATGCAGACCACTAGTAGGCAGTGTCCGCGGTCATGTCATGTACGTTGTCAGAGAAGCTTACAAATAGAAGCGGCAGAGAAGAAGGAAATAGGTAACAACTTTTGTTTCTACCTACATTTTTGCAAAACTCCCAAAACATACCAATTATACAATCCAGCTGAAATGACCACCAGAGGCAGTAAAACAGCAACACATTTTTTTCCTTTTCATACAAAATTTGGATTACAGGGGCAGATTATCGATTAAGACTTATTTTATTGCAGTTCCTTGCAAAATAATATGTTACGACCTCAAAACACTCTTACCATATAGTGCATTATTTGTAAACTAATACATTTGGACATTTGCATAATATTTTCAGCTCTATACTTTCGGCTTTTCTGATGCAGTAAACTTGCTTGGTAGCTCACCTGGTACAGCAATTCACTTGTTGTGTGGCGCGCCCTTGAATTATGAGTCACAATAAAAACTCAAAGACTTGCAGAAGCAAGTGAAAATGGCATGGTTGCTTGAGCAAATGACTTTTTATGTGACGTTCGACAGAACAGCCATACCACAACCAACGTAATAAAACATATATTCACGTTCATCTATTTCAGATAAAACTGAACACGCTTTTAGTGCCACTCACTGGACATTTCACTTTGAAAGTATCGCATAACTTGAAAGACAGAACATAATATAATTTTACAGAAATGTTGCCACAGGCACATTTTTCCAGTGAGCCTGGGTTGAAATATATATCTATTAAGAATATACCTCATAGTGCATTGGTATTCTCTTAATAGTTGCAACATCATAGCTCACAACTGACTTTATCATAATTGCAACTTCATGTTTCATAACTGTGACTATATTTTATGTAAACTTAAAATTACAAGAAATAAAGTTATTAAATTATTATTTAATTCTTGAGACATTATATCTAGAAATTAAGATTTTATATGCCACAATGTAATTTTTTCTTCCTTATTTTAAACTTTATGGTGTCTCACAATCACTTTTTAGGGAAGAAATGAACTTCTATATCTGGGTCATTCTCAAAGTATGACTCTAAAAAAGGAAGAAAAAAAATCATATGCAGCCTATATATATTTATACTTACATTAATCCGTAGTTCAGTAAATGTGTATTAGTACTGTGATTTCTGACCTTTCCCAGCTGCTGTGCCTCAGCGGTTTGAACAAAAGAATAGATTTAGCCCCAGAATCACCATTCCGTGAAGACAAACATCAGGTCATTTGACCCAAATGCATTTCTACAAGTTTGTTTTTCTAGCCACTGACAAAATGCTATATTTCCTCAACCCCAAAGGACATTCCCATGCGGTTCTCAAAGCATAAACTGTGGCAGGATATTGTGAGGTGATGATAATAGTCCAATGTAAATCTGCATTTCAGATGTCATTGCTCTTTTGAGAGTCGCAGATAAGGATCCATCTCCTGCCATGTGGGAAGGAGTGGCAGTTTAAGGCTTTGGAGACCAGTCCCCTATCATTTAATTGCATCTAGTTCAGTGTTTGCGTGGTATGCTTTATCTTCCCACTGGAGCCTGTTCTTTTTGTTCTCATTTCCTCCGTGTGTTAAAGGGAGGGATGCAACTTTTTAATATCATATAGATCAGTGAGATCATTGTAAAAAAAATCCAAAGGGAGACTGCCAAAAAGTAGATAATAGTAGATAAATGTGAAGAATAACAACAGATCTCTATCTATCTATCTATCTATCTATCTATCTATCTATCTATCTATCTATCTATCTATCTATCTATCTATCTATCTATCTATCTATCTATCTATCTATCTATCTATCTATCTATCCATCCATCCATCCATCCATCCATCCATCCATCCATCCATCCATCCACATCCCAAAGATGCTATATTGGATAGAGATCTGGTGACTATGAGGCCATTTGAGTATAGTGAACTCATTCTCATGTTCAAGAAACCAGTTTGAGATTATTTGAGCTTTGAGACATGGCACATTATCCTGCTGGAAGTGGTCATCAGAAGATGGGTACACTGTAGTCACAAAGGGATGGACATGGTCAGCAACAAAAGTCCGGTAAGCTAAGGCATTTAAACAATGCTCAGTTGGTAATAAGGGGTGTGCCAAGAAAATACCATTACCACACCATTACACTACCACCAGCAGCCTGAACCGTTGATACAAGGTAGGATGTTTTCATGCTTTCATGTTGTTTACACCAAATTCTGATCCTACCATCTGAATGATGCATCAGAAATTGAGACTCATCATACCAGGCATTGTTTTTCCAATTGTCTATTGTCCAATTATGGTAAGCCTGTGCAAATTGTAGCCTTAGTTTCCTTTTCTTAGCTGACAGGAGTGGCACCCGGTGTGGTCTTCTTCTGCTGTAGACCATTTGCTTCAATCTTTGACGTCTTGTGCGTTCAGAGATGCTCTTTTGCATATCTTGGTTGTAACAAGTGGTTATTTGAGTTGCTGTTACCTGTCTATCAAACAAAGCATTTTCACCCATGGAACTGCCACTCACCGGATATTTACTCTTTTGTGTACCATTCTCTGTTAACGCTAGAGATGGTTGTGCATGAAAATCCCAGTAGATCAACAGTTTCTGAAATACTCCATCAACAACCATGCCGCATTCAAAGACACTTTAATGACCTTTATTCTCCATTTTAATGCTCAGATTGAACATCAGACCATGTCTAAATGCATTGAGTTGCTGACATGTGATTGGCTAATTAGATATTTGCATTAACATGCAGTTGAACAGGTGTACCTAATAAAGAGGCCAGTGAGTGTTGAGACCCAATGTTAATTGTAAAGAAAAATAATCCATCCATCCATCCATCCATCCGTGTGAACTGAAGCAGATATCTTTCAGAATGTATAATCACGTAATTAAGTAATCAAGAAATGATGCTTGATCTCTGTCTGTTTATTTACACTTATCTCTCTGAAGGTTTGTATGGCTAGCTGGGTCTGCAATTGTAAGAGCTGCAGGGTTCTCAATTTCCCTTTATAATAATTTCTCTCCTTCTTTATTCCCCTTTATCATTCTCTACCATCCTTCTTTTCCCTCTACTCTTTTGCTCCCATTCTCTTATTGTGATGAATAGACCACATGTGGTAAAATATGCCCCATCTGAAGTTTGACCATGAATTTCATTTCCTATCATTCTGAACAACAGATTGTCTGAGAACTTTGAGACAGCAGGAAGTCAGGACATGCGTTTGATGAATAGGAACATTTGGAAAATATGTGCATCACTTAGGAATGGCACAATGGGACGAAGTGAAAAAGTTTGATGTTTGAAAGTTTCTTCAGCATTAATTTTGACCTTTAAAACTCCCCAAAGTACAAGTAGGGGAGCCATGAGAAATTTATTCACTGATTCAATTTTTCTGAGAAAATTCAGACTGAATGGTGCACGTAATATAAATTTCGAGGTCTGAAAACATTTCATCCAGGTGTTATCTCATCATTGATATATCTAGATGAGGGATTGGAGACTGCAGATTTATCTCCTAATTCACTGATTTACGTTATTCCACAAGCAGATGGGGAGGGGATGGGACAAAAGAATCAATAGCCTTCTTTTCCTATCAGTCTCTATTGATTCAGTGTGCAGGTTGAATCTTGGCTACACTGCTTCACTGATCACTGCTGCCCTCCCATGCATGGAAGCAGAAAATTTGCCTTCTACTTGGGGAGATGCATGAGACACAGATGGGTACTTATCAAGAGTGAAGGGTCGGTACAAAGTCACTACTTGATTACGAAGCTTGAAGAGCATGTAAAGAGCGATAATTTGAATTGGTTGTGGAAGATCATGCTGTCTAAGACTCTGATAAACTCTAATAACCATTAACTGTATGTGGACTCCAGTTACAGATGTATAAAAAGATACAGAACCAACTTTGTCATATTGTAAAAAAAAAAAAACAGAGAAATACTGTAAACAGCTTTAATATTAGTCTCAACAAGACCTTATAGCCTATTTGATGTCCTTTTATGTTATTTAAATGTTTTAAATGCACAGTTGTGTAGATTGATTGTTTTTTTTATTTTTTATTTGTGCATATCAAATTGATGTTTTTTGCATTATTTTAGGGTCATGTGTTACTCTGATTGTTTATTATTCATTGTTCATAGAAAGGCCAATTTTATACAGATTAGGCATAACATTATGACCAC
Organism: Chanodichthys erythropterus; assembly: GCF_024489055.1. Classification (NCBI taxonomy): domain Eukaryota; kingdom Metazoa; phylum Chordata; class Actinopteri; order Cypriniformes; family Xenocyprididae; genus Chanodichthys; species Chanodichthys erythropterus. The sequence continues at coordinate 8,465,883 of NC_090233.1, read as the reverse complement.
TAACATGTGAAGTGAATAACACTGATCATCTCTTCATCATGGCACCTGTTAGTGGGTGGGATATATTAGGAAGCAAGTGAACATTTTGTCCTCAAAGTTGATGTGTTAGAAGCAGGAAAAATGTGCAAACGTAAGGATTTGAGGGAGTTTAACAAGGGCCAAACTGTGACCTCTAGATGACTAGGTCAGAGCATCTCCAAAACTACAGCTCTTGTGGGGTGTTCCCGGTCTGCAGTGGTCAGTATCTATAAAAAGTGGTCCAAGGAAGGAACGGTGGTGAAAAGGCGACAGGGTCATGGGTGGCCAAGGCTCACTGATGCATGTGGGGAGCGAAGGCTGACCCGTGTGGTCCGATCTGACAGATGAGCTACTGTAGCTTAAACTGTTCAAGAAGGTAATGCTGGTTCTGATAGAAAGGTGTCAGAATACACAGTGCATCACAGTTTGTTGCGTATGGGGCTGCACAGCTACATACCAGTCAGATTGCCCATGCTGACCCCTGTCCACCACCGAAAGTGCCAACAGTGGCCACGTGAGCATCAGAACCGGACCACGGAGCAATGGAAGAAGGTGGCCTGGTCTGATGAATCATATTTTCTTTTACATCACGTGGATGGCCGGGTGCGCTGCTTACCTGGGGAACACATGGCACCAGGATACAATATGGGAAGAAGACAAGCTGACCGAGGCAGTGCGATGCTTTGGGCAATGTTCTGCTGGGAAACCTTGGATCCTGGATGTTACTTTGACATGTACCACCTACCTAAGCAGACCATGTCCACCCTTTCATGGTAACGGTATTCCCTGGTGTCTGTGGCCTCATTCAGCAGGATAATGCTCCTGCCACAAAGCAAAAATAGTTCAGAAATGGTTTGAGGAGCACAACAATGAGTTTGAGGTGTAGACTTGGCCTCCAAATTCCCCAGATCTCAATCCAATCGAGCATCTGTGGGATGTGCTAAACAAACAAGCCCAATCTATGGAGGCCCCACCTCACAACTTATAGGACTTAAAGGATCTTTGTGCCAGATACCACAGCACACCTTCAGGGGTCTAGTGGAGTCCATGCCTCAATGGGTCAGGGCTGTTTTGGCAGCAAAAGGGGGACCAACACAATATTAGAAAGGTGGTCATAATGTTATGCCTGATCGGTGTACATGCAATAACCATGTACAGGCATCACAATGACTTCCCATAATGACCCCACATTTCTAATAGTCAATTTCTGGCAACCAAAACCTTAAATTTCACAGGATTGTTTCATAGCGCTAGAGAGGCATGTCCGCAATTAAACAATGACAGAACTGCAATTTTGGGGTGAGCCGATCTTTTCAAATTTTGGAAGGACTGAGCATGTGGGTAAACATTCTTTTGGTCAAAATCCACAAAAAAGTTCTCTAACTTCCATAATTAATCCAGTGACTAGATGTCTTCACACTGCAGATTCATCCTCCAACATTAGCCAGAGCATCGTCCTACTTTCACAATTATTTTTCCTCAAAGTCTATTTAATTGAGCATTTTAATTGAAGAGCAATTGATCCAGAAGTTCTGGGACTAACTCTTAGGCTCTATGCTTCTTATAAAAGACAATGCACCGAGTCAATTTCAATTTCCAATTGCAGGGTGGTGGTTCAGTGGAGTGTTTTGCTGATAGTCATCATTGTTTTTTCCATTGCATTCTATCTCACATTAGAGAGGAAGATCATAGAGTTATTCACAGTGGGATTTTCAGTAGGTCTCCAGTCTAGTGATGCACATCTCAAGCTGCAGACACAAGTTTGGTGAGATTTATGCAATTGTTTGAAATCTTTTATATATACATCAGGCACTATTTAAAGGATTAGTTAACTTTCAAATGAAAATTACCCAAAGCTTTACTCACCCTCAAGCCATCCTAGGTGTATATGACTTTCTTCCTTCTGATGAACACAATCTGAAAAATATTAATAAATATCCTGACACATTTAAGCTTTATAATGGCTTAGGGGGTTATGAGTATGAGCTGAAGAAAGTGCTTCCATACACATCCATCCATCACAAACGTGTACTCCACACATCTCCGGGGGGTTAACGAAGACCTTCTGGTGCAGAGCGATGCTTCAAATCCATGTGTTAAATTAGCCAAGTTTACAGCAAAAAAAAAACATGTTTACAGTCTGGTTCATATTGTGGTTTTGGTCTATACTGCGAATTTTGCCCTTCATGACAACTCTGAGGGGGGTGAATTTTTTTTATAGCTCATCTGTTTAAATTATATTAAGCCTTAAGGTCATTGCACACTGAGTCCGAAATTCGCATGCGAAACTTTCGCACGTTAAAAAATAAATTCGACCTCACGTTATGTCAATCGCATTTTCACACTGCCTCCGAAACTTTCGTCCGTCAAAAAAATATTCGGATCAGGTTCGATTTTCTGCGTTTTTCGCATCCGTGGCACGCATTTTGAGAGACGTTTTGACAATTCAGAGCCACCGTACGCGAATGCAAAAATCCAGAATGCCATCTGACAAGTTGATCCACGTCTTCTACACCACAAAACAGCAGCACTGAATGACTAACAACGTGAGGAATACAATGAGACTGAATATAAAGACAGATTGTGCCAGTAGTAAAGCATCAAACAGAGCCACTGACATTCTGAAGTAAACTTTGAAACGCTCGGATAATCCCGCAGCTCCTTGATGAGGTGAATTCTCCTTTCTCTCTATGCAATCTCGGGATTGAATAGACCCAATATTTCCTCTTTCTTTTTCTCTAGGAGACAACTAATCGTGCTCACTGCTTGAAGACTTCATTTTGTATTGTTTTGCGATTTGTTTTGCGATTTTTTTCGCAACGCATTCATTAATACGCATCGGACTCAGTGTGCAAGGTCTCGGTGCGTGACGAATTTTTAGGATTGCGAATACGAAAAAACGCATGCGAAAATTTCGGACTCAGTGTGCAAAGGCCTTTAAAGGGGGTCGCACACCGGACGCGTAGCTCGGCGCCGCGCAACGTCTTTAAAATTCGAACGCATTGTTTTCTATGAGAGTACGCACACCGGCGGCGACATTCGGCGCCTGTCCGCGGCGCCCAGCAACGACTCAGGAAGTTGTTTAAAATCCTGCCGCGCCACACAGCGCCATGTACATTGTTTTACATTAAATGTATATTATATTTCTCTCAAATCATCGTTAATGTACATACTGACTTCACCCTGTGCTGCAAGATACATCAGTTTCACATTCTTAGTTTAACAGCTTGAATAAAGTCTAAAAATGTATAATAAACGTAGCATTTTCTTTCCTTTTGCTTTGTTGTGCCATTTTTCCATGTACACTAACCTCAGTGCGAAATATTAAAGCATAGGCATGTAACGTTTCCTTGTTGACGTAAAACACTCCCTATCAGGATTCGAGTCAAAATTGAGCTCGCGCGTATATAATGTGCACTGCCGGTGTGAGATACCTGAGACGCGGCGTGGCGCTGCGCGGCGCGGCGCCGAGCTTCGCGTCCGGTGTGCGACCCCCTTTAAAGTTCTGCATAATTAAGGGCGTGGTCACTTGAGTGACAGGTATGCCGCTGCTGTCTGTGAGCGTCATGTTACCTCAGCAGCTAATTTCAGCCGCTGAATTTGGCATCTCAGCCGTATTTGTGCCTTTTTTTCTGGATTATTTTATACAATATATGGCTTGCTGCATACTCGAGACAGATGTCAGTCTGTGTACATGTGCTCGCATGCGGAACACACATTGTTGGAATTGTCGTGGCATTGGCTAAAAGTTTTGTTCCTGAGATTTACTACAATCCGACAGAACTGCTTGGATATAACTAAAACTGCTGCACTATTTTGAAAAATTATACTTTGGATACGTGCTCATTAGTTTGAGAGAACATTTGAGAGATAGCTATACATCTGGTACATATTTTACCCAAGTGCCACGGATTGGATTCATCTCGCGATCTCTATTTCATTATAAAGGTATGAAATCCCATTTGATTTGTGTTATTTGCACACCCCACACAAATAAATTAGCTTATTGGTGTTGGAGCATCTATAACGTTATCGTAAAAAAAATCACCGTAGATTGACAGTAATCCTTTAGTAGCCTACTTTCTAATGATATTGCTATCTTTATTAATATTTTAGATAGTACTATCTAAGATAGATAGCTAGGGCGGGCGTGGTTTCAGCAACAAGTCGCATATGGGCTCCAACTTCGTCCCGCCTCTTTGCCCATTTTCAGTTATCCGTGAGTGACGTGCGGTCACGTGCAGCTAAGATGGCCGCGGCCTCATTTACGCGTCAAAACTGCTGTTCAGAACTCTATGGGTGACGTCACGGACACTACGTCCATATTTTTTTTTACAGTCTATGGTTTGAACAGGGAAGGCGTAGGACGTAGCGTAAGCTTTTGGAACTGCGAGAGGCGTTGCACTTTCTTCCTAAGTTGAATAAGGTATATTTCACCAAAAACGAAAATTAAAATTATCATTATTTACTCATTTCATAATGCTGTATTCTGTTTTTTTTTTTTTTTCATGGAACCCCAAAGTAGGAATTTTTGGTAAATCAACAACAACAGTTCATAAACAAGTATTGTAATTTTTCTTTGGTAAATTATTCCTTCAAGAGTATTTGTTCATATATATAAACTGGTAGAGCTTACTTTACTATCAATGTATTAGTGCTGTCATGATATCAGATTTTCACTATCGCTAAATTTATAAATATTATGGGGGAAAAAATGCTATCAGTCAAATTAATCTTTGAAGTGCCCCTATTTTAAAGGTTCCTGATTTTGTTTCGGAGGTCTCCTACAATAGGTTTACATGCATCCAAGGTAAAAAAAAAAACTAAAAAAAAAAACCGCCGCATCATCTCTTTTCTCATAGTGTCTGAAACACTCAATAAAGGATTCAATCTCTCTAAACTCCTCCTTTACGAGAGCCTACTCTGCTCTGATTGATCATATGGCCTAGTCTGCTTTGATTGGTCTACCACTTAGTGTGTGTTGGAAACCAAACACCCATATTAGAATTTCAGCTCTGGAGGCTTCCTCAGCACTTCTACACATTGATATGAACAGTAACAATGGCGACAGTTTTTACAGTATCAATTTGAGCCTGAGTCCTCATTCTTTGGAAGTGCATGCAAAGTGAATTTGCTTTCGCCGCACAGAAAATAGAGTTTTCTCAACATGTTAACAACACAAACCAAACTCTTTCAGGCCTCAGCTACAACTTTTGTTTGAGGGTCAAAGTAGACATTGTTTTCCAGCAGCCGATGAAGACCAGGCTGGCATTATGCAAATTTGTAACAAACCTACATAGATTTGTACACTTTGCAAACCTTTTACATTCACAAACAGCTATATTACACACTAGATGAAATGTAAAAGATGAAAAAGGATATTACAATGATTTTTTTTTGTTTAGCGAATGAATCGCACTCAAAATATGAGTGGCGGAGAGAGTTTGTAACCCTACTGCCACTAGATTATTTACAATATTGTCCTATGTGTAGTACTCACATTATATCAATATTTGATTTTTTAAATATCACTGTTATTGTCAAAATTGCAGCACCCCTATAATGTATAGTCATTTTGCATCAAAATTATGTGTCTTTTGGAAGAAAGGTAAAGGGTGGTAGGGGGTTATGAATAAGTTAAAGGGAGTTTAGATTAATTGAACTCAGTCATAACGATGCAATATTCCGAAAAAAAAAAGTTCTACGTTGACAATAATAATCCTGTTATGTAAATGGACACAATTGACCATTTAGTTGATAATTTTTAATGCAAAACAATAAAAAGCTTAAGCTGAAATTTCTTTATGAACATTTAGGCCTACAACAATAATAGGTTTGATGAGAAACCACTAAGCTCTTGAGTGGCAATTCATGTGTTTTTACAAAAACACATCAGCTTGATTGTGTCTTTTTATCCCTATGCGTTTCTGTTTTTTTATAGAAAATTAAGCTGATTGTGTCTGACAAAAGAATCTGCATGCACCAGATAACAATACAAACGTCATTGTGGTAAACGAATCTTTGCGAGATCTGAGAAATCAGAAGAAAACAAAAAACATAAAACACAGCCCTCCCTCGGCTTTGACCTGGGATGTTGCCGCCTAGTTGCTTATTATACATGTGCGCCTAAAGCACAATCAGCCCTTGATGCTGAAAGATCTCTTAAGCACATAAAGGAAACAATGTTCATACCAAAACACTGGACCAGGAAATTGGGCTCCTGGTAAATGCATCCTTTTTCAATGACCTAGAACCAACTTCAAGTCCCAGCCTTGAGCATTGTAAAAGAAACAGCTAGATAGAGATTCAAAAGTGGTTTAGTCCACCCCATGAGGGATGTGAGCTCTAGCTGGTGCGCTCACAGGATTCAGAGGTCAGGCGCTTTTTTAAATGAAGTGACCGTGTAGCCTTGCTGGAGACTGCAAGCTTCACTGTTTGGATGTGGATTCAGCATAGAAACTCCGGACAAACTGAACAATGTTTACCGATGGAGATAATTACGTGGTCCCACCAATGATGAAATACCTTGGGGTACAGAGCAATAAATCTTTTTATAGCTGAGCTGGTTCCTTATGTGTGAATGGACAAACTCTAAAAAGGACGGAGAGTGAATACTGGGCCTCGAAGCTCAATCCGGCTGGATAAAACTTTTCATTACAGGAAGTGACCTGAAGGCTGAAGAACAAAATGTGGTTTGTTGTGGCTTGGTGTGGTTTGAGTTTACATGGAAAAAACATCCTACTCTTGATTTTTTTTTTTTTTTTTTTGCTCAGTTACAGGTGCATTTGGATCGGGTTGCAGGTGTTGCAGAAAAGAAACAACTTTTAAAAATTTCAGCACAGGTGAAGCAAGGCATTCTTTAACACATATAATGTTGATGTTATGTCTCTTTATAGGACAGGAGTAAAAACATCTCAGGACACCCTTCTTAATTAAAGGAAGTCCTCTGGGTGAAAAATTTAATTGAAATTTATAATATCTAAGGGGGGGAAAACTCTTTAAAAAAAAAAAAACTCAGTTTAAAGGATTAGTCCACTTTTAAATAAACTTTTCCTGATAATTTACTCACCCCCATGTCATCCAAGATGTCCATGTCTGTCTTTCTTCAGTTGAAAAGAAATTAAAGTTTTTGATGAAAACATTCCAGGATTATTCTCCATATAGTGGACTTCAATGGGCACCAAACAGTTGAAGGTCAAAATTAGTTTCAGTGCAGCTTCAAAGCATTCTACATGATCCCAGACAAGAAATAAGGGTCTTATCTAGAGAAACCATCTAGATAAGACCCTTGTTTCTCTAGATATGACTATTATTTCTTATCTGGGATCGTGTAGAACAATTTGAAACTGCACTAAAACTACAATTTGAAGCTGCACTGAAACTGCAATTTTGACCTTCAACTGTTTGGTGCCCATTGAAGTCCACTATATGGAAAAAAATCCTAGAATGTTTTCATCAAAAACTTTAATTTCTTTTCGACTGAAGAAATAAAGACATGGACATCTTGGATGACATGGGGGTGAGTAAATTATCATGAAAAGTATATTTAAAAGTGGACTAATCCTTTAATAATAGGTTTAGCAAACTACATTTTGGCACATCTACTCATCTATTAATACTATTTTCCTGTACCATAAGTCAAGTCATCAATGAAATGGAAGTGTATGGAATGGAATAATGTATGGTCTTCATGTATAGTGACCAAGTAAACAAACCAACCAATCAATTAAATTTAAGCTTTGTATAGGAATTCATAGGCTCAATGTATAGCCTACTTGAGGCATTGAAGGCTTTTAACTCTTTCCCTGCCAGTGTTTTCTTTTTAAGTTTCCAGCCAGCACCAGCAGTTTTGATCACATTTACAAAAGAAAAACAGAGCTTCTGCTTTTATTTAAAATGGTATTGTGGCGACCAGGGCGGGCGAGAGCCATGAGGGAACGGCGCGAGGCCGTTGGCGCAAGTGTTAATGAGCTTCACCTGGGAGGCGCACCGGCCTTGAGTCCCTCACGGAGTAGCTCCGGGAGCATAAAAGGAGGAGCAACTACAGTGAAGGACGAGAGAGGACCAGGCCTGGACTTTATTTTATGTTTTATTATGTTTGTGTGGCATTCAAAAAAATTAACAAAGAACAAAACGGAAGTAATGCCGGCAGACCCTCGTGGACGTCTGCCGGCATTACTTCCGTTTTGTTCTTTGTTTATTTTTTTGAATTAAACTTTTGTTGAAAGTTCAACGGTTCCCACCTCCTTCTTCCCACATCTACAAACCGTGTTACAGGTATTATATCTTCATTCATTGTTTACCTACTTGAATGTAGGTAAGCTTCATTTAAAAAACCCAAACATTTAAAAACTGGAAACAATTTTTGTTTCTGTCAAAGACTTCGTCTGGACCAGATTCAGAACAATGACCAAAACGACTTCAGATATTTTAAAGTCGACATTTATGTAATTAGAGTAATTATTAATGAACAAATGAGAGGCCGTTCACACAGAACACATTTTTCTATTCCAATGCGCTACTTTCCCATTATTTTTCTAAGTAAATATGCACAGGTACAGAACCTCCGTGAAGTTGGCACCCCATAAAATGAAATCCCCGAAACAATGCCATTGCTACGTTTGTGCCACAAAAATGAATGTTTGTGCTGGTTTGGTGTTTGAGATATTGAGCATTATTTTTTTGGTCGTGTGACATCATTCTCCTCCACCACGTTCAAATTGTTCCAAAAAAACGGTGCTATTTGTTTGTGCTGGGTGGAGAGTGACATCACAGCTCCCAAATTATGCTATTACTAAAGAGGGGAAATAGATAAAGTTTTAATTTTAACGGCACAAACCGGCACAAATCAAGCACAAACCAACGATGCCGGTTTCGTGTGATTTAGACGAAGTGGGGTGGAGAGTGACGTCACAGCTCCCGAATTATATTTATATCTGTGGAAGGAAAACAGTTCCAGTGTTTGTTTTAACGGCACAAACCAGCACAAATCAAGCACAAACGAACAACATGGGGTGGAGAATGACATCACATGACCAAAAAAATAATGCTCAATATCTCGAACACCAAACAAGCACAAACGTTCGTTTTTGCGGCACAAACGTAGCACAAACTAATGGCATAGTTTTGGGGATTATTTCATTTTATGGGGTGCCAACTTCATGGAGGACTAGAACCGACATGTGTCTTGCCTCTTTTGCAGCCTCTCGCATATGACACGGTGTTCTAAAAATTCGGCACTCAAATTCAAATCAGTTCAACTTTTAAAAAAAGCATCTCGAGACCTTGCATTTTTTCCTTATTCCACTGCCCGTGTTTTGAAAGCAAAAATTTATTCTGTATCAACGACCTCTAGCATAATTGTGTACTTCAGAGATTTTTTTCCTTTTGAGCCCTCTATAGGCCATGAGAAGTGACTAATCAACTTCATGCTTAAAGCGTCATGGCAGAGCATTAAAGTCGATTAGTCGGTGCAACCCCTAATCCATCTACACCTTCAAAGCTTGCACAATCGTATACCTCTTTGTGGGTTAAAAATTTACATTAGGCAGTTTTTGTTGATGATCATGTTAGCTTACTTGTGTGTAAATGCTCAGTTATGTATGTAACCCTCGTTCCCTGAAGGAGGGAACGGAGACATACGTCAGTAGTGACCGACTGAAAGGGAACAACTTCTATCCAGTCCTCCTGGTTTACGCAGATGTTTTTCTTTGCTTGTTTTTTGGATCCATAGATGCTGTGCTCTTTCAAAAGATCCGTAGTAGAGTACTTTGGAGTCCAGGACATCACCTATAGGAGAAACAAACAAAAAAAAAAAGACCAGCAAATCCAATATAAACAGTACTCACAAATTTCCAATCTGTGAGCTCACATTTGTAAACTGAACCTTTGTTTATTTGATCTGTACCCACAAATTCATAATTAATGCCTAGGCTTTCGCATTCCCTTCCCCCAGTTTTGCAAACTGTACTCAGAGGTCTGTGGCCCATCCCTCATTATAGAAATATAGTCTACAGACTCAAGAACAGAACAAGCTCCCATTCCAGCACCCATGGAAAAACACAAGATATTCTCCACTGTAACCAATCAAAAAGTTGATTGAAGCAGAATTATATCGTTGTTGTTTTTTTTTGTTGTTTTTTTTTACAGTCAAATACAAATAATTAATTCATTCATTAGACATATATTTCCTCAGATTATCCATATGTTTATTCAAATTAGCATGTACAAGTAGTTTTGTGTTTTATAATATGCTCTAAAGGAAATATGCACAAAAATACATACTTACAAGAGCAACAAACCAACTGCTGTCCTTTTTGCCAGATCCTGCTAACACAGGTGTGCCTAGCACATGCCACCCAGATGGCAGCGCTCTGCAGGTCATTCATGAGGGAGTGGCCCATTTATCATACACATACACATACATGCAAAACCCCACCTCATTCATGTGGGTTCAGTTTGTCATAATAAGTCACTTAACCATCATATTCAAAATTATGAAATCAATATATTTTGATGTTTGAATAAAAAAAACATGATTCACCTACATATGGAAATTTAAACCCAGTGGGAGAGGGAACCTGGTGCCAGATGTGCAAAACTGAAAACAGCTTGGCCCATCTTGCCCAGTAAACAAACTGGAGTTGGGGCTTTGAGAAGGTAAGACATAGCAGGGCTGCCAATCATTTAACAGATTTAATCAAATTAATTACTAAAATAGATCACAAATAATAATGCAAATTAATATTTGTAGAGAAATGTCCCAAACGAAGAGGATTTAAAGACATTACATTATTGCAGCAGATAAATAAAACACTGAAGCCACTTGTTTCTACTGGGATTTAATTTACTTCCATTTCACTGAAATTGATACTATCTCATTTAAATCATTGTACTAAATGATGTAAGAACATATCCTTTTCATCAAGAAACAGGATTGAGAGATTCAACAATCTTCGGTATGTTACTGACAGACACAGGTGAAGCAATTAGAAAATAAAAGGTTAAAAAAGCAGCCTACAAAATGATTTTTAATTGTATTCTGTTGTTTTGATTTAATTTGCTGTTTATTTCACAGTTTTATTCTTGCAAAAAAAATTAATAAATGTGTTTTGAAAACATTCCTGACATCTGACATCTGACAAGATTAACCTTGATATATCAAAACAGCCACAGAAAATTGTACTGTGCTGATAGCATTTATTGTTTTTCCAATTTAGTCCACTTATAACGTTAATAAAGTTTTTTGATCATACTTTATATTATGTGTCTTTTACTACTATGAACTTGCATTAAAAAATGTTAGGTTAAATGTACTTTCTGTATTGCGAAACACCTTTGCTGCTGTTGAGGTGTAATACGGGTAAGGTTAGGACAGGTTTGGTGGTATGGGTAAGGTTTAAGGGTGGATTAAGGTGTAAGGGATGGGACAACAGTGTAATTAATCATATAAGCTCATTGCAAGTTCCATATGAGTCACAGTCTCATTCAAGTAGACCCTCATTGCAAGTAAAATAAGATACAGTGCTTTACACATCAATTCTGCAGGTTTGCTGTCGAGTTTGCAAAAATCTGCACTTATACAAGTAATTGCATTATAAAACGTACTTTATTCTCAGAACAATTCAAGCTGAAATGTACCACCCAAACTGGACTAAGGGTACTTTTACATGACAACAATTTACTAAAAATAGAAAAGTTTTTCCTTTGCATTTTATAGTGTAGAGACAACACCACTGTCAAAACGATCCCCTGTTCACGTAGGGATCAAATTTCCATATGCAAAATGACTAAAAACACTGTATTATGCTGCCAGGCCATTAGTTGGCGATGTCACTTTGTAAAAAAAAAACACTACATGCCTATAGACTGAACACCTAATACGGATGAGCACAAAGTCATCGTTTTCACAAATTCGTGTTTTTGTAGTTTACATGGAGACGATAACGGTATTGTTTTCAAAATGCCGTTGTCGTGTAAAAGAACAGTCAAAACGAATAAAATAGGTTTTAGTTGAAAACAATGTTGTAAATGATCAGGGACATTGTTAAAAAATACACTAATGCCCCATAAGTCTTCAGAACAACATGCAGAACAGCCAGTTTTGACAAACAGAATGAGTTGTTTTTGCATTGTTAAGTTCTGAAAGGTCTATTCATTTTACATTCAACTTTTTTGACAAAAGAACTTAAAGGGAAATCTGATTCCTTCAAGATGGAACTTTAATATTTCTCGTCTATCAAGTTTATGACCTCCCCAGTGGAAGCATATACAGTTTATGAGGATCTCATGCAGGGATTGTTATTATTATCACGCGCATCTGTGTTTGCGGATGGATTTAACATATGGTCTGTCGCCTTTGTGACTATATGAATGTTCCCATACCAATCACTTTGACAGATCAGCCAAGCAGACAGGCCCATGATGATGACAATACCTCTGAGAATGCCGCATGCACCGCTTACCTACTCACTGAGATGTTTACTTGAGAAAAACTTGTCAGAAACACTTAATGTTTCAAAGTTACTGGAGAGACAGAAAGTTTCATTCAAGTATGTGAGGGGAAGAGGAGGAGAATTTCAATCATGTTTTCACAGTATGAAACATATGGGTAATCGTAATTCGCTGAGATCCCATAACAACAGCAGACTTGAGGACTGCTGAGTTTTGCTATAATTTCTGAATCTGATTAGGTCTTTAGTAAAGTGCTGTTGTTTGGATGCGAGTTAATGTTCTTAAGAACAATTATTTTAACCATCTGGTGGATGGCTTGTGTGAGCATTCCTCTTGCCAGTCATAGTGTGAAGTTGGTCTATTTGCAATATGGTTATCACATAAAACGCTTGCGCGTAAAGCTCAGCAAACACTAAAATAGTACTAAAGCAGACAAAGAGACAAGCTCATGAGATAAAAGCAAGTCAACACAAAATCAGAAACTGTCAATCTCAAGTTGTTGCTGTGTTCTGGATGGAGCACCTGACCATTCAAGCAGACCATCTATGACAGCAGATCAAAAATGCCAAATAAACCACTTCATGTTACTTGATAAAGCAGGAGTAAGAAGTCATCCGCAAATTGCTTTCAACAAAATTTATGGCTGTGATTCCAAAACTGTTGTACTCTGAAATGGCTTTGAGAATTGAGGATTGTAACTTTAATAGTATTGGCTTGTGCACAAGAAAGACATCAGTCATTAAATCATTGCTTATTCATGCATTTATAGCACAAAACCTTTGGTATTTTTTTTTAAACTAGTCAAGTACTTTATATTTATAGTTTGTTGCTGTACACAACTCAACATAGAGGTAAACTCCCATCACATCAATATATTTTCAGCCAGTACATGCATGAAGTAGCAGGTGCTAAAAAATCATAGCCTTCTTATTTTCTGTCTGTATAATTCACAGAAGGCTTGAGTGATGAGTTTAATTCCCATCAGTGCACACTGGTGCTCAGTGATTTGAAATTATTTGCTTGAGTAGTCTTATCATTATTTACCTCTAAGGAGTTGATCTCAGGTTGTAGGTATCTTCAGGCTGGTAAAGTGCTATTCCATTCTGCTCCTAGAGAGCCATGTAGCATTTCCAGTCCTGCTTTTACACACCGGCCGTGATTTTCAAGGAGACTTTGATTAGCTGGTTTGTGTGTTTGATTATGGCTGGAGCTAAAATCTGCTTGAGTATTAGGGTGTTTCACACCTGGCTCGTTTTCTCCCTTAGTTCAGTTTGTTTAGGCATATATGAACACGGTAATCATGCTCGGATCCACAACGGTGACAGAAAAGGTCCGAAATTGTCTGAATGAAGTGGACTCGGCCATTTGAAAGCGAGCTCGGGAGCAGTGGTGACAAGAAACTGGTGATGAGAAAGCAGTCCAAGCCAACAGACCAATGAACTAGGCTATATCACAAAGTATGGTGAGTTACGCACATCGCATGAAAAGCAGCAGTGATTATTTTGCTAATAACTCTTAAAATTAATTGTGGGTTAACCTGGAACAAACACAAGGTCACATGCCCAATTTAAATTTGGTCAGATGAACATATTCCAAAGCACACAAAAAATACTGAACAACAGCTACAAAGAAAGACACAATAAGCCCACTGTAAAAAAAAATAAATAAAAAAATTATGGTAAAAAACTGGTAGCTGTGCTTGCCAGAACTTTAGCGTAAAAAAATACGGTAGCAACATTTTAGGTTTTATGGGACAGTGTCTATTTTAAAATTAAATTACACGGTCTAAAACCGTATCATTTTAAGGTTTATATTGTAAAAATTACAGTTCATAACTGTTTATTTTACACACTGTAAAAAATATTCTGTTGAATTTACGATAAAAAAACATATAATGTTAAAGGTGCCCTAGAAAAAAATTGAATTTGTATTGGCATAGTTGAATAGCAAGAGTTCAGTACATGGAAATGACATACAGTGAGTCTCAAACACCATTGTTTCCTCCTTCTTATATAAATCTCATTTGTTTAAAAGACCTCAGAAGAACAGGCGAATCTCAACATAACACCGATGTAACAGTACGTAACAGTCGGGATCATTAATATGTACGCCCCCAATATTTGCATATGCCAGCCCATGTTCGAGGCATTACACAAGGGCAGCCAGTATTAATGTCTGGATCTGTGCACAGCTGAATCATCAGACAAGGTAAGCAAGCAAGAACAACAGCGAAAAATGGCAGATGGAGCAATAATAACTGACATGATCAATGATAACATGATATTTTTAGTGATATTTGTAAATTGTCTTTCTAAATGTTTCGTTAGCATGTTGCTAATGTACTGTTAAATGTGGTTAAAGTTACCATAGTTTCTTACTGTATTCACAGAGACAAGAGCCGTCGCTATTTTAATTTTTAAACACTTGCAGTCTGTATAATTCATAAACACAACTTCATTCATTATGAATCTCTCCAACAGTGTGTAATGTTAGCACACTGCTTAGCCACGGAGCAAAACCTCAAACTCATTCAGAATCAAATGTAAACACCCAAATAAATACAATACTCACATAATCCGATGCATGCATGCAGTATGCATGACGAACACTTTGTAAAGATCCATTTAAGGGGTTTTATTAGCTGTGTGAACTTTGTTTATGCACTGTTTAAGGCAAGCGCGAGCTCCGTGGGCGGAGAGCGCGAGCATTTAAAGGGGCCGCAGTATGAATCGGCGGATTTCTAATTATGCCCCAAAATAGGCAGTTAAAAAAATTTATTAAAAAAATCTATAGGGTATTTTGAGCTGAAACTTCACAGACACATTCAGGGGACACCTTAGACTTATATTACATCTTGTAAAAAAAACATTCGATGGCACCTTTAATTTACCAACCCATTGAAGTGCTAATATCTGTTTTGTACCTTTGTAATACACTGACAACCACCAAACACAATGGTGATGAGAGTCACATGATGAATCAAAGCTCATCACAAGCAGCTTCTCCACAAGCTGAGAAGGACAGTACTAATATATAGAAGGTGCACCCAGTGTCATTCACACAAAGACTAAACACCATCATGGCAACACACATGACATTTTAAAAATGCAATAAACATTAATTTAACAATATTAGATGTGACATAAAACCCTAATGTACATAACTGATTAGAAAAAAACTAAGAAGAAACCAAGTTATTTCAACAAAAATACATCAAATGTGAAGTGTCACGCAGGGAATTGTGGGAATGTCAATTTACATTTTTTCACTGTAAATTATATGAAGACTTATTTTTCACTTCCATAAACTGTAAATTTAATGGTATTTTACCATAAAATTACATTAAATGTACCGTTAGATCTATTACAGTTATTCAGTTTCAGTTTCTGTATATAGTACAGAAACTTTCTGTAAATCAATTAACTGTTTTTCACCGTAGCATTTTTACAGTTTTTTACCGTTAAAATCACCATATTTTTATTTTTTTTTACAGTGCTTGTTGTCTATCCATCCTGATGGATGTCTGTAATGAATGGAATCCCGGAACATAAACAATGCACTCTGACCAGTGAGAAGACAGTTTACTCATTCATGACTTGTATTAATACATTTTGGTCTGTTTAGAAAAGTGTTGCCTTGTGAAAGTGAACTGAACCAAGAAGAAATTGCAACATTTTAACAATTTTAATTGTTTCGGAGTATAGCAAATACTCTGCTGGTCTGAAAACACCCTTAAAATGATTGAACAACAACCACCATGTTACCAAGTTGCATCTTCAGAAAACAATAGCATTCTCCTCATACCATATCTAATATCATAGAATATTTGTGTACTTTTTTGTAATTGTCCACAGCAACCATTGACTTGGTGATCCATTTGGAGACAAGACCCAAGCAAGGCCACCAGAGCTTTCCTTTAATTGTGCAACGACACAGCATGTTATGCTACCACAGGAGACAGGTAAGAAAATGAGCTAAAATAATGAAATATGCATAATTAACTAATAAAGAACTGATTCGAAATGAACAATGCCTCTGTATCATTCTTACATAATCAACTACCTTTTAACAATGACAAAACCTACATGAATGCTGACAAGTTGAGCGATGGATGTCATGTTGAAATAGGCACATGTACATAGTCCAAATACACTCATCACATGAAAATGTTCCGATATCACTGCAAACACTAAACACAGTAGGTGAAAAACAGTATGTGACAAAAGAAGTATGTCCGAATTCACAGTACTCATAAAAGAGTAGGCAAAAAGTATCCGGATGACCTACTACTTCCAGCGAGACTGAAGTGTGCATATGATGGACTATCCCATGAGGCCACGGGAGAGGATTTGTGAATGGCAATGAAGCGATGCAACTGACGCTGGTAGGTCATGTGATAATGACAATATGGCTAAGGTAGTATATCCGAATCACATTCATACTATTTAGAATATAATTATTTAGTGGTCATTAAGTAATAACTTATTCAAAAAAGTGCCAACTCAAGAGAGTATGCAATTTCACACGCAGCCATTATGAACACGGAAGACATAATCATCCCGGTTAGTCATCACAATGTCACTGCATCAAAGCATATATTGTTAGGGACAAAATGGAGGCTTGAAGGACCATTAGCTGGATTTGCCTGCTCATGTGCTCCCCTGATTGTCATCTCAATATTCCATTGGAGGGCTGCCACCATTTTGATCTCAGAATGAATAGTTCTGGGCTCTAATCCAGGTCTGGTGAAACTGTCAAAATAGTACATTACATTTTTGTAACTAAGTTAGTGGGAGAGGGAAAAACTAAAACATCTGATGAGGTTTTAATAATTTAGTCCTGTGTATATACATTGAGGAAAAGAAAGATACTTAAAATTAAAGGGAGTGTAGGGCATTTTCAGAGAGTCTAGCAATAGCAAGCTAGCTTTGAAAGCATAAGATCCCACCCTCCCTTCAAAGCGTTTCGGTAACACTTTACAATACGGGTGCACAAATATGCATTAATTCATGCTTAACTAATGCACAGATAATCATGTTTTAATGTATGACTCATGAAAAACTAAGCCATTAATTAATGATTACTGCATCAGCAACTAATAAAGAGTCTATATGATTAATAGATTAAGTAATATGTGAATTGTTATTTATTAAATGTATTAATTCCGTATTAACATATTTTATTAACTAATAGTGTAAGTTAATGCGTTAATTACCACAATGGTTTGAAGCCATGTACTTTAACTTCAAATTGTCTGCTTTAATTAATCATCAGCTAATGATTTGAAAATGTATCATTATGTTATGACTTTACTTGTTGAGGCACATGACTATTAACTAATTGTTAAATAATGTGTCATTAGGTTTTGACATGAGTCACATGTTAACACATGATTATCTGTGTATTAGTTAAGCATAAATTAATGCATATTAGTGCAACCGTATTATAAAATGTTGCCAGCGTTTCCAAAGCCACACTTCCTCCAAAACACATGAACGAGTACAGCAGGGAGAAAACTAAAGCGTCACGAGCGACAGCGTTAAACTACCTTGTGTCTCAAAGCATATAACGTTGCAATAATAATGAATCTAAACAACTTATGGCCCCGATATACAAGTAAAAAAATCAAAGAATGATGTGATGTGACACTGATGTGACGTAATTTTTAACAAAATCAGACCAAAATGAACTTCATTTGGAGTTTGTTTTGGGAGTTTGAAACTGCTTGTCAAAGAGAAATTTCCGGAAAAGTTCGCTACGGCTGGTAAACACCTTTGTACTACCATTGGTCTGTGGTGATTATGTAATAGTTAGAAGTGCACGGAGGCTACAACTTCATTCACGCTGAAATCTTTTCTAGTTAATCTCTCCTCCATTGAGGTAAGACGTTCCTGAGTAAAAACATGAACACGCCGTTGAGCTGCTTTATAGTAGAAAATTAAGTTGTACGTATGATGAAATGGAGACACTGACACAATTTACATTTTACTTCTAGGCGAAGAACGAAAAAGAACTTGGCCATGAGTATATCAGGGCCTTTAAAGAGCACTGACCTGTAGGCTACCACCTGACTGCTGCAGATTCATTTCAGCGTTGATAGTGTTACCATTGATACGCATAAATTCAAATCACGAATCGCTCCGAGTATAATGTCACAGGTTTCCATCTCTTCCAGATTACAGTAGTTATGGCGTGAATGCAACATAAGCTTGTTGTTTTGGTACAGGAGGAACTGTAAAAGGTGGCTGCTGTTTGGGTTGTGTTGCTCGTTACTGGCGTCTGTCTTAACTCTGCATAGCATGAAACGTGCTGATGACTTGGTGAGGGTACGTAAAAACATACGCTGAGAGGCAGGTAGGACATCCTATCGTATCTCTCGGACCGATATGATTGGGCGAACATTTTATGGTCCTTCCACAGACAATATAAATACATAAAAAGACATTTAGACCACTTAACTTTGTGATTAATTTCAATATTTTTTACTTATGTCCCATGCAAAGCATGTTGGGAACTGATTTTTTTACGTAAAAAATCATTTTTGAGTACTTGATTATTTCACATTCGTCCTACATAATTTAATGTAGTAGATTGAACATTTTTAGAGAATCATTTTGAAATCAAATAAATCATATTTAGAAGAGAATCACAATTTTGTTGTTGTAATCACAAATAATATGATTAAATAAATCTGACAATCTGTGTGTTTAGTGAAACATTGTTGTGGTCTGTCTACTTGTTCTTTTCCTCCCAATGCCTCCACTGCCTGCACATTCCATTCTATTTATGCAGGAAAAAGGCACCAGGACAAGGCACAAAGGTGATGCTTGTTGGCAACTAACCATAATGCTACACAGGCCTAAAATTTGTGGGCTCAAGTCCATCAAGATCCATTCAGTCTAATGCATTTTGCACACTACAATGACAAGAACTACTTGTTGAATTTGTCTCCTTGCAGACAGAGGCCCTCTCCCCAATGGCAACTCAGGAGCTGATTAAGAAAGTTGTCCAACTGGATGCCAACCCTTGACAGTCATTCCACAACTTACAGACAAAGCTCAGACAAGTAGAGAAAATACAGGAATGACATCCACATTAAGAACCCCAAGTCTGTAGATATTGCTGCCATTGTGCCAGATGGATACTGGCACTGCCTGCACAAGTCTAGTGTCCCCATGTACACACACCATGTGGAGTCTGCTTCTCACTGGTGCCAAACAAGGGAGGATGGGTTCCACTAAGGAAAACAAAGAACAGCCCTTGAAAAGGGTGATGGTGGAAATGTGTATCAAGGGCCACTGAGTACCCTCTCTACTCGGCTACACTGTCCAAAAAGAAAGATACAAAAGCTGTCACTAGGGCATTACCCTCTCAAAAGATATACCTTTAGACCTTATTTACCCCTAAAGGGTGCATATAAGTACCTTAAATGTACATATTAGTACCTAAAGTGTTCATATGAAAGGGTATACCCCAGTGCCAGCTTCTGAACTTTTTTTCCCTGAGAGTGTAGTCGAGTAGAAAAGGCACTCAATGGCCCTTTATATGCATTTCTTGGGCTGTTGCTTTTCCTCAGAGGAACCCATAATCATTTGTTTTGTGTATGGGAGTGTTTTGAATCTGTTCTAACCCTGTATCCTCTTTTGTTTGGTACCAGTTTGAGGCAGATTTTACTTGATGTGTATACAAAGACATTTGAAGGCAGTGCCAATATCCATCTCAGCAGGGGCCTTGGGAAGCAGATATAGTGTACTCCTCCAATTCGAGTGGGACTGGCCAAAGTTTGACCAGCTGTTGGACTTGGACAAGAAAGCACCCAGTGAGGAAGAGGAAACCACATGACAGCCCATTCTTCTTACTCTACTGTGTGGTGACTAACCAGGTTGAGGAAAAACAACTGTTGATTATAAGAGGAAACAATTCAAACTCTGAGTCATCAAGTTGGAGAACAGGGAAGACCATCTGCTGCACATCTGCAAGGTCCTGGAAGAGCTGCGAGGAAATGGACTGACAGCTAACCTGAGAAAATGTCTCCTGAGATTAATGGAGGTGCAGTACCTGGGTTTCTGAATTGGTCGTGGATTAATCATACCCCATGAGAAAACAGGAAGCAACAATAACAAAGTTCCCAGCGATGCTAAAAACTTTGGAACATGCATCTCTTGGGTTGGCTGATGGTGACTGATGCTTTATTCCAAAATACATCTTTTTGAAATCTTTTGGAGAGACTGATGTGGCCATATTTTAATTGTGTACCACTGTTGTGTGCCAGTCAGTAATTGTGGTATTATCAATTTCAGATTTACCCACTCCTATACATGACTTAAAAACTGAGGTTGGTTGCTTCACATATTGTTCAGATGGGCTCAATGGTCCTTAATCAGAATAAGCTGATAGTCACTGCAAGATTTTTTTCCCTTTATAAATAAAATATACATTACACATATAGTTACAAAAGTAATTTAGTCAAGAACAGCGAGTGAATTTTCTTTTTGTCTTTTGTTGTTTAATTCAGCAGGAAATATTAAGATGCGGTCACACTGCACTTTTTGTCCATTGACTTGTGAATGCGTCAGAAAGGAAACGGCAACTCATGCAAAAATGTTCGCATTTCACTGCGTTCAACTTTAGTGAACTCTGACCTGTGAATTCGCATCACATAAAGTCATGCGACCAGTAGAATTCCTCACCAAATGACCTGAATGACCTGAATTGAAAGAATGATATTTTTTGCAGTAAAATCGAGTAGGTTGTATATTTTTACATTTTGAATATGTAATGTTATATATTGAAATCACATTTATAAAAAATGCGCTGTAGACCATGACATCATATCACGACCACTGCAGCATCAGATGACACTTCGCACATTCAAAGTGTGACCGTGGCTTTAGGCTGCTGTCACTTGCTGCATAGATCCAATATACTGTTACATATGCGTTTTCTTTGTCAACTGTTTACGTTCACTTAAGACATAACCGACTGTGTTTACGAGGATATTTTGCCATATTTTTGTGTGTATTTGTCTGTTCAAGAGCAAGAAAACAAGGAAGAGATCTCAGTTCAGTATCGCGCACTATACAGTATGAAAGGCAGCTTTCTGTGTGCATGGTTTCTATGTGGGTGCAGCACAGAAAACAGTTCTTTTTGTGCTTCTTCTTGTGCTTGAATGGTTTGAAGTCATATTAAAATGCACACAAAGGAATTGAAATGTTAATGTTATAACAAATATCTGATTCCTGACCTTAAGTGTCTTATTCTAGAATTGGAATAGTTTTTATTTATTTATTCTCAACCCTAATTTTGAATGTGCATATTTGCAGCGTTTACCAATATAAAACTGCTTGGTTTGGAAGTGACCTCTGAGTAAGCATTGCTTCATGCTTTGTAATGCATGAATTTTGTCTGCAAAATGTTACAAAAGTTTCATTAATGTGACAGTGCCTTTAAACTCTAGCGACCAAACACAGTGAAAACCAAGCAAAGAACAACGTACAACAGTGGATCTTAAAGAGCTAAACAAATGAAGGGAATGGCTTATTGACACACATGCATTTTCCGAAAAATAACCACACAGCAAAAGTCCCAGTTGTGTCATCTAGTTGTTTACAGTGGAAGTTATCACAAAATTAATACAAAACAAACAAACTAGCAAACAATAAATAAATAAATAACCAGTTTGAGCTGCTGAAGGCTGAACAAAATTAAAGTATAAGTTTGTAAAGGACTGTGTAAAATTATTTGTCTGGTGCCTGAACAATATCTGTAAATATGAGTATTCTGAAACCACAGATCTAGGGTTACTTAATTGACTAGGTTTTGGGGCAGAATTTTACAAGTCCTCTATAAAATATTCAGTCTTGGTTTGCAGACACATCTAAATTATTTATGGCTGCAAAATGAAAAATCTGAGAAATTCTACAGGCCAGCTGCACAGGCTTTGGGCATTTTATTTTCCACTTATCTAAAAGCATGGGCTTAATTATTAATGGCCAAATTGTCATCCAGGCTTTGTCTGATCATGTGAAGGGCAACAAAGTCACACTGCTGGAAGCTGAAGGTGTTTGCTGAGGCTTTAGAGCAGATATGACCTGTGTTTAGGATATTTGGTTTGAAGGTGCACCATTATTAGGGGCACAAATATTAATAATATGTATGGCCTGATTTAACCCGTAATATTTCAGCACTATTTATTATTTTTTTTTTTAATCAAGCAACAGGGGCCTATGTTTTAAAATGTTTATCACTTTCTCTATAATCTCTGCTCTCTGTCATACTCGCCCTAAACAAACAAAACCATTGAGAATTGCTTTCAACTGCAAACTTATCACTCCCATTAAGAGAACCCATTCAGCTGTTATAATTATTTATTAATATTCTTTGAACATGCCAACATGGTCCAACAATGGCAGATGACATTTAAATATATATTTTATCTGTACTTCAAAGAGGTTGTCAGTGACATTTGGCGATTGTTTTCTTTCTTTCTTTTTTTTGGCTTCCAATCCAATAGAGAGAGTGTATCAAAGCTGCATGCTGTTTTTTCTCATTATAAGAGAGATTTAAGTACATAATCGTTTTGTCTTAACTGAACAGTCCACTACATGTGTTATTGGATGTAAAAAAAGAGACATGGTCCACTTTTTACTATGTTCTTGTACATTTTGTAGCATTAACAACCATATTTTCATATTTAGCAAATGCTTTTATCCAAAGCGACTACATCGTATTAATATGTTCAAGGCACAGAATGTATTTTATCAATTCATGCAATCCTTGGGAATCAAATGCATGACATTGCAAAAGCCGTGCTTTACTGTTAGAGGTACAGGAATGCTTGAACTACACTTGTCCTTATTCTGCTCATGCATTACATGTGATATGGCTGCTAAGCGTTCTACTACCAGCTCTGGTGTAAAAATGCAGTGTTCATTAATACAACAAGTTTTTATAATTAAGAGTCAGGTGAATGAACAGTGATTTTACTGTGCTGAGGAGAAGAACCTCTGGCCCTCTGACATAATAAGATCAATTTTTGTTAGGGCCGAAATATATAGGTGTGTTATTATGAACAGAGGAGTAAGGCACATCTGCCCTTTTAATGTGTCATATTTCAGTCTGCCCAATCATATATAATGAATGGATTCAGTCAGATGGTAAATGACAAAGTCCAGCCCACTTACGCATCTCTACCCTGAACAGATGGAGCCTAAAGACATGCAGAATTATAGGTGGAGAGTGTTTGTGTGTCTCTGTGTGTGCGCTTGTCATGAAAAATTATGTTTACTTTTGGTTATTTGTTTGCTGATCACAAAACGCTCTAGTCCCGTCTTTGACTTCTGTTTTGTTTTCATGCTCAGAAATATTACTTTGCATGTCAGCGTTTAATAAGTGATATCTCTGCTGCAAAATTTACATAAATGCAATGGATACAGTTTTATTGAAGTAGAAAATAAGATGCACATTATTCATGACTCTGGTGTTTTCTGTGTGCCTACAAGAGGACTAAATCAGAAATAAACATTTTCCATATATAAAACATGCCTCTTATGGTATTTGTGAACAACTTTTTGTTCTAACATACAAGTACTCTGGACAAGCAATTTCAGCCCACTGTCTGAAAAAAGCAAGAATGTGAAGGAATTCAATTTCACCTAACATGCCATGGTTTAGCTGAACTTTTGCATTATTTGTTGGGTAAAAGTTCTTTACGGTTCTCCTTTTTATTATTTAGCATCTCACCGGTGGATCTGTCGGAAAGTACAGGTGCAGCAGAATTTTGTCAGGCAGAATAATGCTTTAAGCAAATGACTTTGAAACTCATAAGGAGAATCTGCTCTACAGCCTGCAAAAGTGCACAGCAGCAGCTCTGATGTCTCAATCAGGTTTTATATCAAAGTAGCACAGGAATGTATTGCATAATTGCAGTTGTCATTGTGCCACACTCAAAGACTTTGTACATGAAGAGTTTAGAATGTATGTGGGATGTCATACATGATGTTTTACAGTATAACACGTCTGTCAGCTAAGGCAATAATTAAAGGGATAATTCACTCAGTAAAAAGATTCTGTAAACATTTTCTTTCTTATGTAGAACACAAAATGTTGCAGAATGTATGGCTACTCAATATAAGTGAAAGTGGATTTAGGCACCATAAAATGACTGTATGTGATTTGCTGACTAAATTCCAGCAAATCACAGCTGTGCTGATATACAGGTGCTGGTCAAACTTGTATATTATATTCATTTATTACACACAGACTGATATATTTCAAATGTTTATTTCTTTTAATTTTGATGATTATAACTGACAACTAAGGAAAATCCCAAATGCAGTATCTCAGAAAATTTGAATATTACTTAAGACCAATACAAAGAAAGGATTTTTAGAAATCTTGGCCAACTGAAAAGTATGAACATGAAAAGTATGAGCATGTACAGCACTCAATACTTTTGCCTGAATTACTGCAGCAATGCGGCGTGGCATGGAGTCGATCAGTCTGTGGCACTGCTCAGGTGTTATGAGAGCCCAGGTTGCTCTAATAGTTGCCTTCAGCTCTTCTGCAGTGTTGGGTCTGGCATATCGCATCTTCCTCTTCACAATACCCCATAGATTTTCTATGGGGTTAAGGTCAGGCGAGTTTGCTGGCTAATTAAGAACAGGGATACCATGGTCCTTAAACCAGGTACTGGAAGCTTTGGCACTGTGTGCAGGTGCCAAGTCCTGTTGGAAAATTAAATCTGCATCTCCATGCTTTGGTCAGCAGCAGGAAGCATTAAGTGCTCTAAAACTTCCTGGTACGCTGCTCAACGCTGCTGCCTGCCAGCTGTCTGATCTACGCTCGGAGCTTCGTGGAGATTATCCTAAATCCTTCTCTTTATTCCTATTCGCATAATATAACTTTCTTATTTTTCACTAGATTACTTAACCTATTGCATAGTATTACTAAACGGAACGATTTATTACTAGCAATCCACCAGCGTAATCACCTAGTGTTAGCCATAGCCTGCTAGCTACCGTCTACTTTCTTTTTTTTTCCTCTAAACCAACCTTCCTTGTCGATTGAATGGCGGATTTATCCGATGTATGTTATTCTGATCTGTCCTCGCCAGATCGGGAAGCTGTGGAGACGTTGCTGCCCGGCATTCATCGATCCACCGCGAGGTACAGCGTCCCGCACATCACCCTCGCCCCAGGCACCGGCAAGCGACCGAGACATCCAGCCAGCGAGTCCCGTGTGCGTTGCAGTTTTTCGGACGGCGCTCATCAAACACACGGTCAGTCATGTCCGACGATTATCATGTGTAGTAAATGCAACATGTACAGCTTAGCTCTTTCTGTCAGCAGTGAGACTTACACATGTGATAAATGCAGGGATATTGTCAGGCTGACAGAGAGAATCTCAGAATTAGAGACACGCATCCAAACTTTAATTGAGGATAGTGAGAATGAAAGGGCCTTAGATACTGCTTTGGATGCGACTAGCCTAGTAGGAACACTACACATTCGGTTCCGGTTGTAGAAGCCACGCAGCAGGCTAACTGGGTGACTGTGAGGCGGCATAATGGCAAGAACAAACACCACTCTTCCGTTCCGATTAGAACATCAAACAGGTTCTGCCCACTCAGTGACGCACCCACTGAGAATCCTGTTGAAAGTGCCCTAGTAATTGGCGATTCTATTACACGGAACGTGAAAATAGAGACACCAGCCACCATAGTCACATGTTTGCCGGGGGCCAGAGCACCTGACATCAAAGCAAATTTAAAAGTGCTGGCTAATGCTAAACGTAAATATTCTAAAATCATTATCCACGTCGGCACAAATGATGTTCGACTTCGCCAGTCGGAGATCACTAAAATTAACATTAAAGAGGTGTGTGAACTCGCAAATTCAATGTCAGCAAAAGTAATTTGTTCTGGCCCTCTTCCTGTTCGTCGGAGTGATGAGATAGTTAGCAGGTTATCATCACTCAATGGCTGGCTGTCTAAGTGGTGTGCGCAGAATAATATAGGTTTCATAGACAATTGGAAAAGCTTTTGGGGCAGACCTGATCTGTTGAAAAGAGATGGTATTCATCCCTCCCGGGATGGTGCTGCTCTTCTCTCTAGAAATTTGGCAAATAGTCTTAGAGCTGAAACATGACAAACCAGGGCCCAGATCAGGACGCAGACAAACTGGCTAAACCGACCGTCTGCTAGCCGCCTCACGTCACAGAACTCAGATAATTCACAGCACATAGAAACACTTTCACCTAGATATTATCACATAGAGACTGTGTCTGTACCTCGAACTAGTAAATACAAAAAACTTCCAAAACCTTTTAAGGGTAAAAATTTAATTGATGTTCAAAAAATGAAAATCACAGATAAATCAGATAAACAAATGATAAAGCTTGGGTTACTGAATATTAGATCTATTTCTTCAAAAGCACTTATTGTAAATGAAATTATCACAGACAATAAACTAGACTTGCTGTGTTTGACAGAAACCTGGCTAAAACCAGACGATTACATTACTTTAAATGAATCTAGTCCTCAAGGTTATGATTATCGACACAATCCTCGACAGAAAGGCAAAGGGGGAGGTGTTGCTGTAATTTATAGTAATATATTCAGAATCATTCAAAAGAATTTCAAATATAATTCCTTTGAAGTGATGGTGCTTTATGTAACATTATGTAAGTTGACATTTGTGCTGGCTACTGTATACAGGCCACCAGGGCACCATACTGACTTTATCAAAGAATTTGCTGAGTTTCTATCAGAGTTAGTACTGGCTGCGGATAAAGTCCTTGTTGTTGGTGATTTTAATATCCATGTAGATAATAATAAAGACGCATTTGGATTGGCATTTGCAGATATTTTAAACTCTATTGGAGTTAAACAACACGTGTCAGGACCCACTCATTGTCGCAATCATACCCTAGATCTAATACTGTCGCATGGAATAGATATTGATGCTGTTGAAATTCTACAGCAGAGCGATGATATATCAGATCATTATTTAGTCTCGTGTATAATACAATTAGCCAAGGCTACAAAACCACCACCCAGCCATAAATATTGTAGAACAATCACGTCTGCCACTAAAGATTGCTTTATAAATAATCTCCCAGAGCAGTTTCATCGCCTTAGTATACCTGACAACTTAGAAGAACTCGATGCTGCAATAGAAACTATTGGCTCTCTCTTTTCCAGCACATTAGATGCGGTCGCTCCTTTACGTCTAAAGAAGATTAAGGAAACTAATCCAACGCCGTGGTATGATGAGCACACTCGGGCTCTAAAACGAGCTGTTAGAAAAGCTGAACGTAGTTGGAAGAAAACAAAACTAGAAGTTTTTCGCCTTTCTTGGAAAGAAAAAATGATTGAGTACAGAACAACCATAAGAAATGCTAGATTTACTTATTTTTCAAATCTCTTAATAGAAAACAAACATAATCCTAGGTATTTATTTGACACAGTGGCTAAATTAACTAGAAACAGAGATTCAACTGCTGACGTTTCCATAGAGCACAGCAGTAATGACTTTATGAACTTCTTTACTTGCAAGATTGATAATATTAGAGAGAAAATTATAAACATGCAACCGTCTACAGTTTCTCTTCAGACAGTGCACTGTAGTGTCCCTGAGGTAAAACTAGAATCATTCGCCGCTATAGGAGAGGAAGAATTATCTAAACTTATCAAATCATCAAAATCAACGACATGTATGTTAGACCCAATGCCGACTAAACTACTGAAAGAAATGCTTCCAGAGGTCGTAGGTCCACTTCTTGATATAATTAATTCATCTTTAACACTAGGACACGTGCCAAAAACCTTTAAGCAGGCTATTATCAAACCTCTTATTAAAAAACCTCAACTAGATCCGAGAGATTTAGTAAATTACAGGCCAATCTCGAATCTACCTTTTCTGTCAAAGATACTAGAAAAGGCAGTTTCAACACAACTGTGTTCCTTTTTAGAAAGAAATGGAATCTGTGAGGATTTCCAGTCAGGATTTAGACCATACCATAGTACTGAGACTGCTCTCGTTAGAGTTACAAACGATCTACTCCTATCATCCGATCGTGGCTGTATTTCTCTATTAGTGTTATTAGATCTCAGTGCTGCTTTTGACACTATCGATCATAACATTCTTTTAAAAAGACTTGAAAACTATATTGGCATTAGTGGAATTGCTTTGGCATGGTTCAAATCATACTTATCTGACCGTTATCAGTCTGTGGTAGTTAATGAAGAGATGTCGTATCGATCACAGGTTAAATATGGGGTACCACAAGGCTCAGTATTAGGACCGTTGCTTTTCACTCTGTACATGCTGCCCTTAGGAGAGATAATTAGGAAGCATGGTGTTAGTTTTCACTGCTACGCTGACGATACTCAGCTCTATATTTCCTCGCGCCCTGACGAAACGTACAAATTCACAAAACTAACAGAATGCATAGCTGACATTAAAAACTGGATGACAAGAAATTTCTTATTATTAAATTCAGAAAAAACTGATTTCCTAATCTTTGGACCAAAAACTTCCTCACGAAAAAACCTTGAATACTCTCTAACACTTGACGGGTGCTCCATTAAACCTTCGTCCTCAGTTAGGAACCTGGGTGTGCTCTTTGATACCAATCTTTCATTTGAAAGTCATGTTTCTAGTATCTGTAAAACCGCCTTCTTCCATCTAAAAAATATATCTAAATTACGACATATGCTCTCAATGACAAATGCGGAACAGTTGGTTCATGCATTCAAGACCTCAAGACTAGATTATTGTAACGCTCTACTGGGTGGTTGTTCTGCTCGGCTTTTAAACAAACTACAGTTGGTTCAAAATGCGGCAGCTAGAGTTCTTACTAGAACCAGAAAGTATGACCATATTAGCCCAGTTCTGTCAACATTACATTGGCTCCCTATTAAACATCGTATAGATTTTAAAATCTTGCTACTTACTTATAAAGCTCTAAATGGTTTAGCTCCCCAGTACCTAAGTGAGCTCTTAATGCATTATAGTCCTTCACGTTTATTGCGATCTCAGAATTTAGGCCAGTTGATAATACCCAGAATATCAAAATCAACTGAAGGCGGCAGATCATTTTCCTATTTAGCACCTAAACTCTGGAACAATCTTCCTAGCATTGTTCGGGAAGCAGACACACTCTGTCAGTTTAAATCTAGACTAAAAACACATCTCTTTGCTCTTGCATACACATAACACAATACACAATATCAATACATTAACATTTTTCAAATCCGTTAAAGGATTGTTACGCTGCAATAATTAGGTCGGCCGGAACCGAGAACATTTCCTATAACACTAGATATACCTGTACATCAGAACAAGAATGGCATCTACGCTAATATCTGTCTCTCTGCTTATCCTGAGGTTTGCCGGGTGCTGGATCCAGGCCGTATCCAGGTCAGATGGAGAACCTGCGTCTGGACCTGACTACAACGTAGCCCAGGATCCCCGTATCCGCTTACATATATTTATATATAATCGATTTTTAATCTCTATAATAAAAATGTACAATTCAGATTTTGATCTCCATATACATTTACATATATATATCTTCCAAGGGGTTTTTTCCCTCCTAGGACTTTTTTCCCAGTGCTAGCACGCTGGGTTTTTCTCCTAGGGGTTTTTTTCCACCCCTGGAAGTCAGCCGACATTGGCTTAATGTAGCACCATCTTGTATATGTTACATATTACCACGCTTGTTTGTACAGTTTTAACCACTTCCCTTTTTTTCTGTGCTTCTAATATGTAAAGCTGCTTTGAAACAATTACCAATTGTAAAAGCGCTATATAAATAAATTTGACTTGACTTGACTTGACTATACGGCTGCATTGACCTTGGACCTCAGAAAACACAGTGGACCAACACCAGCAGATGACATGGCACCCCAAACCATCACTAACTGTGGAAACTTTACACTGGACCTCAAGCAACGTGGATTGTGAACATAACTTTGAACCACTCAGCAGCAGTCCAGTCCTTTTTGTCTTTAGCCCAGGTGAGACGCTTCTGACGCTGTCTGTTGTTCAAGAGTGGCTTGACACAAGGAATGCGACAGCTGAAACCCATGTCTTGCATACGTCTGTGCGTAGTGGTTCTTGAAGCACTGACTCCAGCTGCAGTCCACTCTTAGTGAATCTCCCCCACATTTTTGAATGCGTTTTGTTTCACAATCTTCTCCAGGGTGCGGTTATCCCTATTGCTTGTACACTTTTTTACCACATATTTTCCTTCCCTTCGCCTCTCTATTAATGTGCTTGAACACAGAGCTCTGTGAACAGCCAGCCTCTTTTGCAATGACCTTTTGTGTCTTGCCCTCCTTGTGCAAGGTGTCAATGGTCGTCTTTTGGACAGCTGTCAAGTCAGCAGTCTTCCCCATGATTGTGTAGCCTACAGAACTAGACTGAGAGACCATTTAAAGGCCTTTGCAGGTGTATTGAGTTAATAAGCTGATTAGAGTGTGGCACCAGGTATCTTCAATATTGAACCTTTTCAAAATATTCTAATTTTCTGAGATGAATTTGGGATTTTCCTTGGTTGTCAGTTATAATCATAAAAATTAAAAGAAATAAACATTTGAAATATATCAGTCTGTGTGTAATGAATGAATATAATATACAAGTTTCACTTTTTGAATGGAATTATTGAAATAAATCAACTTTTTGATGATATTCTAATTATATGACCAGCACCCTTACAGCCATATCGCACAGCTATGATTGTAATATTGCTTATCTATCAGGGTAAAATGTTTGCCTCTATTTTTAAGGGGCAAACAATACATTTATCATGTAGTTAGCTTTGAAAATCAAGCAGAATGAAAGAAGAAAGAAAAGGGATTGTAGCTCCTTGCATTGTTAAATACTAAACAATCTTTAGTTGCCTTGATAAGAATTTCAAAGTTTAAAAGACTGTTACTCATTAGATGAATATAAGTATTCAAGTATTCTTTAATTGGAGATAATTAGTTGATTTAAAGGATTAGTACACCTTTAAATAAAATTTCCTGATAGTTTACTCACCCCCATGTCATCCAAGATGTTTATGTCCTTCTTTCTTCAGTCGAAAAGAAATTAAGGTTTTTGATGAAAACCTTCCAGGATCATTCTCCTTATAGTACGCTTACGCTGTATGTCCTATACCTTCCCTATTCAACTTATGGAACGAACGCGGTGCCAGTTTTGTTTTTTTCCGTAAGTAGAATAGGGAAGGCGTAGGACATATGGTGTAAGCTTTTTGAAGAATGCAGAAAGCGGAAGCACGTGCAAGGTGATAATTTGTGTTTATAAAGCATATACAGTTGTATTTTTTTAGAAAATGACTGATCGTTTCGTTAGATAAGACCCTTGTAACTCGTCTGGTATCGTTTAAAGCCCTTTGAAGCTGCACTGAAACTGTCATTTTGACCTTCAACCGTCTGGAGTCCATTGAAGTCCACTATAAGGAGAATAATCCTGGAATGTTTTCATCAAAAACCTTAATTCGACTGACGAAAGAAAGACATGAACATCTTGGATGACATGGGGTAAGTAAATTATCAGGAAAATTTTATTTCAAAGTGGACTAATTCTTTAACTCAAGCTGAATGTGATAGGTTGCCTTATTTTTTTCCAAGTTAGGTCAACTTTTATTTTATTTTTCTTACAGTGAAGGGTTTTAACCAGCATACCAAAAGTGTTTATAAAAAAATTGCCTATCCTACCAGTCAATTTTTTTTTTCTTACTGTGAAGAACATTTTAATGATCTAAAGAACCTTTTTAACACTATAAAGAAACTTTTATGCAATGAAAAGGTCCATATCAAAGGTCTTCACGGAAGCATGCTAATAAAGAATATTTATATTTACGAGTGCGTTGTAAAATACAATATGATGGCACAAATGACAGATTGCATCATATAAATCGTTGGCCTTCTCTTATGAGCGTAATAAACAGGATTTGGTTTTCGTCGTCAAACTCGCAGTGTCATTTTGAAAGACCAGATAAAAGTCATGCCGAAGTTTCTTATAAATGTAATTTTTAACAAGACTCCCTCCCTATAATGCTTGAATATTCAACAGTGTTTACAACTGGTGGGGAAAAAAACATATCTAATAGATGCTGCCTGCTGGATAGGTTTCGGAGCTCTGTTCTCAGAGGACACCTTGTTGTTTTTCACATTGTCTGATTTTCGCATCTATAGGGACGAACATCTTGAAGAGTATTTCCTCTAGAGGAACACACAAATGAGAGGAGACGGTAGATGACAGTGCAGACAGGAATTCAAGGGAAAGTGTTTGCACAGAGAGAGCCTTTGCTGCACACTCGACTGAGTCGCCAAACAAGAACAAAGGAGAAGGAAGCCACATGTGAAAGATGACGAATACTCTCTCGCTCTCCCTTTCTCCCTAAAGGTAAATATTTGTTAACCATGGCAGGTAGGTTGAAGCTGAAGCAGAGTTTTATATAGATCATGTCTAGACCAATTAATTAGTGTGGAATTTCAGCTAACACTGTGAAGCTTCTTTAGACACTTGGTCTATTCCTCTCAGCTATAGGCCTAATAATGATTTGTTGGATTGTGCATCTGTGCATTGCAAATTCTATTCCAAAACTTCTTTTTAGTTTGTAGTATCCTGTTTATGAAAAGGTTGTGCTGTATTGTACTGAATGTGCACTTGTCTTATGGTGTGTACTTTAAATCATAAAAGTATATATATATATTTTTAACTTTACTTGCAGATAATGAAATGGTCATGAAATAAAAGGCAACTTAAAGAACGTACACTTTCCTTAAAGGTGCCCTCGAATGAAAACTTGAATTTATCTTGGCATAGTCAAATAACAAGAGTTCAGTACATGGAAATGACATACAGTGAGTCTCAAAATCCATTGTTTCCTCCTTCTTATATAAATCTCATTTGTTTAAAAGACCTCCGAAGAACAGGCGGATCTCAACATAACACTGACGGTTACGTAACAGTTGGGGTGTACACCCCCAATATTTGCATATGCCAGCCCATGTTCCCAACATTATAAAAGGCATTAGACAAGGGCAGAACGCCTGGATCTGCACAGGTGAATCATCAGACTAGGTAAGCAAGCAAGAACAATAGCGAAAAATGGCAGATGGAGCAATAATAACTGAAATGATATCATGATATTTTTAGTGATATTTGTAAATTGTCTTTCTAAATGTTTTGTTAGCATGTTGCTAATGTACTGTTAAATGTGGTTAAAGTTACCATCGTTTCTTACTGTATTCATGGAAACAAGAGCCATCACTATTTTCATTTTTAAACACTTGCAGTCTGTATAATTCATAAACACAACTTCATTCTTTATAAATCTCTCCAACAGTGTAGCATTAGCCATTAGCCAACGGAGCACAGCCTCAAATTCATTCAAAATCAAATGTAAACAATATAACAGTTTACAATACTCACATAACCCGACGCATGCATGCCGCATGCATGACGAACACTTTGTAAAGATCCATTTGAGAGTTATATTAGCTGTGTAAACTTTGTTTATGCACTGTTCAAGGCAAACGGCAGATCCGTGGGCGTGGCGCACGAGAATTAAAGGGCCAGTAGCCCTGAATCGGCTCATGTATAATGATGCCCCAAAATAGGCAGTTAAAAAAATGAATAAAAAAAAAAAATCTATGGGGTATTTTGAGCTGAAACTTCACAGACACATTCAGGGGACACCTTAGACTTATATTACATCTTTTTAAAAAAAAAAAAAAAAGTTCTAGGGCACCTTTAAATAGAATTTATGACCATGTCAAATCAAAAGTATTACTTTATAGGGTTTGTTTACACAAAAATGAAAATTCTGTCATCATTTTCTCACCGTCATGTTGTTCCAAACCCATAAGACTTTTGTTCATCTTCGGAACACAAATGAAGTCAGAGATTTCCCCTCTATTTACCATCTACGCAACTACCACTTTGAAGCTTCAAAAAGTACATAAAGAGATCATAAAACTAATCCATATGAAGAGACCCCTTTTCAGTTAGTAGAGATTGTGATGTTTTTTTGTGGGCGGAGCTTAGGCATTATTCACTAATGCTAGATAGTAAGTTTTGAAAACCTTTTTTTTTTTTTTTTTGAAAAAGTTCACTTTTAGCCAGATTGGCTGACCCATACATGCTCACTCAATGGATGGATGATCTGACAGGATTACCTCCGACTGAGCGGCCTGACAGCTACACCTACAAGATAGAGAAACTCAGCATGTATGGTAAAAAGAAACAGAGGGTGTATAAATCGTTATTTGAATGACTAACAAAGTTAGCTAACTTATGTGCTAAAAATCTGAGTGTTACGTGAGGAATCACTTAACTTGTTCTCCAGTTTCTCATTAGGTGGGCATGCATGCAAATCTTTAGACATGTAACCAAACCATAATCCATACCAACAAAAGACAATAGTTCATTTAACCTTAAATGATATGAAGTGTGTGCTGCAAACACAAGCATTTTTGATGATTGTTTCAATCCAGTCTGCTTGTTTTATTGTGTTAACCACAGCTGTCATAGTTTTTTTTTTTTTTTTTTTTTTTTTGTCTGGCAGTGGCACAAGGTATGCGATCGATTGATTCTGGCACCCAACAACACAACATTTTAAGCTCCTTATGTAGTCGTGACTCTGTGCTGGTTTGTATTTGCCGCCTCCAGTTTTCCCTTTGTTTTGTCTCCAGCTAACGCCGTGAGGTAATTATGATGTCGGCACTAAAAGGGTATATTGAGAGGTTCAGTCCCAATTTTCTTAAGAGACACAATCGCTTTATATGATGAACAGATTGAATTTATGCTTTTATTCACATATAAAGATTGATCAGTGAACATGAGCAGAAGCACAACCGAACTTGAATGACACGCGAGAACAACCCTCTTCCAAAAGCTCATATGTGCTGCGTAACACGAGAATGAACCTCATTGGTTCTTGCATGTCAAACAGAACTAAGCTTCTGTTTACCACATCTGTATGAGTTGATGAATGTTTATGTGAATAAACGCCTACAAATTAAATTTGTTCATCATATAAAGCGATTGTGTTTCTCTTTAGAAAATTTGGACTAAACCACTCAATTCATATGGATTAGTTTTACGATCTTTTTACAAACTTTTTGTTGCATAGACTGTCAATCATGGAGGGTCAGAAAGCTCTCGGATTTCATTAAAATGATCTTCATTTGTGTTCTGAAGATGAACGAAAGTCTTACAGGTTTGGACATGAGAATTTTAATTTTTGGGTGAACAAACTCTTTAATTAATTAAGTTTTAATAATCTTTTGTCATGATTGTACACTTATTTGAATGTGATGACTATCATATTAAACCACATCTAAAATACTTGACTGTAATTTTAATTTTAATTTTAATTTTAGTGTGTTATATTATATGCATTTACAATAATGCATATGCATTTTTATTCAATTGTAAATAACATGCAATTAAATGTCTGAAACCATTACATTCAGTTAAGTAAATTCTTTTAAAATACATTATTTCCGCAATAACTGCTCTTTTTAAAAGTATGCTAAAGTGTATTTCTTTTTCATAAGGGTATTTAAAGGGATAGTTCACCCAAAAATGAAAATTTGATGTTTATCTGCTTACCCCCAGTGCATCCAAGATGTAGGTGACTTTTTTTCTTCAGTCGAATGCAAATTATGATTTTTAACTGCAACCGCTGCCGTCTGTCAGTCAAATAATAGCAGTAGATGGGAACTTCAACTATAACAGTAAATAAAACTTGCTTAGACAAATCAAAATTAAAACCTGCGGCTCGTGACGACACATTAATGTCCTAAGACACGAAACGATCGGTTTGTGCGAGAAACCGAACATTATTTATATAATTTTTACCTCTAATACACCACTATGTCCAACTTCGTTCAGCTTCCTGTTAGTGAGGTCAAAAAACGCGTTCTGAAGACGGAAGTGAGGTCTCGCCCATATACTTCAATGAGCGCGAGACATCACTTCCGTTGTCAAAGCACGATCAGACCTTACTAGCCGGAAGCTGAACGCAGTTGGACATAGTGGTGTATTAGAGGTAAAAAATTATATAAATACTGTTCGGTTTCTCGCACAAACCGATCGTTTCGTGTCTTAGGACATTAATGTGCCGTCACGAGCTGCAGGGTTTAATTTGTAATTTGTCTATGGAAGTTTTTTCGACTCTTATTGTTCAAGTTCCCAATCACTGCTATTATTTGACTGACAGACGGCAGCGGTTGCAGTTAAAAATCATAATTTGCGTTCGACTGAAGAAAAAAAGTCCTCTACATCTTGGATGCACTGGGGGTAAGCAGATAAACATCAAATTTTCATTTTTGGGTGAACTATCCCTTTAAAGGTAAAGTGCACCATTTATGCATTAATTTTGTTTTGTTTTTTGCCAAATATTTCCTATAAATGTAATCAATATTTTGTCATATATATATATATATATTCACATATTTATTCTGACTAAAATGTAATAATTCAGTAGGTTTTAACATGTGCTTCAGTCATTTCATTTGATGAAATTAACACTGCCCCAGATGCCCGCCATTTGCTTTTGAAGATAATTTCGCACTGTCCTCTACAAAATAAGGACAAGTTGACAACCTGACAACCCATTCTGGCTGAAGTAAATTACAATGAAGTAAAACATTCATTCATTTAACAAATAAAAAATATGTTCTGTTCATTGATATGAGCATATCCCTAACCTTGGTTTCGTAAACCTATAACCCTTCATCTCTTCAGTCTTTCCCAGTCCACTTCAGTTAAATTGTAAAGACAAAAAAATATATAAATATGTTTATATACATATTGTTTTTCCCTACTTTGGCTAATCAGAGAAGGAACAATATGGTCATGATCTGAGAAAGATTTCTAGTCTAAATTCAAACTGCCCTTTAATTAAAATATCAGCAGCACATCAGATGTGATATCACAGGAATTGAAATGCAAATAACCAGCTGAAACTTTAAAGGAATGAAGCAAAAGCAATTACTGTCATGACTTTCACAGTGGCTCCAAAAATGCAGATTACTGCTCTTGGGTCCTCTCATGCACACAGCAATCAATTCATATATAATTCCATTCAAATACATTCTGCTCCTCGATCTATTGTAATCACAGAGAGGTCCTATTAGTCATCAATTGCAAGAACTGGTTTGCAGATACATTCACAAATAGGGGTGTGCAGCGGAACCACTATTTGTATCTGTATCTGTATTTGTAACAATCTCAATATTATTCATATCTGTATCTGACAAAACCGGAAGTGGGCGGGGCTTTAACTGGAAGTCCCTAGTAGAAAATGTACATGTTTATCTTGACAGAGAGCAGGTTTGTTTCTCAGAGACGAGCAGTGACGGAGCAGGCAATGGTGTGCTAATTCCATTCATTCGTGTATCATATCGTGCAAGGAAGGATCATATCAATTACATGTACATATTAAACATTGAACATTTATGATGTAGTATTTTAGTCGATATTACTCCTGTCAAGCTCTGATATCAGATAGACGCATGGAGAGGAAACAGCAACGCGGTTATTTGATTTGCGCTCATTTCATTCATAAAGTTCACGCGCATTTGCTTCACACACTCATTATTGCGTATGCCTACTGATTTTAGAGGTTTATGTATTGCACTATGATCCCCTGGCTCACCAGTTATCCAGCAAACACTAGGAGCGACTGTTTCAGTCTCAGCCGACTATTATTCGGCAGAATTATTCGTTATCCGTTATTCGTTTTGAAGCCATTATCCGTGCCTTTCCGAATAAGGTATTCGGCTTCGGGCACACCCCTATTCACAAAGGCACTTTATTTATTCACTAAAAAGTTACTTAACTTAAACATTAAATGACTTCAAAGTGACAAACATGGAGTTGAAAGAAAACTTAATATGACAGAACTTAAAACATGCCTATTAGGGCTCAGAAGTGGCACTGGGCTTAGTTCAATAATATTTCAGACTTTTAAAATATTATAGAGGGCCCTTGCATGTAGGCGTTTGAAGAAGTGGCCTTTAAATAACTGTGCATATTATTTTGAAGGGTATAATTAATGCTACAAACATGTAAGGCAAGCCAAAGCCCAGCGGCATGCACCCTTTGGCTTTGATGTGGTAAGGTTATAAAACTATTGATGTCCAGCAGAGAGATTTAAAGAAGAAGAAGAAAAAAAAAGCTTTCCTGTATTGGTTCAGGTCAGTTTAACAAATAAGTACAAACGTT
Source organism: Chanodichthys erythropterus (assembly GCF_024489055.1). Lineage (NCBI taxonomy): Eukaryota > Metazoa > Chordata > Actinopteri > Cypriniformes > Xenocyprididae > Chanodichthys > Chanodichthys erythropterus. The sequence continues at coordinate 8,427,160 of NC_090233.1, read as the reverse complement.
ATGTAAGATGTATTTTATGTGTGAAAGTTATTCATTATATCAATCAATATGCATGCTATTGTACTTTTTGTGTCATAATAGCTAATCATCTTTTATACACAGATTTTATTCTTTTTAATTTTATTTTCCATTCTCCTTTATACATTTGCCTTAAAAAAAAGGTTTTGACTTTTCAAAGAACATCCTGGCCACCAAATGAGGAAAAACAAAACATTTGCCGAAGCAACCATGCCGTTTTAGCTTGCTTCTAAAAGACTTTGAGCTCTTTTATCCCGTGTTTCAAGGGACTTGTACCCGAGCGCTCCACATCGCAAGTTCAGAGCAAGAGTCATATGATGCATATGTCAAAATGTTTTATTTTCCAAATCAAGCACTATGATAAAAGGTCATAGCATAGTATTGTGCAAGGAACCACGCAAAAATAAGTCTGAATTAATCAATAATTTTTTCCTTATGGAAGCTTGTTTCCACCACTGAATAAAAAATAAAAAAGACAATTGCAACTATTTATCCACAATACGGACTTTTTTTTTTTCTTCTCACAATTGTGAGTTTACATCTCGCAATTCTGACTTCTTTTCTCAGAATTGCAAGATATAAACTCGCAATTGGGAGTTATAATGTCAGAATTGCGAGACAAACTCACAATTGCAAGAAATAAAAATAAACAATTCTGAGGAAAAAAAAACTTATGTCTCACAATTCTGACTTCATACAATTCTGACTTTATAACACACAATTGTGAATTTAGTGATATAAATTAGCATTTTCCACTTTATATCACGCAACTCTGGCTTTATAACTTGCAATTGCGACTTTATATCACACAACTTTATATCTCGTAATTCTGACTTTATAATTAGCATTTTCCACTTTATATCACGCAATTCTGGCTTTATAATTCGCAATTTCGACTTTATATCACGCAATTCTGACTTTATAATTCGCAATTTCGACTTTATATCACGCAATTCTGACTTTATAAGTCGCAATTTTGACTTTATCACGCAATTCTGACTATAAATCGCAATTTCAACTTTGTCACACAATTATGACTTTATAACTCACAATTATGACTTTATATCACGCAATTATGACTTTATAACTCACAATTGTGTTTATATCTCGCAACTCTGACTTTATAATTTGCAATTTCAAGTTTATATCACAAAATTCGGACTTTATAACTTGCAATTGTGAGTTAATATCTCAATTCTGACTTTATCACGCAATTTTGACTTTATAACTTGCAACTGCGACTTTATATCATGCAATTCTGACTTTATAACTTGCAATTGTGAGTTTATATCTCGCAATTCTGACTTTATATCACGCAATTCTGACTTTATAACTCATAATTGGAACTTTATATCATGCAATTCTGACTTTATAACTCGCAATTGTGAGTTTATATCTTCAATTCTGACTTTATAACACAATTGCGACTTTGCATCACGCAATTCTGACTTTATAACTTGCAATTGCGACTTTATATCACTCAACTTTATAACTCGCAATTCTGACTTTATAACTCACAATTGAGAGTTTATATCTCACATTTTTTACTTTTTATCCCCAATTCTGACTTTATAACTCACAATTCTGACTTTATAATTGGCAATTGAGAGTTTATATCACAAAATTCTGACTTTATAATTCGCAATTCTGACTTTATAATTTGCAATTTCGACTTTGTCACACAATTCTGACTTTATAACTCAAAATTCTGACTTTATATCATGCAATTCTGACTTCGTAACTCACAATTGTGTTTATAGCTTGCAATTCTGACTTTATAATTTTCAATTTCAAGTTTATATCACAAAATTCTGACTTGCAATTGCGACTTTTTATCATGCAATTTTGACTTTATAACTTGCAATTTCAATTATATTTCGCAATTGTGACTTTATAACTCATAATTGCAACTTTATATCATCCAATTGTGACTTTATAACTCGCAATTGTGACTTTATATCTTGCAATTCTGACTTTATAACTCACAACTGCGGCTTTATATCACAGAATTCTGACTTTCTATCACGCAATTTTGAACCTGTGGACAGATACCACAGCACCTGCCAACCTGCAGACAGACACCTCAGCAACTGGTAATAGAGCCTGTTAGACTGGAGGAATAGATAAATAGATAATAAAACCCTGAAGCCAAAATCAAATGTGTCAATGTTTCCAAGAGCACATTGATCTCTTCAAAAACTTTTCCTCACTGTTTTCATTTGTTCCGCCATCTGTACACAATGGAGCAGTGCTCGTCTGTTGGCAGTTCTGCTACGATCGGAAAACAAGCTGGAGTTTGTGACAGCTTGTGACATGTGCTCTAAATCCACTGGAAGATAGCTGACCTTTTCCTTTTGCCAAGGACTTGGTGCAAACCATTCCTGAGAGTGAACCGAAAACACAGACAGCCTTCATTTGACAGTACCCTTGGTCAGAATTTCATCTGCTGTCTGATGCTTTGTTCTTTTCTATGTGTATGTGATTGAGACTTCTGCTTAAGATTCAGAATATGTCATCCTTATGCTTACAGGTCCATGTGGTGTAGGGCTGATAACCAGAAGGTTTACTGAAAGAAACAACAGGAATTCAACCCCAAAATGCTCATCATCATGTAAAAGCCTAAGGACTATACACTATGTACTTTCACACTATGTACTTATGTATTATGTACTCAATCATGTAGTGTATGAATTTTATAAGATTATTTTGTCATTCAACATTGGAGTCTGATAGCCCCTCCCACTCCAATACATAATTAAACTGCGACATTTGAGTACATGAATTGTCCAACATTCCATACTTAATTTTTTTTCCAGTTAAGTGCACATACAGTCTATACAGCTAATTTTGCTCTTCATGGCAACTATGAGGAGGTGATTTTTTTTTATAACTCATCCATTTAAATTATATTAAGCCTTAAAGCTTTGCATAATTAAGGTGTGGCCACCTGAGTGACAGGTGCATTGGGTCCGCTCAGGTCCACACTTGGCATCTCTGCCATGTTTTTGCTTTTTTCTGGATTATTTCATACAGTTATCAAATAATATGGTTTCCTGTGCAGTTAATTGTACTAACAGACTGGGCTTCATTTTTTTCAGTGAGTGAAATTCTAATATAATTTTATATATTAATATATTTAAAATAAATTATTTATTATTTATCATTTTATTTAAAGGTGCCCTAGATTCAAAAATTGAATTTACCTTGGCATAGTTGAATAACAAGAGTTCAGTACATGGAAATGACATACAGTGAGTCTCAAACTCCATTGTTTCCTCCTTCTTATATAAATCTCATTTGTTTAAAAGACCTCAGAAGAACAGGCGAATCTCAACATAACACTGACTGTTATGTAACAGTCGGGGTGTACGCCCCAGTATTTGCATATGCCAGCCCATGTTCCCAACATTATAAAAGGCATTACACAAGGGCAGCCAGTTAACATCTGGAGCTGCACACAGCCGAATAATCAGACTAGGTAAGCAAGAACAACAGCGAAAAATGGCAGATGGAGCAATAATAACTGACATAATCCATGATAGCATGATATTTTTAGTGATATTTGTAAATTGTCTTTCTAAATGTTTCGTTAGGATGTTGCTAATACTGTTAAATGTGGTTAAAGTTACCATCGTTTCTTACTGTATTCCCGGAGACAAGAGCCGTCGCTATTTTCATTTTTAAACACTTGCAGTCTGTATAATGCATAAACACAACTTCATTCTTTATAAATCTCTCCAACAGTGTAGCATTAGCCATTAGCCACGGAGGACAGCCTCAAATTCACTCAGAATAAAACTTTTAACATCCAAATAAATACTTTACTCACATAAAATTCGCAGCATGCATGACGAACATCTTGTAAAGATCCATTTGAGGGTTATATTAGCTGTGTGAACTTTGTAAATGCACTGTAATATAGTCGACAGCTCGTGTGGCAGGAAGCACGCGTCTTAAAGGGGTGGCGCCGAGTGTAAATCAGTGCATTGTTAATGGTGCCCCAAAATAGGCAGTTAAAAAAATTAATTTAAAAAAATCTATGGGGTATTTTGAGCTGAAACTTCACAGACACATTCAGGAGACACCTTAGACTTACATTACATCTTGTGAAAGAACGTTCTTGGGCACCTTTAAAACTTTACTACACTCCAGAATCTGACAGACTGTGATTAGCTGTAGGCTGAAACCATAGACTGTATAAAAGTCTATGTATAAATGACAAATAATGTTATGCCTTCATTTTATGTGATCATGGACCACAAAACCAGTCAAAACTCACATAGGTATATTTGTCGCAGTAGCCAACAATATGGTGTATGGGTCAAAATTATCGATTTTTTTTTTTATCCATGAAGATATTTTGTAAATTTCCTACCGTAAATATATCAAAAATGTATTTTTATGAGTGGATATGCATTGCTAAGCACTTCATTTGGACAACTTTAAAGTTGATTTTCTCAATATTTCGATTTTTTGGCACCCTCAGAATCCAGATTTTCAAATAGTTGAATCTCGACCAAATATTGTCCTAACAAACCATACATCAATGGAAAGCTTATTTATTCAGCTTTCAGATGATGTATACATTTTCAAATAATTGACCCTTATGATTTGGACCAGGGTCACAAATAGCGTAACATTTACTAACACAGACTGTATTGGAAGTATTTGTTTTAATTGTTGACAAGTCCTCAAAAATATGTGTAGGAAATAGGCCTGAAATTAATCAGGAATTGACAGTGCAACAGAACAGAATTAGAACTGAGTTGCCCACCACCTTTATTAAAGCTAAAATACATTTATTATGACCTTTTGGACACTGTAATAATTGAATGCCCCCGACTAGCAATCTCTATTCTACCTCTATGCTTTCAGCAACCAACCACCTCAGCTCCATCCACGTCCCGCCTCTTTGCCCATTTTCAGACAAATCACAAACACACAAGTAATAATATTTGATATTGATAAAAAAATTTTTTAAATGTATAATTTACAACATTAAAAAATAACTGCAAAGATGTATTTTATCAGTATTGATTGTTTTTTTGTTTTTTTTTTATTTGCTCATCCTTCAACAAAAAGTCAATACTCACCAGCAGCAGACAAATCTTCAGGACTTCAGGATTTTTGTAGTGCCTATGAGAGATACAAATCTACCAACACTCAGTTGCCCAGCAATTGCTTCATAATAGAGCAGAAGAGATCATGATTGCCATCTGCGATTTATCATAAATTGTTGAGTTTGCATTTATCCATCTGATTGCCCCAATGGAAGCCCAAATCGCCTTCAATCTTTTGAAAACACCATGTTTCAGCCCTATACACTTTTTGGTCATTTTCAGCTCAATTTGAATGCAGTAGAAATATAAAACAGCTCTTTTCCAGATTGCCTGAAGAACTGTTGAGAGTCACTGACAATAATGAATTTCATAATAAACATAATTTCAAATCAGCTTTACATAATGTTAATGTTTATAACATCTCGATATCTTCATGCCTTAAAATCATGTTCAGCAGATTAGAGCATGGCCATAAGCAGTTGAGATTATATTGTTGGGAAGGTGGAAATGTAATAGGTTACAGATGACAAGTTACCCTATTTAAAATGTAATAAGTAGTGTAACTATTTCAAATACTTTATTAAATTAATGTAACTTGTTACATTTGATTACTTTTTGATTATTTTTTAAAAATTTCTAACGAATGTTTTCAACTGTTTATCATTTTCAAACATTTAAACCAGGCCGGGTTAACCTTACAGTACTACTCAACACTGATTACTGTCAGACTTTCAAAATCCTTCATCACTTGAATTAAGATTATAATAATTTAATTTTAAAGCACAGCAGCAACAAGATCAGACTTTAACACCTCTTTTTACTCTGAGATCGTTTTGAGGTTAAATACAGATTTAAAATCATAACAAGAAATAGTTTAATAGCTATTATACTGTTTTTGAAATCAAATCTTTGCATAGCTATGACAGGAAACACTGGCATCTAACCATGGCTAACCAAAAGTTCATCTTTAAAAATAAAGCATATACATAAACCCAAATAGGAAATAAAACTGTTTGCTGTGAACAAGCATGTGTCCTATTCTGTGTCCCAAACTCCTGAAACAGTGCTGTCTAACATTTTAGAGCAGTTTGGGAAAGAAATCAATTAAACAAATGAATATTATTCAACATATCCTAGGTTTTTACAAAAAAAAATTCAAATGTAACCCCCTTTTTAATCGTTAACATTTTCACAAGTAACTGTAATTTAATTGTACTTTTTTTTTCTCATTAACTGTAACGAATTACAGACATGTATGGATATACTTATATATATATATATATATGTCCAAGTTTATATAAAGTGAAATAGTTTTGTGATGATATAAACAATCAAGCAGTTGAAAAGCAGTCATATGTCTTTAGAAGACTTTGAATATACTGCACATATTGTATGAGCCACTTTTTTGATGCTTTCATGGTGTTTTTTTCTGTCTATTTTTTGAAGCTTAAAAGCTTTAGTCTACTTTCTGAAGTGGCAAGAAATTACTTCTGCTGGATAGCTTTAGTTTAGGCAACAATTTCACTCACATTTTCCGCAGCATTGTCAAAGCTGCAAGAAAACCTTTCTTTGCATTGAACTGGACAAAGTATGAGGAAGACTGACAGATCTTAGGCTGTCTCACTCAGCTAAGCGTTGGACAAACGGAAGGTTTGAAATGAGAAGTATACTGCTGTGAATGCAAGAACAAAAGCAATGAAATGTTCAGATGAAGGCTAAGCAAGAGTTCACTCATGAGGAGACAAAACAGCGCCGCAGAGCTTTTGCACCCACGCAAGAGGAGTGTCTGAGCCTATCATTTCAAAAGAGAAGGATGAATATGATGTGAAACACAAAAAGATCCACAACTGGGGGATTTTACCGTCTGTGCCATCTTTTGTAACTATAGCGAATGAAAGATACATAATGATGTCTGTCGAGTGAGTCTGCTCTTGGAGTTTGAATGGTAGAGTAACTGTCCATGGTGCTGAATTCAGTAGCAACATCCACATTACACAGTTGCATTTAAAACGGTAGCTTTGAACTAGACTCGTTACACTGTATTTCTTAAGTAATGTCGAGAAAGAAAGACAATACATCTACTGGACATAGTTATCTCTTATCTGCTCAATATATATATATATATATATATATATATATATACACATTATATATTGCTCTGTGGTCCCTTTCTTGAAAGTTATGTCTTTTATTTCCCATTGCTTAATAATGTTATGAATATCCTGCTACGAAGAAACATTGATATGAACTACTACAGACCTAACAAAACATAAAATGTGGATACCAAAGAGATATTTTGATCAACAACAAGAGTTTTGGAGAGCGTTTTGGAATACGATGACTGGTCACCAGAATTTTTTTTTGAAGTATATATATGTATGCATGTTATGGGGGAGCGCAGGGCACAACCTAACACGGGGTTAGTTGTAACACACATGGTTTAAATACTAGCATGATGAATATTCGTGTTTTACTAGTTGCCATATCAACAATATATTGAGAAAAAACATTCAGAAACCTTCGGGAGATATCACTGAACATTTATTTAACAATATAGCAAAAGTAAATTTCTTACTTGAGTTAATTTTTCATATATATTTTTTTGTTTATTTAAAGTTAGACAAATATGATATATTTTAATCTCCAATCTGTTATTTAGCAGTTTATATAGTTCTTTAATGCTTCACTAACTAGCAGACGATTCTAACCAGGTTTAAATTCCAGTTGTTCCACATATGGCAATTTATCTGTTAACCTGTTGAGTAAAAAAATGGCATTTCCGTATTGCTTTTACATTTGTAATCCCTCAGTTCTGTGCATCCCCGAAAAGCCAAGCCAATGTTGATTCTTGTTTTATTACGAACTCTGTCGCATTCTCTTTTTGCCAGCAGACTCTCCTCTTTTTGGATTTTTTTCACAACAGGTGATTCGTCGGAGGTTCGAGATTTTAGCGTGAATTTTGAACAAAAAAGTTACATTGTTTGCCTTTAATATAGCTTACATTTTGGTTTCAGGAAGCACACATCTGTGACAGTGATTATTAGGGCATGTCCTCATCCACTCACCCTTTAGTTCATCTTTGATGTCAGTCTGAACGAGATCAAAGGTTTAAAAATCTGCTTCACAGTCGACCGCACCCTGCACTATTTCACACACACTAACATACTACGCCATCTGAAGAGCGCGTGTTGAAAGGGAGCTGCTTATTTGTTTCTTTTCTTGATTGATAGTTTTTCAGCTGAAACGTTTTCAGGATAGTTTTGAAGTGTTTGTTCTGACTTTGCATTTAGGGGATGGGCAAACTTAAAAGAAAGACAAGGTATTTATGTCTACTGTGAATTGTAAGTTTTTTTTTTTTTCATATTTTATGGCCTTTTCCCTTTTATTTTTCGATAGAACAGCACAAAGGTAAACAGGAAACATTATGAGAGGAGAGAGGGGAACTGAAATTTTCAAGCAGAGCTACATGACAATGTGAGATTTTTACGTAGAGCTACAAAGGATATGAAGACAGGGACATTTCAAGTTCATCAGCCATCATGTGTCTCTGCATATATCCCATATGCATTATAAAGAGAGAGAGAGCGAGAGAGAGAGAGAGCGAGAGAGCGAGAGAGGAAGAAGTACAGCACTCCTATTCTCCTATAGACTATTCATTTCAGATAATGGTGTAGTTACATCGTCAATCAGAAGGGGCTAACTAGATAATGCTAATCATCTAAACTCTGATTTCTTGGATAGCTAGCTATAAAAATGATGACTAATTTTATCAGAAAGATCTTCATCAAACTATTGCACCACCATGACAGTAGTTGACCTGGCTGTTGATTCAACACTATATTTTTACACAAATGCCCTCTATAGCACCCCTGCCTAACATGTACCGTTCTGCAAATTTTTTGCAGAAGAAATCCAGTCATTTCAATATGAAATCAAAATGGACAATTCTTTTTTTTTTTTTATGGAAAATTACAGCATCTATCTTTAATCAAAATAACTTCCCACACCTCTTGCAGTGACATCTCTTCTCTTCTCTGATGACATTTAGTGGTGTGAGGGCAATAGCCTATTTTGTCCCGATGGACAAAAATCAAGTACCACGCTGCACATTTTCTGGTTCAAGAAGCTGTTTCACTCAGATATAAGTCACAATAGGGAAGAAAAGACTATAGCAACTTCCTACATTCAACACTTGGATTAACAAATAACCGTACCTCAGATGTTTTGCTGTGTCAACAAAGAAAACAATAATATGTTTAAAATCCCACTGAAATCAAATTTTAAGTTTTTTAGCTTTTAGTATGAATATGTTATTATGAATAAGCGTGTTTCAAAACAATGACAAAATTCACATTTATGAGATATAAGCATTAAAAATTACAGTTTCTTACTTCACTAAAATGGATTTTCATGACACCACCACAGACTTCAGCTTCTCATCAGGTTTTCTGTCCAATCAAATGCTCTCAAGAATCTGAAGTCCCGCCCCCTCCTACACTATAAACAGATGCTGAGGCTGAAATCGGTCATTTGTTCACACATTTACTAGTTCTTATATGGTGAATGGTAGTGATGTGACGTTTGACACCGAGGCTTCGAAGCTTGTATCAAAAAAACGAAACATCTCACAGTGAAGCACTGTATCGGAGCTTGATTCGTTTTGCCATAACCACGTGATCGGTGACGTCCGAAGCTTCGTTTTCGCACACAACAACGTGACTGCTTCATATTCTGATTCACATAACATGAACCTTTGCGCAGATGTGAAGTATCATTTGCTTTTTAGCAAAAAATATGCCATAATACGAATAAATATTTACATGTGTTCAGTTTGTATTTATTCCCAGTTCATACTTCATTCTATAACAATCATTTATTTTGATAATATATGCCAAAGCTTGCCTATTTGTCCCCCCAAATTTTATTCAGACTCATTTATTCAAATTGTGTAAGTGAAATGACACGTGAAAGACTTTTTTTATGTATAATAATAATTTACATTGTTTTATACGCTTTTCATAGCACAAACACCTTTTGACCACAAGATGTCGTTAGTGTGCACTGTGTTGAAAAGCTTCGAGTAATGAACCTTTTTACGATACACTTGAGAGGAAAGCCTCGGTGCTTCACAAAGCTTCATTTCGCCATCACTAGTGAATGGCACATAGTGCACTATATAGAAGATAGGGAAGTCTGTTATCGCGTTAGTGTCACATGAACCGCCTCAGCGGGAGCACAGTCCGCTCCAGTCCAGAGACACGAGAGCAGATCCTACACACGAAAAAATTCAGACACATTTGAATTCTACAAACAATGCTATATTTTAAAGCAATATGAAGGCGAAACGGTTATGTGATCTAGGCAAAACACTATTGGCTATTTTGAAAAAAAGGGGAGTAGCATTTAGATATATCCCACCCTGTCTTCCTGTTTCATTGGAAATGATGTCAACACAGTGAATAAAGCTGCCCGTTCCACGGCACTTCAGTGGGCCTTTAAATACATGTAAAGTTTTTCCATCATGGCATTGCAGCTGTGTTGATAGCAGATGTTTCCATTTTTAATTGAAGCCTCCAATAGCGTCCTTAGACCCCAAGAAACATATAGAAACCACAAGTGCATTCTCAGTAGCTTAAGAGCTCAAACATACACACACATAGGCTACAGGCACACACAGATACTATAAGAGCAGGATTAATTAAAATGGTTAATCAACTATAAGCTCTGAAATGCAGAGACTGCAGACTCCAGATTAGGAGGCTGCATGTAAAACATCTTGGCATAAATATGAGCTCTGAAGCAATTCAGGCTAGCAAACTCATCCTTGCGAAACAGCCTCAATCTTCTGCTTTTTAGAGCGTCTATGCTATTTTGTCCACCAATTAGTGTCAGCAGCCCAACCCTCTACCAAGTGGACTGTGGAAATATACCTTGGAAAAAGGAACAAAGACAAAAATAAATGTCCTTTCTATCAGCAGCAATAAGCTTTAAGAGCCTAAGGGTTTCAGAAAGAGAACAGCGATGTCTATGTATATACATACGTGGGGATTAATGATTGATATAGAACATATTCCTCTCAGTGAACCGCAAAGAGATGGCCAGACACTCAGGGCCTTTTAATAGGTGCCATGCATGACTGAGTCCCTCTTACTCACACCGAAACTAATGTAGCACGACTAAAGGTATGGACACTACTCCCAGTGTGCTTGTCTGTTCTTGTTGGTGTTAGTGGTGAGATTTAAGGTCTTATTTTATCACAGTTAGGCAGTTAATGAAGCAATCATAAAGAAGGCACTGACTGCAGAGAGTTATCGCAATAACATCAGCTGTTTGTTAAAAAGAAATGAAAGTTTCAGTTTAATTTAAACTCTTTGATGAGTTTGTAAAGTTAAACATTTTCACTTTCACTTAAGCTCAGAATCAACTTCCATATTCAACCTGTGTGAGGTTAAAAAGCTCCAGACCTCGGGGTGGTTTTTAGTTGTAGATTCTGCACACCTCCAGCAAATGGAAAACAGTTTCCAAAAGAATATACTTTCAAATAATTCACCGTAACAAAATGCCTGGGCAGACTGTTTACTGCCAAGCTCTGGTACTCAGTGAAGGTAAAGCTCTGAATGAGTTCATGACTTGGGTAAATATAATCCGAAAGTAATCATTTGCTATTTTTAATGTGAGACTCAGACTGCAGCACTGATGACTGGCTTTTCTGTGTTTTTCGAGTTTTGCGGACTGTGATGACTGTTAGTTGATTGCAAAACAACACTAAATAAAACAAAATCTAGATGAAACAGTCTGCAGTGGAGGGTTGAAGGGATAGTTCACCAGAAAATGAAAATTCTGTCATCATTTACTCACCCTCCTGTCATTCCAAACTTAGACAGACATTTGTGAAAATATATTTTATGGCCAACAGAAGAAAGTCAGGTTTGGAATGTGAGTAAATGATGACAGAATTTAAATTTTTGTGTGAACTATCCATAATATATTAATGTATGCATAATTGATTTTTTTTCTATTGAAATTAATTATAAGATAAAACAAGTCCTGGACTCCATTTCCCATGTTCCTCCTTGTTCATCACCTGTTTGCACTTCCCTCATCAGCCTTCCCGGCATTCCTGTATTTCCTGCACCTGTTCATCGTCATCAGCACTCCCTTTAAGTTGGACTCACTCCTTGCACTCAATGTGCGTTGTTACTGTTGTTTAAAGCTTATGTGAAAGTTGTACATTGCTGTCGTGTCATTAATAAAATACCTAGTTTTGTTGAAGTCTGTGAACATTTCATCTCTGCTACAACCTCACATAACAGAACACCTGACAACAAATCAGAGACCATTCCTTCATACAGAATCTCTACAGATCCTTCAGATTCCAGCTCCATATTGGTGGTGCTTCTCTTCAGTTCACTCCACTCATTTTCTTTAGGGTTCAGGTCAGGGGATGGCCATGGCAGAAGCTTCATTTTGTGCTCAGTGACACATTTTTGTGTTGGTTTTGATGTATGTTTTGGATCATTGGTCCGATGGAAGATCCAATCACGGCCCATTATAAGATTTCTAGCAGAAGCGGTCAGGTTTTCATTTTTATCTGCTAGTATTTGGTAGAATCCATGATATCATGTATCTGAACAAGATGTCCAGGACCTCCAGCAGAAAAAATAGGCCCACAACATTAAAGATCCAGCAGTATATTTAACCGTGGGCATGGGGTACTTTTTATCCATGTGTGCACCAAAACCATCTGGTGGGTTTGCTGCCAAAAAGCTTTTTTTTTGTTTCATCTGACCATAGAACCAGGTCCCTTTTGAAGTTCCAGTCTTGTCTGACAACTGAATATGCTGGAGATTGTTTCTGGATCAGAGCAGAGGATTTTTCTTGAAACCCTCCCGAACAACTTGTGGGGATGTAGGTGCTGTTTGATAAATTTTTAGGCTTTCTGAGACTCAAGACTCAACTAATCTCTGCAATTCTCCAGCTGTGATCCTTGGAGAGTCTTTGTCCACTCAAACTTTCCTCCTCACCGTGCATTAGGACGATTTAGACACATGTCCTCTTCCAGGCAGATTTGTAACATTTTTAGTTGATTGGAACTTTTGCCCTGATTGTGGAAATGGGGATTTTCAATGCTTTAGTTTTTTTTTTTCTTATAGCCATTTTCTATTTTGTGAAGCTCAACAATCTTTGCTGCACATCAGAACTATATTCTTTGGTTTTACTCATTGTGATGAATGATTAAGGGAATTTGGCCTTTGTGTTTCCTCATATTTATACTCCTGTGGAACAGGAAGTCATGGTTGGACAATTTAATTCTCCTAGTCACCCCAGTATGCTAAAAAATGTAAATATGAATGGCAATATACTTCAGAGATATTTTACTCATAAGAATTTCTAGGGGTGCCAATAATTGTGGCCAACATGTATTGGAGAAAAACATTTATTTCATAACGTGAGTTTCGCCCCACTTTCAATTGTTTTACTTCAATGAAAGGTTAGAATTTTGTGAATTTTTTGAATGAAAGAGCAAAAGGATAAACGATGCAGATTTATTTTTACAGCCGCCTTTGCTCATATTTACTAAAGGTGCCAATAATTGTGGAGGGCACTGTATATTACATATATTTGGGCATATATTAATATAACAGTACAATATGGTAATCAAATGTATAGGTTAATAATTCCAGCCTCACCATCCTATCCTTAGACTGAAGTTTTTAGCATTAGAGAAGATACTGATTCATTCTCTTTGGCTGTCAGATGTATAAACGCTTTCAAATTGTGAAGGCCAATAAATAAATAAATAAATAAATAAATAAATAAAAATATAAAATAAAACAATCGATCCAAACCCCTTTTGTTTTGCTGGCAAGCATGGAAAGATTCTGGCAAGTCACCATGTTTTCTTATTTTTGTTTTATGACTGGTGATTTAGTCAAAAGGTAATTGATGGAAAAAAAAAAAAAAAAAAAAAAAAAAGAAAGATTGCTTTTCATATTCCAAGACAGAATGGTGAGATACTATGGAAATTTCAGAGCGGTGTGCAGTACTTGATTTTAATTTCGCAAGGCTCGACATTAAGCCTTATGCTATGTGCAAATTATCCAAACCCATAAACACCTTTGTTCATCATTGAAACACAAATTAAGATATTTCTGATGAAATCCAAGAGCTTTCTGACCTCCCTATAAACAGCAACATCATAACCAATTTCAAGACCCAGAAAAATACTAAAGACATTGTTAAAACAATCCATTTAACTACAGTGGCTATGAAGTGACAAGAATACCTTTTGTTTGCAAAAACAAAACAAAAATAACAAGTTTTTATTCAACAATTTCTTATCTTCCCTGTCAGGGCATGAATGCACTACAAAATTACCACTGCAAAAACAGTCAATATTGTGTCTAAAATGTCACTTAATATTAAGTACTTGTTTATTGAACTGTTGTGTAAAATCAGTGTCTCATTTGCAATATTGATGATGTTCAGGAAAACAGCACTCTTGGTCATGTGATATTGCTTAAATTTGGAATGAAACTAAAGTTGCGATAGTTTTTTTCTTCTCTATTGTGACATATCTGAGTGAAATGGCTTCTCGAACAAGAAAAAAGTAGGACGGGGCTTGATTTTGTCCATCTGGAATTGATTGGATGGTTGGATTTTACAGTATGTTTCTCTGTGTGTGCTGCTGCGCTAATTTGTATTGATTTTTCTCTCTCAGAGACAGGCTGTATGAGCCTCATCTGGCACGACCTTGTTACTGTCAATACATTATCAATCATCAGTCACTGTTTACACTGAATGTAACAATTTTTTTTGGTGGCTAAAGTTTTGGTGCTTCCCTAGTTATTTATTTTTACTGACATTTTAATAATGCTGCTTGTTCGGTCGGCCAAGTAAAATTCTCTTTCACTTATCCCAGACAAGCGTTAATGTCAAACATTTGTCTGTTTGCTTTCAGTCCTGTTCAACGTTTGACAAGTGTCATTACTGTTCCACTTTCTGGAGATTTCCTGTCTTGTAGGCACAGATGAGTCATCTCTAATTGGTGGAACAATACAGCTGGCTCAGCAGTACAACAGAAATGGAGCACATCCATTTCAGTCAGCATCAGCCTGTATAAATGTGAACTGAGTGGAGAAGGTGCCAAGCATGTTTAGCCAATAAATTAAAGAGCGTCTACTCATTTCTCACCATCCAGAGCCAGCCATTAATCAGTTTCTGACAAATGACCACAGCTTTCCTGCTATTATCTAAAATCCCACTGTTAATTAAAATAATTCATTTATACAAGCTAAATTAGACAGACATGTTCCCATCAGGGCCACTTGTGACTACATAACCACTGCCTTATTAGTGGTCAATGTCTATGTTATCTTACCATTCCAGTAGGAATATCTCATATATATCCATGCAATGTGTTATCAAGCAAATTTAGAAGACTTTAGCAGCTTAACTGAAGATTAATGAGGTTTCATGATTGTTAGGATGTTGCCTTAAAAGGCAGCTGTCTATGAAGGCAGTAGGCAGCTCACAAAAATCTGAAATAAAGCTATTATCTCCTTCAGTGGTAGTTCCTAGCCAAATGTTTATTAACAGGCCACTCTTTTAAGCCTATAAAGCAGCATTGATCATGTGGACAGCACCACAGATCCCACTGGCATGATGAAGCCACTAAAGAGGAAAATGATTTGCTATCTCTGGTTTTGATGAATCAGTTCTACTGTTTGGCTACACTGGTTCTTATAACACTCCATTTTAGTCAGGTATTAATTATAATGTTGTTATGCCTATTATGTTTTTTTTTGATATTACCTTTCATGTAGTGTTTAATATAGCAGTTTGTGAAGGTAAAAGGTCTGCAAAGTTTCAAAGATCAAAGTGAATAGATAATGGAGTTATTGTCTCCCAAATGAAAGTACCAATTCTGATCTTCATGCACAAAGTTATGTAGGTTTATAACAAATTTGCATAATGCCAGCCTATGGTCTTGGTTTGTCAACCTGGTTTGTGTTGTTGGCATGTTGAGAAGACGTTGTTTTCTGTGCTTCGAAAGCAAATCCACCTTGAATGCACTTCCAGGGGATGAGGACTCGAGGCTCGAATTGATAGTAAAACTGACACCATCATTACTGTTCATATCATTGCAAGTGCTAGGGAAGCCTCCAGAGTTGAAATTTAAATATGGTAATGGGAGTTTTGTTTTTGTTTCCAATCACAACAGACTGGGCCATCTGACCAATCAGAGCAGAGTAGGCTCTCTCGGAATGTAGGGGTTTTGAGAGACACTGTTTTTTGCATGTAAACCCATTAGATCCCCCAAAACAAATTTAAAATAGCATAATGAGGCACTTTAATATGTTCTGGGCACATATGACTAAGGAGCCCTTCAAATCAGACACATTTTTTTGTGTTGCTGGTGAAAACAAGATGATGGAGAAAATAGAAACTGAATAGAAAATTAGTACTCTGGCATTTACTACATCAACTATGTTCAAGATTGCTCTGTTATTGGCATAAAACAGTCTACAGGTCTAGCAAAAAATGAACTATTTCTGTGGCTCATTGAGGGCCCCTGCTGGTTTGGAGTCCTGGGCAGATGCCCAGCAGGCTTGTGCATTAATCCATCTTTGTCTCTAGTGTCCAACACTCACAGATAAGTCTCTTCTCCTCTTAATGAAATGACGGAAACACTGTGGTTGGCTCAGAATGAAGATAAAGCATTGGCCATCATAGCCCATATGCTGTGTGCTCAGTTGAAACAATACTCATTGTCACATTTCTTCATATACACCCTTGTTATGCTCAAAGTATTGACCCACAGAGAAAGGTCGTCCACGCACTATTTCTGCTGTAGAATGGCCTGGGTAGGTTTAATAAATGACTCTCAATCATGGAGGGAGCTTGTAGGGAGGCTGTAGGGTGTGGGGATATAGTCAATTAATTTAACCCTATATAGCCTGACATATGAAATAATAGTCCAAAAATGGAACCATATCTCAAACCTTTAGACAAAAAACACATTAAAATACACTCACTGGCCGCTTAATTAGGTACACCTTGCTAGTACCAGGTTAGACCCCCTTTACACTTAATTTATCACGGCATGGTGTTGGAATTCCTCAAAGATTTTGGACTATACTGACATAAAAGCATCATGCAGTTGCTGCAGATTTGTCAGCTTCACATACATGACGCAAATCTCCCATTCCACCACATCCCAAAGGTGCTCTATTGGATTGAGATCTGGTGCCTGTGGAGGCCATTTGAGTATAGTGAACTCATTGTCTTGTTCATGAAACCAGTTAGAGATGATTTGAGATTTGTAACATGGCCCATTATCCTGCTGGAAGCAGCCATCAGAAGATGGGTACACTGTAGTCATAAAAGGATGGACATGGTCAGCAACAATAACCAGGTATGTTGTGGCGTTTAAACAATTCTCAATCAGTACTAAAGGGCCAAATGTGTGTCAAGAAAATATCCCCCACATGATTACACCACCAGCAGCAGCCTGAACTGTTGATACAAGGCAGAATGCTTTAATGTTTGTTAAGCCATATTCTGACCCTACAATCTGAATTTCACAATCTTCTATTGTCCAATCTTGCTCAGGCCATCATATGCAAATACTGCTGCATTCATGCCATATTGCAATTACCACAATTACGAGATGCCAACCTGTGATGTTCAATCGGAGATTCAGGTCACGCGGTACAAACTCTCAGAAATTTAGAGTTTACAAGTTTTAGGCCTAATTATGAGTGTTCTTTTTTAGAATCTTATAATTACGGTAATTCCGACAATGCATGGACTCACCTTATATCTATTACAGCTCTACACTCTAAAAAATGCTGGGTTAAAAACAACCCAAGTTGGGTTGAAAATGGACAAACCCAGCAATTGGGTTGTTTTAACCCAGTGGTTGGGTTAAATGTTTGCCCAACGTGCTGGGTAGTTTTATTTAACTCAACTGTTGTATAAAAATGACTGTATTGCTTGCTTAAAATGAGCGCAAAATATGCTGGAAATTAACATTTATTAATATGTTTAATAAATGAGCATTTATTAATAAGATAATGAATAATAAACATTTATGAAATTGCTTATTAATAAATGTACACCTTTTGATTATTATTGTTGCCTCTAGTAATTATGTGTCTGATTTTTAATTTCTCACCTATTTTGGATTAATTTTAAGCCAGCCATATAGTCATTTTTAATCAGTAGTTGGGTTAAATAAAACTACCCAGCAGGTTGGGCAAACATTTAACCCAACCACTGGGTTAAAACAACCCAATTGCTGGGTTTGTCCATTTTCAACCCAACTTGGGTTGTTTTTAACCCAGCATTTTTTTTAACCAAAATGTTTTTAGAGTGTATGTGAAAAAAAAAAAAAAAAGACTTGATAATTTGTGCCAAAATTAATTGCATATGTGGCCTCCTTTAAAAAAGTTATATAAATTTGGACATGTATTACAGCCAAAACAAACCAAAATGACCCAGTTGTGGAACAAGATATCAATTGAGAGACTGTATGCAGTGTACATTTGAAGTTATGTTAAAGAAAAGCTAGAATGCAATTAAAATGGTGACTAAGCAAATGGCGACTGCATGGCTTGGTCTTGCCCCACTAGCTCAAATGTCAACTTACACCCATGCTCTCAATCATATTAAAGTGATTTGTCAACTCCATCTTTGAGGAGGACAAATAGCCATATTAATCACAGGCTTCAAGTGTGTCTCAATTACTTCACATATGATGATATTTCTCAGTCCTTCATCACTGTATTCCACCAGCAGTTTTTGCTTTCATACTTGTACATGCTAATAATAGCATTTCCTGCTTTAAAGGATCTGCACAGATTGTTGAGTAAAATAGCTTGTTTCCAAAGTAACCATTTCTGGTTTTATATATTTATATATTTTTACAAGAGAACTATATAAATAAACTGTGGTAAGGAACACTTTTTTTTCTCAAATTCCTTGAGGTTGTATAATTAATAGCCAAACTTTTACATTTACTGTCTGTGTTACAGCCAGACATTTTATATCATCAATAAACGTACCTGAGCTATCAGTGATGCTTTCGGATGTTACTACTCTGTGATCAAAAATTAGGGCTATTATGTTGTCTAGCTTTGTGCTCTGTCATCCTGTAATTTCTTCTCTTTGAAATTCTGTGGAGAAAAGCTTTCTGTTAATTTCTGTTGCCTCTTTTATTTGAATCTATAGCACTTTTAATTAAAACCCAAGCACCTCATTCTACATACACAACATAGACTGTTTAATGGACTAAAAACCAGCCCAAAATCCCTTTGATAACACATTCAAGGATATATCAAGAACAAATATTTTAAGTGTTATTAGTTTAAGTTCTTACCTGTAACTGTGTTCTCTCCTGTTGACATGGTTTTGTGCAGCTGAAACACAATTTTGACATAGTAGACTCATAACATGTTAACAAAAAAAAAAAAAAAAAAAAAAAAATTAATGTTTATAACTCCAATCCAACCTCCACTCCATGAAAAGTATGCAATATTGTCAGGAACTGCAATCAAATCATCAAAATCATTCATTTTCACTCCCTCGTATACAGTGAGCTATGAGACATTCACTACAATGTGTTGTGAAAAGTGAATGAAGTGACTGAATGTGTAAATTCTATTATATATGTTGTATGAGAAAGTTTCCTGGTGTTGTGTGCATAATTAAATCAGCCAATGTAGACACAGTAGATATTGAGTACACTGTCTAAACTAAGGGTTCAGATTTCATCATTTGCAAAGTAACAGTGTGGACAGACAGACCTAAAGATTGGATTTGAAAACCTGTTCAATGAATTTGTGTGAACAAAGCCATGCACAGCTTCAGCTGCAGTCAATATTAGAGACTGCAGGGCTGTAGTACTTATAATTACAGCCATACTGTAGCTCTGAGCTGTGGACCAAAGAAAGAAACTTTTTCAAAGAAATATCCCAGGTTATTTACTATTTAATGTCTGTGCAGTAGTTGTGAATTGCTTTTGAGTACCAATGGGACTGGTGTGATGCAGCAGTCTTGTCTGCTCAGCTGCTACCAGCCTAAATTGTATATTAGTACTCTGAAAGCACATTCTGATATCTATCTATCTATCTATCTATCTATCTATCTATCTATCTATCTATCTATCTATCTATCTATCTATCTATCTATCTATCTATCTATCTATCTATCTATCTATCTATCTATCTATCTATCTATCTATCTATCTATCTATCTATCTATCTATCTATCCATCCATCCATCCATCCATCCATCCATCCATCCATCCATCCATCCATCCATCCATCCATCCATCCATCCATCCATCCATCCATCTATCTATCTATCTATCTATCTATCTATCTATCTATCTATCTATCTATCTATCTATCTATCCATCCATCCATCCATCCATCCATCCATCCATCCATCCATCCATCCATCCTCAGTAAAATTTTACTGATTTTTACAAAATAAACATTAGAGTAACTTTTATATTGTAATATTTCAAGATGAACACTAACTGAACCGAAGCATCTTAGGTTTACTTGATTTTCCATACATCATTTATTTTAGAAATATCATGTTAAAATGTATCAAATATGATACATCAGGTTTTTGAGGAACATTTATTTGTACATTTCTCATTCTTCATTGCATTGCATTATTATTATTAATGGTGCTTGCCAAAGGCAAAGCATCCATTATTGTTATTCTAAATACTTCTTATCCTAGACCCATGAATGAGGTGTCAAATCGACCGGCTCATTGAGGAGAGGTGTGCTATGACTTTTATAAGCGATCGGGTGTACGATGTTCGTCCGGCGGGCGAAAAATCCCATAGACTTAACATTGCGACAAACTTTGACGAGTCATAGCTCCTAACAAGAATTTCGTAGATACATGTGGGTTATAATGTCATAGAGACAAGGGGGTGGGCTCATTTTACTCAGGCAACCAATCAGTTTCTCAGGATCACTGTGAAGCCATCAAGCCACGCCCTAGCAACCATATAGAGCACCATAGCAACAAGTTTTATAGACTTCCATTGAAAAACATCAAAGGAATATCTTTGGATAGAAGTGTCATAGGAACATGAGGGTGGGCTCATTTGACTCGGGGCAGCAAATGGCCAATCACAATTCACCTTCAAGACTTCATAGCCACGCCCTAGCAACCATTTAGAGAACCCTAGCAAACCAAAGCATAGAGGGATATCTTCAAATCTGGATATCATAGAGACAAGGGGGTAGGTTTATATCGTTCATACTGGCAAGCAGCCTTTGGAGTATCATCATTGGTAGCTACAAAGCCACTCCCTAGCAACCAAACAAAGTACCCTAGCAACCATTTTGCAAGACCTATATCTCTGCATCAGAACATTGTAGATACATGGGGTTTGGTTTATATTGTCATGCAGTCTTTGGAGTATCATCATTGGCAGCTGCCAAGCCACTCCCTAGCAACCAAACAAAGTACCCTAGCAACCATTTTGCAAGACCTATATCTCTGCATCAGAACATTGTAGAGACATGGGGGTTGGTTTATATTGTCAAGCAGCCTTTGGAGTATCATCATTGGTAGCTACCAAGCCACTCCCTAGCAACCAAACAAAGTACCCTAGCAACCGTTTTGCAAGACCTATGTCTCGGCATCAGAAAATCGTACATACATGGGGGTTGGTTTATATTGTCAAGCAGTCTTTGGAGTATCATCATTGGTAGCTGCCAAGCCATTCCCTAGTAACCAAATGGAGTACCCTAGCAACCGTTTAGCAAGACCTGTATCTCTGCATCAGAGTATTGTAGAGACATGGTGGTTGGCTCTTTTGACTCATGCTAACAAACTGGACTTCCAACATGCTACACATGCTAGCAGTGAATAGCTAATGCTAATAGTGATTAGCTAAGTGCTAAAGTGGGCTGAGAACATGCTAAGAACTCTATAGAAACTCCATAGTAACTATCTGTGACAACTACCAACCACCTAGTAACTCCATAGCAACCACCCAGGTTTTTTTTTTTTTTTTTGTTACCATTATTTTGGTTACTATTGTATGGATGAAAATGGATGGATGAGTTATTTATGGATGAAAATGGATGGATGAGCTGTTAAAATGCTGTTTAAAAGGATTAAAGCCAAAATATTAGCATACAATGGAACAACAGGAATTTATGTTATGAGTGTAACTAAAGTCTTGAACACATTATAAACGGAAATGCTAAAAAACAGGTTGTTGTTGTTGTTGTTGTTATTATTATTAATGATCACTATTTAGTAATTGTAATGTGAGTTGTGGTTGACTGAGTTGACTGAACAGTGTAAGACACACTTCACCTTCACATTTCACCTTTGTGTATGTAATTTGAAAAACAGTTAAGGAGACATGGAGTTCTATTAATTTAGACACTGTTTTTTTTTTTTTTTTTTTTTTGTTTTGTTTTTTTTTCTTCAGAAGACTATAAAAAGAAAATTAAATTCTGTAAAAGAACCTCTGAAATTAATCTAATGCAAACCCGGGGGCCGTTCCAAAGCTCTGATTGAAAAAAATTGCATTAATGTTAAAGAGTTATACTTTCTATCATAATTGAAAAACTAAACTTTACACAGTCATGGTGAATCATTATCCAGAGTTATATAATCATAATGATATATATACAGGCACCCAGAACTAAAACAAGACCATTACTCTACAGTATTTGCTTGTTTCCTTTTAATTTTTCATTCTAATTAATCTCTTCAATAAAAGCTTTCAATTGGGATGCATTCCAAATGCACTCCATCAAATGCTGGCAAGTCTGTGATGTGCGATAACTCCCAACCTTTTAATTATGAGTGGCTTCAAGCGGTGACATTCCTGACAACTCCCATCTGATGAAATGTCTGGAAACATTGCATGGTTATATTACAGGCTACTTCACCAGCTGATGCGTGTTCCCACAACACACATACCTGGGGAGTGATATTACACTTCTCTTTTCCAGTTTAATAATATCAATCTTCTGTTACAGTCACCTTTGTGCCACTGTTCTTTAAATGAAGACCTTGGCTTTGTTCTGCCTTCACTTTACTGTTGGTACCAATTAGTCTGATGTCTTGAAGAAGGTTTGTTTTTTTGTTTTTTCCCTTAACTGAGGAAGATTTACAGATTTCCCCCCTAGTCTGATAGATCTACACTGTGATTTTCTCTCTCTGATGACAGACGGTTATATCCACCCAGCCTTCCAGAGAATTGACCAGTGGGAGATTTTATGAGTGTGACTGTGTTTGTGCCATACAGAGAGTTTAAAGAGGACCTATTATGCTTTGTTACATTTTCAACTTTCTTTAGTGTGTAATGTTGCTGTTTGAGTATGAAAAAAGTCTGCAAAGTTACAAAGTCACTCCAAAGGGAGTTATATATCAGTGCACACTGTTTCTGAACTCCCTGAAATGCCTCGATTGTATCGAGTTTTCTTTCAGGAAGGAACACGTCACAATATTCCTCACTTAAATAATACCCACTAAAGGCATATCTGGAATAAAGGGGGTGAGGACTGGCTGAGTTGCATAAGTAGTGTGTTGAAACTCACAGTTATGGTAATGAGCGTGACATTTCCCACACTGTTAAAAATAAATGTAAATTTACAGGTATTGGTCTGTATTTTTTTACAGATTTTTTCTGTTTTCTCATTATACATTGAAATACCTGTTGTTTTACAGATATTTGCTGTAATTTAATTTTCAGCTATTAAATTTACAGGGAATTGCATGTAGTTTAGCATTACATTAAATTTCTGTTTTTTAAAAGAAATGTTCTGTATTTTTTACAGAAAAATGTGTAATTTTACATAAAATTTTGATTAATATTTTACAGATTTTTTTCTGTAAAAATAAAAAAAAGGGAATGAATGTATAACTACAAAAATATGCAGTCATTCAACATGTTTTTTTCTTCTTTCATTTAAGAGTAGCTAATGTGTTGGTTAAAGTTAGTTTTTTAAGGTTCAGTTATAGTATTGGTACATACAGTAGGTGTGTAGGCCTTCTATATATTATGCATTGTATTTACTAAAATTTTAACCTCATCTTGCAAATATGCTTATTTTGAAACTGCTGATTGGCCTTGACTTATTCTCCCCTAAATTTTCTGAACACATCTATTATTGATATGTACATTTTATGTTTTTCCAAATCGAGTTGCAAATGCGCAGCTTTGTGTGTGTGTGTGTGTGTGTGTGTACGTGCGTGCGCGCGCGCGCGACGCAGATTCAAATTTGCCGCCGATAACTTTTCCGTTAGTCCCGCCTACAACAGTTCCTGGAGTAGTGCAGTGATGCAGTGATGGAAGGGCGAGCGCGTTATTTGAATTTATTTCAGGCTACGCTTGTGTGTCGTGAGATTAAACAGTAGTGTAAAGCAATCCTAAAGAGCAGTCGTGAGCAGTATTTATTTGAACTCATCCGTCAATCCATTCTTCGGGAACAGTGTGAGGAAAAACTCACGTCCTTTCAGCGAGAAGACCACAGCGAACATCATACCAACCGATCACTGGCTGAGGTAAGAGTTTCATTCTAACGTTAAGTTACATGTGTGTGATATTTTATGTAGTGTGGCTACACCTTTGTATTGTTTATAGTTTCGAAGCTAATATAAGTATTTCTAAACGGTGTTCACACAAATGACGTAAGGTAACTGCCGTTGAAAGCAAAACAACTGCAGCAGGCATCTGTCAATTTTCCATCTGTTTTAAACCAAGAAAGATTAACGTTAGTTATTAATAAAGTCCATTCAGTGTTTATGTCTTCGTTCAGATGTGGTAGTACCGCCATTATTTAAATCTCTTTTTATAAACTCTGCAGCCTGTATACTCATACTATAGGCCTATACAGGAAAGCAGATAAGAGTACAATATGAACAACATAATAAATATTATGAGTGCATCTGCTTGCAAACGCGAATAGTATGCATATATTAGTGTAATAATAAAGTATAGTAATAAAAAAATCTTACATGACCTGAGTAAATTGTCATTACTGAATCATAAGATACATTGGATAGTTGGATATAAAAATTTCAGATCAAAGAAGGTTGAGGTTTTGCATTGTCTCAGTAAAACATATGCTGGCATGTTTGAATGAATGTAATAGCCAACTAATTTTTATTTCTTTATGATTTCAGGTAATGTGGAAAGACTGGAGATCTACAGCAGCATACAGTACAGGTGTGGAAAGATTACTATTCTTATACAACAAATTCTTTGTTTACATCTTTTTATGCTGCTATTCTGAACAGTATTTTTTGTTGTAATTGTAACTAGAATCATTCAGAAACATGGCTTTTCCTATCACTGCTATCCTCACACACATCTCTACTTTTCATTCCAGCCAGATGATCAACCAGTAGCTGCTCGCATCTCAGCCTGCTTGATGGAAATGTCCGACTTTCACCTGTATGACCTTTACCTTCAACTCCACCTTGCCAAGACAGAAGTGCTCGTGGTTTCAGCCACCCATCCTTTGTGTTATAATTGATCAGTTAAACTTCACAGACTACAGTGCTGGAACTGCCCGATCTTGCATATTTGCCCAGTACAACATTGGGAAGATCAAGCCATTCTGTATGCTACACAACAGAACAACAACTGGCTCTCCAAGCCTGTACCTAAACTCTCTGCTTCAGACTTATTATACGCCCTCCAGAAGCTTGCTTTCTGGAAGTGAACAGCATCTTGTGGTGCCATCCCAAAGGGGCACAAACTCACTTTAACTGACCTTTACCTGGACTGTTCCATGCTGGTGGAATAACCTGACTAACTCAAACCATTTTCAAGAGACTGATAAGAGAGAATGCATCTTTTTTGTGAACAATTGACTGGTTAATACTATCTTTCTGTTTAACTGAAAAAAAAAAAATATTAATAATAATTTCTATGCATACTGTGCTAGACTAACTGGAAATTGTCATTGTACTTATTGTTGCTTCCATTGTACTCCTTGTAGTCACATATGTGTAAGAGTCATCATATATGCATAAAATAACAGCAATATTACAGTACAGAAGTATACAGTAATTGTCTTTTAATGTAGATGTACTATATACTATGCTTGTATTTCCTATAATTTAAGTAAGTTGACATACAATGTCTTATATACAATGACTAATACTGTATGTGCATGCTTTGATTAAATGTATTCTGTACTATATTTTGTTAATTTAACAGAAATTGGTTGTAAAGGTTGCTATTATGCATTTCTAAGTAATTCATAGATTGAAGTTGTGAGTGGTTCTGTAAAAATAAAGATTAATACTGTAAATTGCAAACATTTGTTTTGAATTTATGTGCTAATTACATTTTTATAAATAATTTCTTAGTTATTTTACATGGAAAATCTATATTTTAAAAGTAAATAACTGTAGATGGACAGAGCAGCTTGATAAAATAACTCATAAAAACCTTCAATTTGCAGAGTTAACCTGAAAATTAGTTGTTTTCTATGTAATCTGACATAATTTATCAGTTTTTTCATGGTTTAATAAACGATTATCAACAGTAAAATACTGTAATTTTATGAATTTTGACTGTAAAGTCTGTTCTGTATTTTTACAGTTTTTGCATGTAATTTTGTGAAATGGTTATTTGCTGTAATTTTATGGGATTTCTCTGTAAACTCTGCTGCCAGACTTTTTACCGTTTTTTTACAGGATTTTTTTTTACAGTGCAAACATGCTCAAAGCAGTTGACCAATGTGACCAATTACACTGGTCCAGCCGACCAATCAGAGCACATTATGCTTTTCGGAAGGAGGGGCTTCATAGAGAAAGGAACTA
The DNA here is from genome assembly GCF_024489055.1 of Chanodichthys erythropterus. Taxonomy (NCBI): domain Eukaryota; kingdom Metazoa; phylum Chordata; class Actinopteri; order Cypriniformes; family Xenocyprididae; genus Chanodichthys; species Chanodichthys erythropterus. Next base: position 8,400,248 of record NC_090233.1, on the reverse strand, counting down.
AACAGACGGGGAAAAGAGGTGCTGCAACAATTTAAAGGGGACCTAAAAAGCCCCTTTTACAAGATTAATATAGTAGTATTAAGAGTAATATAAGTCTCTGGTGTCCCCAGAATGTGTCTGTGAAGTTTCAGCTCAAAATAACCCACAGATCATTTTAGCTTGTCAAATTTACCCCTATTTGGATGTGAGCAAAAACATGCTGTTTTTGTGTGTCCCTTTAAATGCAAATGAGCTGCTGCTCCCGGCAACCTTTCCAGAAGAGGGCGGAGCTTTAACAGCTCACACTTTGGTTGCTCAACAACAACAAAGCTGGGGAATCTCACGCAGCCAAAATGAGGATTGTCAGTAACGGTGTTCAGCCTTACATTGTTCAAACTGGAGTCGGACACTGATGGAGAGACTCAGGAAGAAGTTACAACTTTAAGAATGAAATTGGACGTTTCTGAATGGTTAGTGGAAAAATTTATGTAGTTGCTGTAGAGTTGATTCAACTCATCGACTAGCATGTGCCGTCATGTTCATCTTTTGTGCAAATCTAGCAAACACTCTCCTACAACAACTCTTCCTCTTCTCTAAAGAAGCCCAACATGGCCTCACCCCCTTTGTTCTGTGTTCCTGGGGCAGGGTTTATGTAAATTTTGGGGTTTGTGATGTCACTAACCCTACCACAAATTTTTTGTAGTCCTTCAAAAGTGATTTCTGTAAAACTTTGCAGAACAGCAACATAAAGTTAAAAAAGTGAAATCACAGTCAAGGACCCCTAAAATATATGGAAAATAATGTGTTTATATATATATATATATATATATATATATATATATATATATATATATATATATATATATATATATATATATATATATATATATATATATATATATATTCAAGCATGGAAACCTATTCTAGACCCCAAAAACAAAATTAAGACTTCGTGAAGTTTTGTGTTGACACAGGGCAAGTATACACATACAGGACTGGTACATGAAGTAATGTGACACGAAGGTGCAAAAGAGGTGTAAATCCACTGTTGTTTTTTGTACGGCAACAGAAACACTCTTCTTTTCTCACATTTCGGCACAATATAACAAGACCAGTAAGTGAAGAAGTCTTTGCATCAGTTCAAAACCCACATTATTTCCCATGGGAGGTCTAAGCACAGTGTGTTCATCCTCGAAGGCAGTCACAGATGCCATGAAGGCGGTTGTTATTCTCATTTTACCTACTACTAACCTCTAGAGTGGTTATGTGTGAGTCTGGTATTGCAAAAGCAATGATGGAAATAAAAGAAATAATGTGAAGCAATGAATGCAAAGCGCTAGCTATTCTAAAGCACTTGAATATGTATTATAAACCATTTACGTGTTGAAATCCTCTTAGAAAAGTATGTTGATTAAAATCTTGCATTGCATTATGCATTGTGAAGCTATGAAGTTGAAAAGTGTGAATGATTGTATTGAATGTGCACTTTTATTTTAAAAGTATATACAGCTATGGAAAAAATTAAGAGACCACTCCAAGTTCAGAAATCAATGTTAAGTGGTCTCTTAATTTTTTCCATAGCTGTATTTAAAAATAATCTGTATTTGCAGATAATATTATATTAATGAAATGAAAAGCCATTTAAGTGAGGCCACTTAAAGAGAGAACGCTTTCATGACTGTTTCTTAAAGTACACTTAAAAAGTGCACTTTGTAATAATGTCAAATTAAAAGTTTTTCTTTAAGGAACATTTTAAATTGTTATGTGTTTTTAATAATACTTTGTTATGTCTTAAAGAACTACACTTACTTTGATGTTTGGACTAACATAATAAAGGACATAATAAAATAATTATCATATTAACTGGTGTGTTATTTGATACAGTATTAGATTTAAAGTTAATGCTGTATATTTAAAATGTACTAAAATGCTACATTACACATGTGTAAATATATTTAAATATATGACATACAATATATGACATTTTTACCATAAATGCATGCAAATTTGGCATTACACTTTCATATAGCCATCTAAACATATAGCCTAAAGATGTTCCATTTAATATAAATTTAAACTATAATACATTGTCATTTAATTGTAAATAACAGTATCCAAAACCATTAATTTGAGTTTGCACTATATTCTTTTAAAGTATATTATTTCCATAATATGTACTTGTTTTAAAAGTTTGCTAAAGTGTACTTTTTTTCACAACAGAACACTTATGAAGTATTTTATTTTTTTGTGTCCGACATTTTTCATTTTATATCAAAATTTGTGTTACTTCTTATGACTATGATGTAGTTTACGAAGCGACGACCCAAGCAAACAGAAATGACCTTATGACCCCTTGTGAAAAAGACGACGACTTTGGTATACTTTTTCAAAGTATACCAAAAGTAAAAAGTAACAATAAGTAATAAGTAAAAGGAGTACTTATTACAGAAATAATATTTTTTTTCAAAATAATATACTTAAGTGATAACTGAATGTAGTTTAAAATGATATTTAATGCAGTTAGTTGAACTTAAGTTTTTTTTTTTCGAGCCACCTAAGTAGGATACATGTATGTCTTTATATGTAATTTCATAATTATTTCTAATATGATTGACAAAGGATTATTAAAACAATTATTTCATGTTCTTTAAAGTAAAACTTTTAATTTGACATTATTACCAAGTGCACTTTTTAATAAGTGTAAACAGTCAAGTGCACTGTCCCTAAATGTTTTTTTTTATTTAATTAATATTATATTATCTATAAAGTTAGTATTACTATTATTTTAATATATACTTATAAGATATAAGAAAGTACACAAGTGCACATTCAATACAATTAAGCATACTTCTTTTCACAAGGGAAAGTCATTATGAAATCAAAACGGACCCCATTAGCTTTTTAATGAAAAAAGTTCATCAGTGCACTTTTTTTAAAAAGTTTGTAATTTTTCAATTAAAATATAACAACTTGCCTTGTGCGCTGATGTTAATAATGCCATTATAAAATAAAATAGCAGGAACAGTTTGAAATGGAACATTTTTTAGTGTCACCCTTAATTTCCATTTCTTTTGACTGTGGACTATTGTTAACAAACAACAATAGTCCTTATAAATAAATAAATTATAAATAAATTAACAGCTGTCTAGACAGCTCAGTAGGCAGTAGACAACTATTGTTTGGATAGTGCATTAAAATACAGAGACAATGTCAAGTAAAAGACATAACACCAAGTTTATGCATTGTATTTTCTTTAGTACTTACATATAAGGAGGGAAATACAACAGTTGTTTTTTTTTAGGGAGGATACAGGATGTTGTAACAGTGCTCTGTACATTAAGGGTGTGACAGCACATGGCTGACAGTACCGTGCTTCAGCAGGTCAAAGAGTACAGCTCAAATCTACACCACAACACAGCATGTGGTCAAGGCAAAGGCCTAGTAGCAGCTCCTCTTGAAAAAGAAAAATGAAAGCGCAGATAATGCAACTGCTGTTTCATATACATACATACATCAGTTGAAAGTAGAAAACAATATGAAACCAACCAAAAATGTCCTGATGGTGATGTTACACTTAGGAAAATCATTTTAGAAAACGGAAAAGTGTACGAGCTGCTACCAGAGACTTGCTAGTAGTCGTATCGAGTCTCATGTACCCCATCAGAAAACCTTAATACATTGGAAATTATGTTCATTTTGATCGTCAAGGTACGGTTGAAAAGTTTACATTCAGTTCTGAGCCTCCATATCGGTAAAGTGTAGGTCAAACTAAACCTTTGACCAACACTCCAGCTGTCAATCAAAACCTAATACCTTGACATTTTACATCATCAATTAACATTTCATCACACGTCAAGACTGAGGGTTTATATTTTTTTGAGAAAGAGTGAAGGGGACAAACAAATCATCGGAGAAAAGTGAAGAGGTGTCAGTATTAAGTTCTCTGTGACTCTTATCTGGAGTGCAAAGGGCCCCTGATTAAATTAGGGGTGCTTTTCTTTTAAATAAAATTAATAGAATAAAATCTATAAAACAAAGAAAGCAACTATAGGTGTTCCCTCTTGGTTACAGGAAAGTGACTAATAAGACTATTAAAAACAAAGTCAAGGGTAAATCCTGCATGTTACAGATAAGCACAGTGGGAAATAAGCATTCAATGCAGTGTGTGAATTTAGACATCCTGAAGAAACTGGGGGGACTGTAACCCTGAAACTAACCTGTGATAGGTCAGCAGCAATACAGATACAAGTTCTTTGTGCCCCACCACAAAAAAGCTTCCAGACCCGTTACCAGCTTAACCCTTTCTAAACTAGTAAATGTTTACATTTTTGGGCTTGATCTACTGTGCTACCGCATTTTGTGGCGTTTTCTTCAACAACTCTAGCGAGCTTCAAAACAAAAAACTTAAATCTCAAAACTAGTTTGAGATATTTCTTGGTATAATAAGGAAAGTAACCGTGGTGCTATAATGATATCTGGGGCAGATTTACTTAACCACAATAATCAACCCCTCCAGTGTGTTTGCATAGCATTTATCCTTACCAGAGATCTTAACTCTATTACCACCTGGGTGGGAATTCACGGTGAGATCAGTCTAGAGACAGAAAAAGAGAAAAGAGAGCCTCACTGAAATTCAAGTATCCGGCTGCCGAATCCCTATGTGGCATCTGCCTTCCCTATTTCTCAGGCTAACCGAGTAATTGAGAGTTAAGTGTCAGCAGTCGTTATGGACTGAACGTGGTATGTACACAGGAGGGAGAGTCTGGCACATGCATGTAATGCATGGTAACATGATATGTCCTCTATTATCATTTATGTATGATTAGATAATTCTCACAATACAAACATATACAAAGTAAAAAACAAAAACAAAATTGTGCCTCCAAGTCTCCATTCATGCAGAGGAATGTTGGAGAAGATATCTAACTCCACAATGTACAAGCTCCCGCCTTCCCCATGCCGACACGTTTAATACAGACATCTGTAGAGCTGCCCCCTGCTTTGGCCCTTACTAATGTGAACAAATGCGGTGTCAGCACAGAGAGAGGATGTGACTATTGAGATCCATTTAATAAGGCATTTGACTTAACCAAGACTGTGAGAGAAGCAGAGGTGGCATCCAGATCGAGAATGAGTATGAAATACCAAAGACAGACGAAGAACTAATTCAACAACCAAGGCATGTGTTGAGATGAGATAACGCTGAAAAGAGGGGCAGGGGGATAAAACCATCCGACTTTTCCAACACTGACAGAAAAAGAATCCTTGGCACGTTCTCACGTGACAGTTTCTGTGGCTAAGTGTCAGGTTTGTCAACAATGGCATGAAAATGATCCATCTCAAACACAAATCTGGGACAAAAGTAGAATCTGCACTTCAAAGGCCTCTTTGTTGGAGAAGAATCCGTTGAATTAAAAAAAAAAAGAGAAGAAGAAGAAGAAGAATGGACACAGTGCCAAGACTCCAGGCATTCCTCTGAGAAAGATCCGATCCACAGCAGGGTGATCCACATATGATTGAGTACTTCAGGATTCCACTTTGATATTAGTGTTTACAACTAAAAAACTCTGTTTCCCTTAAAGATTGTACACTCACCCTTCTACTGAGCAGCAATCACACACACCGCTAAAGCCATTTTTGCTAGAATCCCTTAGACTCGTCTTTGGCTTCCCTGGCAGCGTCATGAATTTTTTTTTTTTAGTTTGTACAAGTTTCAATGTAACAGCACTGTGCAGAAAACCCCAACAAAACTGGACACTAGGCCTTGGTTGTTTTTTCGTGAAAGGTACCTCCTCTAGAGTGAAAATTAAGAGAGAAAAATAGAAAGGAGAGTCTTTAGAAAGCATATAGCCGATCAGGCTATTTCCTTTATCCTGCGCATGTAGTCGTGCAGTTCCTCTGGGTCCTGAAAGCCCATGTCTTGACATACCCACTGAATGTCCTCTTCATTGGCAATGGGGATGGAGTTGTAGGGTAAATCCTCTGTGGGAAGGGTAAAGGTGGTGAACTTGACACGCTTGCGCTTGGAGGTCGGCGAGCTGGCCTCTTCTCCGTGGTCTTTGGTGGAACCGCCGGAGCTGCCATCTCCTCGGCCATGGACTTGGCTTTGTACGCTGGTCTGGGAGCTGCCACTGCTGTGGTGGTCCCCGTGACAACAAGTTTGTACCCCCTCCAAGGTGTTGCTGGGGCTCTCCACCGTCTGAGGCGAGAGGTCGCTTTGGGTGCGCAGGGGTTCCCCGTTACCCAAGAAGACCCAGTGGTGGGAATGGTCCATGTTGGCTTGGCCTTCAGGAGGGATGCGTTTATGGCGATACTTCAACACGAACACAATGCAGTTTATAAGAAAGACCAGTATGGCCAGACAAAACACGCCAAGAAGAGCATACATGCCGATCTCAAGGTCAGTCATGCTATGCTTATTGTGCACAAATTCATCATCCTCCTCATCCTCTTCAGTTGGTTCCTCCGGATTGCTTATTGTAGGGAAGTTGGTGTAATCAATGGGCACGCTTGCGGGTTGCTCATTAGATGGCTCGTACCCTGCTCCACCTACGTTGGGATCGATAGCGGGCTTTCTCGTGTTGGCAGCAATTCTAGTGTCTATTTCAGTCTCTGTATCCACTTCCTCCTCAGAGTCTTCATCTGGTCCAAAGCGGACTTTGACGAAGACAGGAGATGAAGCAATGACGCTCTTTCGTTTGGTCTTCTGGCAGGTTTCGCAGATGGTCATTTCCACGTGCACTACCTCTCCTGTGCCTTCACCCTCTGCAACGATGACTGGCCACCGCTGCTGGGGTTGTTGAGCCACCGAAACCATCTTATCGTCTGCTGTGGAGGCATTGAGGTTGTAGTCTTTAGGGTCGTACATACTCAGGGGGGCGGCGGTATTGTCGCTGTAGTAAACCCAGATGGACAAACTGGCCTCCTACAAACACAAAATGAAAGAAATTGTGAGTATGAATTCAACCCGTAAACAACAGTTAACCTTCGAATTTGTCTTTGAATTCTTACTTTGATGTCTGTGATGGACCCTAAAGAGGGCTCCACACTGAACGAGAAGTGTCACGTTGCATTGGTATTGCATATAGAACACATCATTCTGTACGTGCACACACTTCATAGTCAACTCCTGATGAGATTTAAGGTAAGTTTTAACTTTATACACTCTTTAATGAAGAACTAAATGAATAGGACTCACTGGTGTGAAAGAATTTTGCAGAGCCCCTGAATTGATGGACACCGAGTGGTAGTCAGTGTTAGTCAGTACTTTCATACAAAAGGTTTATTTTAATTTGTGACATTAAGGGCCCAATAATACACCCGGCGCAATGTGATGCAATGCGCAGCGCAAGTGTGTTTGCTAGTATGCGTCCGGCGCCATTTTCCCGTTCAGCGCCACATCCTTAAATTAGTAAATGCATTTGCGCCAGTTAGTGCGCCCATGGGCGTGCTGGTCTAAAAAAAGAGGTGTGTTCAGGCGCATTGCCGGCGCATTTCTATTTTAAGGAGCTGAAAATAGACTGCGCCATAGACCAACTCAAACCTGGTCTAAAGTCTAAAGTCAGTGGCGCAATATTTTTTTGTTAGAGCGCGTTGGTAGAAACTGCGCCTCTGGGCGCGTCCACAGTGCGCGTTGACTTTGCTTATTACACACAGGGATACGCATCACACAAACATGCCAAATATTAAAAACAAAAGGATTACAGTGTAAAAGAATATTATTGTGTAGGCTACATAAATATAAAAATTTTATGATGAATAGTCATTGCGTGTATTAGAATTAGGCTACCTATTTTCAATTCAGCCTATTACTACTTATAATAATGATGAACGAAATTGGCTAATTAATTGAACAATCGTGCCAATACATACACATATATATTAACGGACTCATCGCACGGAGCTATTTGAAAGCCTGCATTTGCAAGCCCGCTTTAACTTCGCGCACGAGAAGATCGGCTTCTTCGCTTGAAAAGCGTTCAGTTTTTCCGCCAACAAATTCCGCCGTGTAAATAGCAATCCGCCATGGTGCGAGCGCATCTCGCTCTTAAAGGGAATGGGAGATGACACTCTGATTGGTTTATTATGTTACGCCCATTACTCATTAAGAGAATAGGGACAACCCATTTCAAAAATGCGCCCCGGCGCACGGACCGTTTTTCCGTCGTTAAAATAGCAAAAGTGGATTTGGACACGCCCTGAGTGCACCTGCGCTGTGAGCTTTCGACTTTTCGTTTAGATCGTTAAAAAAGGGTGCATCAGGTGTGCGAATCCCTTAAGGGGCTAGTTCATCAAAAAAAATAAAATAAAATAAATAAAATTCTGATATTAGTTACTTACCCACATGTTATCCAAAACCCATAAGACTTTTGTTCATCTTCAGAACACAAATGAAGATCTTTTTGATGAAATCCCAGAGCTTTCTGTCATAAAACTGAGGTTAAACCACGAGTTTAACCTCAGTCCAAAGTTACATGGATTACTTTTATGATGTTTTTACTACCTTTCTGGGGCTTGAAAGTGGTAGTTGCGTACATTCATTGGAGGGACAGAAAGCTCTCAGATTTCATTAAAAAGATCTTCATTTGTGTCTTGAAGATGAACGAAAGTTTTACGGGTTTGGAACAACATGAGGATGAGTAAATAATGACAGAATTTTCATTTTTGGGTAAACTAACCTTTTAAGGCAATGACACAACTAGCACTAAAAAAACTTTTTCTTAGTACAAAGAGATTATCCATATTAGAAGGGTTTTGACCTTCATCTCTTGATTTTCAAAATTTCTTTTAAATGTTAATTATCTTGAGTTTACTCGGTCCATACAAGACAACAGTCTTGAGTAAGCGAAATACAGCCAACGTCAGAGGTGCTTGCATGCTTTGACCGTCAGAAACACAAGCTGAGGGGAAGCTGCACTGGCGCGACGCTTGTGTTCTTGTCACCTCATAACAAGCCAGAGCTTGACAGTTGTTTTCCTGCTCTTGCTCTCTGCTAAAGGAACAGCACAACACCTTACACCTGTTGGCAGGCAGACAAAATGAAACCACTCTGCCAGAGTGCTTTTAGTCAGAAATGAAGTGTTGCTTTGCTTTTATATTCAGGAAGAGAAGTATTTATCTGCCTCCAGTCAGCAAAAGCCTGTTGTGAGGCTGTAAAAAAAACTTCTGTCGCATCACTAACTTCAAGGTTGTTCTGACATTCGGGCTCAAGCTCCGTCAACACTGCTTGTCAAGATGAAGAGAGTCTTTGATATGCATGATCTGAATAATACATTGAAGACGACATGTTGTCCTCGTGGACCTTTCGAGATCACTCTAGCCACTAAATAAAATGACATCAATCACACATGGCCCTTGATTCTTCTACAAGCTTCAATCTTTGGGAAATGACACTGTAACTTTTACATAGAAATGTCATTACATTTCTTACTGCTAAAAGATTTTGAGCTCTCTCTTGAAGGTAATTTTGAATTCACTGTTCGTAACAAACTATAAAGTGTTCTTGCATCCAAGACACTTGGAACTTTAAAACAGAATAATCGCTTACACCAGCATACGGCAAAATCAATTATTTAAGGCTGCCAGTAAGACAAAAGAAAGGGGCATCTAAAATTAAAAGAAAAAGCAAGGAAATCAGTAAAACTTTACACAAAAAGCTTCAGATTGCTTACATTGGTCTCACTTTATATTGGGTGTCTTTAACTATTACGTACTAACATTTAAATGAATCATTTGATACTTATTGTGTGCATACATGTTCTTACATTATACATATATTTAGAAAAATACCTGTATGTAATTACACCTATAATTCATTTCTGTAATTACATCATTTCGATCATTTTTCCCCTGATGATTTTACATACCCAGGAGAGGATCACATACGACTTAAACCATCAGCTGTGCTTATGGTTTTTCCACATCCAACTGAGGTATGTGAACAAGGTATTTGTATGTGTCCTTTTTATTTGTAAAGCTGCCCTTACAAAAAGTAACAACATTAAATGAAGTTTTGATGTAATAAAACCATGTTTTTAGTGGTTTACTTCCATTTGTATAACAACTGTTGCGCTACAGGCTCCATGTTTAAACTACGCCAGAGCGCGTACACACCTCATGCATCGGATGCCGTGCGCGCTCAAGGTGTATTAATGGTGTATTAGAGGTACAAAATTATATAAATACTGTTGGGTTTCTCGCACAAACCGATCGTTTCGTGTCTTAGGACATCAGTGTGTCGTCATGAGCCGCAGGGTTTGTCTGTGCATGTTTTTTTTTACTCTCATAGATTATGTTACCATTGACATGCATTATAAGACTGACAGACGCCAGCGGTTGCAGTTAAAAATCATCATTTGTGTTCTACTGAAGAAACAAAGTCACCTACATCTTGGATGCCCTGGGGTAAGCAGATAAACATCAAATTTTCATTTTTGGGTGAACTATCCCGTTAATTTGTGTTCTGAAGATGAACGAAGGTCTTACGGGTATGGAATGACATGAGGGTGAGTAATTAATGACAGAATTTTCATTTTTGCGTGAATTAACCCTTTAAGGCCACCTAATATAAAATGGGACCCTTACATTAGTTAATGCAATCATAAACAATTAAGTACTTTAACAACATTTATTTAGGTTAATGTTACTTTTTTTTTTTTTTACAGACAATAATAAATTATGACATGTCAAGTTTGTATAAATTAACTAATTATTGTCAACAAACATGAATTAACAGCGAATAATTGTATATGTATTAATTAACTCAACAAACTTAAAATGTTAAAATCTAGGTTAATATTATTTTATTAATTCACTTTTGAATTTCCACTTTTTATATTTTCTAAATTCACTGTTAATTCATGTTTGTTCAATAAATTAATGATAATTTATACTAAACTTAATTTATACTAAAACTTGCAGTTAAAAATGTATATATAAAAATGATAATTAACTTTTAATAAATTATTAAATTATATTAATACATTTAAACAAAGATTAATATATGCTGTACAGAATTGTTGTCCAATGTTTATGATACCCAATGCATTAACTAATACCAACAAATTGAACATTATTGTAAAGTGTTAGCAGGAAATCAAACGCAACTGAAAAAACAAAACAAAACAAAACTGCACTGTAAAAAAAAAAAAAATATTTCCATAAATTGTTATCACAACATTTTTTCTTTTATTAAATCAACTTAATTAATGTGGTTCAGATAACATAATATTTTGAGTTTCTGTTGAATCGCCTTCATTGTATTAATTCAAATTTTTAATTTCAATGAACTCAAAATTTTAACAAGTAACTTACTTTTTTTAAGTTAAACCAGCAATTCTTTTTACATTGTGAATGCAGAAATGATTGCAAACTGCTGTTATTTTGTGACTGCAGAGGTGAAGTAAGTAAGTGCACTGAAGGATTGAAATGATAGACTGGTAGTGGAGAAGGAGGAGGAGGGTCATCAGTGATGTTTATTGCACAGTCTCCACAAGCACTTAGGCTGATACATTACGCTAATTAAAACCAAAGGTGGTGAAGCAGAGAGGGGAGAACTGCTGGATTTTAATGCGTGAACTGAAAGCAGCCACCCTCGTCTGATGTTGGATGTTGGTCACAGGCTAAGTACAGAGCAGGAAAAAAAGGCCCCAAGCTCTCGCGGCAGGGCTCCGTGACCCGCCCAAGACATTGTATAAATTAGCACAGCAGCATACAAGGTCCATGAAAATATGAGCGAATGTGCTCCAATTAATGCTTTGAGAAAGATTATACAGCGAACGCACAGAGCTCCCCTGATGACACTCGAGAACGGCAGAGAACTGAGGTAGCGGTGGCTTCTTATTAAGCAAAGATGCTTGCTCATTTGGTGTGCTGATATTAAAGGAGATTTGAATATGTCTGAATGCCAAACAAGCCTTTATTAAAGTAGTGAGGGGCGGCTGGAAGACTGTGCTGAGGCTAATTTGCCAATGGTGTATAACCTTCATGGAGACTCGATTCATCAATATGAGGCAAAGTTCAGCCAGTGTTAACTCTTGAGGAGCTGAAAATACTGAGCCACAAGGAGGATTTTCACATAAATGTCACTTGCATAATTAGTTGCAGGGGTGCAAAGGTTTTTCCATGCAGAGGGGTATGATGACGAATGATGCTGTCATATTTAGACAATTACATGAAGATACAAGTTTGTATTTTGTATAGAAATTATTTCAGATTCTTCAATGTGTTTCTTGACCCAAAACAAGTTTGATCATTTTAGTTAGGGTTTCATTGTGAACTTTTGTACATTGTACCTTCATTCAGGGTCTAAGAATGTAAACTGTAAGACCTTTTACTTTACACACATTCACATTGATTACATCATGAATATTCAGCTAAAATATAAAATTTCAGATGGTTTTACATGGTCTATAGCTGGTTTAGTCTACTCATTAGATGGTCTATGCTGGTTTATGTGTTGACTAGCTGAAAATTAGGGCCAGAATGAGTTGGTAGACCATTTTGGACAAGTTTATTAGAGTTGGTAGATATTCTTGGAACAGTGTTATTTTAGTATGATTGATTTTTTTTGTTTGTTTGTTTGTTTTTTTAAATGTCTCTATAGTATTCATTATTTTTTTATTTTTTTATTTTTTATTATTTGTTTTAGAAAATGAGAAATATTGCATTGGCAACTAGCTAAACCCTTATTTTGTGTTCGGGTCATTTTGACCCGGAGAGGATTTTATTTTTTCCCGAAAATGTTATTTATCGCATGGGACTAAAACTTACTGACTTTGCTCACACAAGGTGTAACTACTTTCCCAAATTTTTGGGACAATTTTTTGGGGGATTTTTTCCCACTTTGTTACACTTGTGTTGTTCCCGGTCAAAAGTTACTGGCTTACAAAAATAGCTTATAAATCTCTTGTTATGCTACAGTATATTATCATCAATTATCATCAAAACCTGTCCTAATTTATATTATATATATATATATATATATATATATATATATATATATATATATATATATATATATATATATATATATATATATATATATATATATATATATATATAAAAAAGACTGAATCCAATATTTGGTAATAATATTAAATAACAAGAGATTTATAAGCATTTTTATTTTTTGTAAACCTGTCCTTTTTGACCAGGAACACCACAAGTGTGACTTTGTTCCATTTTGTAAAAAACATACAACAAACATACTTCCTGGTTAAACAATAAAGCACACTAGTGTGATAAACAGTGTACATTTTTTCCCATATTTTGCTGAATATTGACAAAATTATCCACAAATAATGCTTTTTTCACTCAAGTTAGTTTAGTTAGTGATACCCTGCCTTGTACCAGCAGCAACAAATCGAATATACTGTACATTCTAAAAATCTGTATTAAAAATGTAACAAAATAATGTCAAGAAAGCCAGATGAAATGTCATTTATTCTAGAAGGTGTGAAAAACAATGACGGAATCAACTATACCTGCTTAAGAGTGGAGAGAGTCTGCAGGCCAGTTGCCTTAGCAACCATGGTATGGCTGTTGCCAGGGCTTGGTTGAAGATTAAGTGCCAGTCCCGAAATGGCATGAACACGAAGCTCCACTATGGACACTTTCTCGTCTACCACAGAGAACTGCGTTTCACCCAGTATCGCCTCCACTGCCAGTGGTGATTCAACCTGAAATCAACAAAACAAAATGTGCTTTTACACTACGAAAGACAATGGAGGTGTAAAGAGAGTCTAAATGGATGAATTTATGGGGAGGAGTGAAATTACAATGCCTGTCAAACAGAAACATTTAGTGAGTAATCCAACATATTCAAAATTCAGCCCACTGAGTAAAGGAAGCCCACTGGGAAAAAAGCATCTTTTCTCCAGAGGACGGCCAGCACTCGGCCTCCACATAAATCCTCCATCTGACACTTCAAACCAATTATGTCACCGTTTCTTCACCTCCTACCAGCGTTAAAGGTCACCAGGGACTTACCAAGTGAAAAGTCAAGTGGGGCGGCACGACTAGGAGGGTCAGAGAATCTCATTTTTTTTTTTTTTCTGTGTGTCTTTGCTGAACCATGAGACCCTGGAAATCCCTAGAGCCACACAGCGCCAAGTTAGATAAAACAAGCCTCAATATAGGGATAGTTTTTCTCTTTACATAATTCAGAAAGATTAACTTGAACTCGCATTTTGCAAGACAAGAACAAGGCAGCCTACGTGGAGCGTTTTTGCCTCAAGAAAGACATAAAAAGAGGGAAGTACATAGAGATTGGATGAATTTTAAAACAAACTGAATCAATGCCAGTAGCCAACACTTCAGTCTCTCCATGAAAAGCAGAAGTTTAAAGAATTATGACTAGTAAAGAACACTATATGAAAAGTATGACTGCACACTCACTTGCAAACAGTTTATTCACCAACGTTTCGGCAAAACTCCGGTGAATAAACAGTTTGCAAGTGAGTGTGCAGTCATACTTTTCATATACGTTTGGATTTATCCTTCTTGGCTTGCACCTCAGACGGAGTGCGTTTGTTTTTTCTTTTATAACTAGTAAAGAACACTAAACAATGCTGACAGAAATTGAAGTTGTTTTTGCTTTCCTTTTACACCATCTGAAAATGTCAAAATGACATTTGCGAACTGAACTCATTATCTTATCTTTTCAATTACAGCTATACCGAACAAAGAACAATAATATTGCCTCCATGTAATTGTCTTAATGAGAGCTGAGTCAGAGCTGGTTACACTTAACCACACAGAAGGGAATTTTGCTCTTGATAATTTAGCCCAATAAAGTCCATAATGACTCTTAATGGTGTTCAAAAATCTCCAACCTCTACAGCAAACATTTTCATCCAACCTGTTATTACTTCCCTCTTCTCCAGCTAAAAGCCCTCAATGCTGATGTAGGATTATGAACTATCCATGCTGCTGATTATACTTCATCTGTGAAGTGGCAATGCTCAACCATCCAGCCATTTTTAGCCTCATCTCTCGCTGAAGAACACAACGCTATCTTGGCATGCACTGGGCACCAGGGACCCGAACCCAGGCTTTTCCTGATCCAGCCTAGACTTGCAACCCATATGTCCCAGATGCACATTGTTTGTGTCCCAATGCACTAATGTTTTGGAGCAGGCTGTTACAGTTCATTGACCATCCAGTCCTATTCAATCCTCTTTCCCTTCCTCTGGTTGGAAAAGGGATGTTGGGGGGGAAGGCAGTTGAATGTATAATTGAACTAAACTGTTTTGTTTCTGCATTTTTTATTTCCTAAGTTCAAGGCAAGCTTCAAAGATACAGCTCATTTGAAGGAGAGAAAAGGAATGACAGATAGAAAAAAGGGAACTAAAAACAAATTGTTGCCAGGATGGATAGTTTGTTTGGTATCCAGGCTGTAGCAATTAGTTTTATTATACTTGCTGATATACCTGCTTTTGATGTTTGCATTACAACCGGAGCTTTGCATGCTTGAATAGAGTGTGTTCAAAGGCTAAAAGGGACTGCCTATTCCCCCAAAACCTAATTACTGTACTTGGTAGACCTGGTGAGCCAATTAAGTCATACGAAATACATAGAATCAGGCTTGGAGAGTTAGTATAGTACACTTAATGCTTCTGCAGATGGATTCACAGGACCATAACAGCTCAGCCGGTGCTAAGAACGGGTCAACAATACCTTCTGCTGTTCATAAGATTCTCAAAACAATGTGTCATGAGAGACGTTCAAAGCTTAACGGCGGTGCGTCTTTGTGTTCAGGCCATGGTGACGGGTGGAGGATGAGCGCTGTGGCAGAGAAAGATCAAAGGCCCACCAAATAAGCTAAACAACCCTGGTGTGGTCGACTAATAAACAACATTATTCGTACCTTTCCCTTTGTTTCTTTTTCTTTCTTTTTTGGAAGGGTGAAATGATGCTCTGTGCTCATACTTGTTTATTTTCAGCTCGCATTCAGCAAAAACATTCGAAATCTGCATGAGCCATTAATTATTAATGACCTATGCAGTTTTCCCTAGTTTAATTAGCAAACTTTTCTTTTATGCTCAAATTTGTTTATAGGCAAAAAACAGACAGTTTTTGAAGCCAAACAACAGACAACACTGTGGAGAGGTGTGATGAAGCTGTCATGAACAATCAAAACTCTCTCTGTTTGGACACAATGAACTGATTGTGTGCTGATTCAAATGGAGAGAAAACTTCACTTTCAAGAATGATTCCCCCAATTTAACATGATTGAAGTTTTATAATGCAGAGATAATTCTCTTCCCAAACATCCCAGTTTCTGAATAGCCTTCTGGGACTAAATATGCATATGAATAGCTTTCTAAAGTGGTATTAAAATATAAAGACAACAGCAGAGCTAAACTAAATGTAAGAATTTTAAATACTGATTTTTGATGTTTATTGATTTTATCTATAGACCTTATGTGCCGGAGAAACAAGCATGCAGCAATCTTTAGTATTTTTTCTTTGAACTTCCATTTTTGGGGTAGCTCTGTATATTTCTATGATGGCAGCGCTGTCGAAGAGTAATTAGCAAGTGAAGTGTATTTACTTATTGTAGAGTTACAGTTATTGTTTGAAGCGGATGTCATAACAAATGTCAGTAGACCGGGAAGATTTTAAAACAAGTGGTTCATTCATAAATCCATAAGATCTTCCTTCATGCTGTGGAAATACAAACTGGAAGGTAGAACACAATGAGTGCAGCACTGAAAAGGGAAGGGGCTACATAAGGGCTATAAACTACATTTATAATCTTAACAAACTGTCTGTTTAAAAACATTTTGTATAATTAGTATTTATTTGTATAATAATTAGGTTGACTTTAGGCTATGAGCAACTGTTGTAACAAAAGAAAAGATAAAGGATGAGATCAAAGTTCTAAATGCCATTAACATCATGGCCATTCAAAGAACAAAATAAACAAAACAAAACAAAACAAAACACAAATAAAATCAAAGCAAAGATAAAATAAAATCAGCAACCCTGCCAGTGTCCAAACCATAACATCAGGGAAAAAGTGTAAGTTAAGTTTGTACTTGGATATATGAGACAGTAAAAGGGATTAAACAATTGTCCCTCAGACACTTTGCATCATGTCTTGACAGATATAAAAAACTATGAGTAAGAACCAGTGTCCAATAATGTTGGATGAACAGAATGTAAAATAGCAAAATGAAATTGCTTCACTGTAATATGGTATTGAGAGCTCCATTTACCTTTGCCCCCATTATTCCATCAATCCTAAATTTATAACGTCCATTCTTATTTGTATTCTACCTTTAGAGTGGATGATCCAAGCTCGTTGGCCACTAGCACCGTCCTGTCCACCAGCTCAGCCACCCTGGCGTCCACCACCTTTAGAGAGTCTTGCACCAGCTCAGTCACATCCACTTGCCAGTCAGGACCCAGCATAGTGATCATCTGGTTTGTGCCTTCAGTAGAAGTTGTGTGGAACTGGGTCAGAACCTTAACCTGAGCCCTCTGATACTGAAGCGTACATCCTCGGCTCACTTTGCGGTCATCTTCATCATCGTCATCGCTGTCTCTGGTCGTTCTGAGGAGATGAGTAAGATGTCATTGTGAGTTATGTAAGAAATTCACACCAGAATTTATGTTCTTTTCATGTGCATTCTAGTGTGACTTTTCGTCTCTCACTGTTTATTAAGTTTGCATTCAAGTTTAGTGAACATTGATCTGCAATTTATATAGTGAAATGGAGCTAGACCAGTGGTCTCAAACTGCCGGCCCGCCCTCCCCCTCTACCCGGCCCGCAACTGATCTCAAAAATAAAACATAAACCGGCCCGCTAAATTATTATTATTCTCGAGTTGCTACCTGTCTGATATGCAAAGAAAAAGTCGCCGTTCTATGGGGGCATTCACATATCGCATCACATAAGCGGCCGAGCCGCATTCTCCTTCTTTCCAATACGCTTTCGCTCCGGTGGCGTCTGTCGTTGCTATGCAACCATGAGCCGCGCTCACAACCGGGTCACTTCTATTATGAGCGTGCTTGCCTAAATTACAGTAAAAGCACTCGACTTTAAGTCACGAGCGTCGATTTAAACCACCGAAACGCGTCTGATGCAGCCATTAAACATTACCGATGCTCAAACGGCATCTTACACAAATGCGCTGCCAGGTGTCTGTCAAGGAACAGAAGAGTGTACAAATGTATTCAGGTATTGTATTTGTTCAGTAGCCTACAGTGTTGGTCAGTGCAAAATTTTTATGTTATTTAAGCTAACATGAAGTAAGGGAAAATACTTCCACTAAATATTAAAAACTAATAATGTATGTAACAATGAGAGCTTTTTATTTTTTGGCAAAATAAAGTTGATATATATATATAGCTCCAGTTTTTTGTTTATTTCTGACCCCTCCACACCACAGGTGTTGATGTTTTTTTTTATTTATTTTTTTTTTATTATTCCATGCACCTTGTTGGATGTGAGAAGTTGCACCAGACTATTGCAATTAATATTAGCAGTATTATATTAGTAATAGTATTATATAATTATATTACACTCTGTAACAATGAGAGAGACACTGCTGTTTACATTTAGTATGGTAAATAAAATATTTATAGTTTAGGTATAAAGATATTTTAGTAGGCAAATTTGATGTAAATGAAAAATAATGCGAAGGAAAGTAAATTTTCTGAAATGTTGCGCTTTCTTGCGCTTGAATGTTAATATGGCCCTCCTATGAGGTGTCAATCACAGAAACGGCCCCCTGCCAATTTGAGTACACAAATGAAGTTCTTTTTGATGAAATTTGAGAGCTTTCTGTCCCTCCATTGACAGCTAAGTAACTGACACTTTGACACCTCCAAAAGTTTGTACAGAGATCGTGAAACTAATCCATATGAATGGAGCGCTTTAGTCCAAATTTTCTGAAGAGACACGAATGCTTTATATGATTAACAGATTGAATTTAGGCTTTTATTCACATAGAAATATTCATCTACTCACACATCAGTTGTGGTAAACGGAAGCTCAAGCATGTTTGATTGACACGTATGAGAACCAATGAGGTTCATTCTCATGTGTTACGCAGCACATTTGAGGTTTCGTAATAGGTTTGTTCTCATGCATCAAGCAGAATCCGTTTGGCTTCTGTTTATATTCACTGATCAATGTTTATATGTGAATAAAAGCCAAAATTAAAACTGTTCATCATATAAAGCAAACTCGTTTTGTGAGGTCTGATCGCGCTCTGACAACGGCAGTGATGTCTCACACTCATTGAAGTATATGCGCGAGACATCACTGCCGTTGTCAGAGCGCGATCAGACCTTACTAAGCGAGTGCTGAACGCAGTTGGACATAGTGGTGTATTAGAGGTAAAAAATTATATAAATACTGTTAATTTTCTCACACAAACCAATCGTTTCGTGTCTTAGGACATCAATGTGTCATCACCAGCCGCAGGGTTTAATTTGGATTTGTCTATGGAAGTGTTTTCGACTCTTATTGTTTAAGTTCCCATTCACTCTTATTATAAGACTGACAGACAGCAGCGGTTGCAGTTAAAAATCATCATTTGTGTTCTACTGAAGAAACAAAGTCACCTACATCTTGGATGTGCTGGGGGTAAGCAGATAAACATCAAATTTTCATTTTTGGGTGAACTATCCCTTTAATTGCTCTGGGTGTTTAAATAGCTAACAGAAAATGTGTGCATATATATATATATAAAAAAAAGGCTGTTTTGTAAATTCCCTCCAAAATGTTTGTTAGAACTGCATGCCAGTATCAAAAGTGCATCATCTGGAAACCTGTTTCAAAGAGTTTTCGCATCAGTGACTCTTGCGTGCCTCACACATACCATCACATTCAATCTATCTAATCTGCTCCCTCGGCAGTGTGTCACCATGTGAAGTAAGCGATAGGAGGCAGGGCAAGGGCTGGGTGGATCCTGAGAGCTGGATGCCAGTTTACCAATTCTACACGCATAACTAATTAATCAGATAACTGGAGATGTAGAGACAGCTGTCTGCCTGTGACTGACGAAGCATACCCATCAATCAGCCTAAATTGAACAATGTAAAGAACTGTGTTATCATGTAAGGAGACACACTGGTACTTCTCAGAAACAAAGAGATTGACAGGCACGCAGAAGCAGAAGACTCTTAATAGTGGAAAGCAGTTGTTGATCAGCACTTCAGCAACTTCTGAGTTAAACATACACTCCTGTTTCCATGGAGGTGAAAAACAAGAGGCTATTGCATCAGTTGAAGAACCCGGCAGACAGAAGCTCTCTGTGTTCTTGAGGACAGTTGTACTCTCTTGTCTCCTCATACAGGTTAATGTGAGTTTCAGACCAGAAGAACACACCTCAAGAGAGGAGTCTTGTTTGAACTCATTAGGCTGTTAAGAGAACTGGAGATTTCATGCACGGGGACTTGCTCATCCAATAAAAGTGAGATTCAAGTTTTACAGTCACATCATTGTTTCACCAGTTTAGTGAGCTACATCAATCAATCGGTGTGGAAGGCCAACGTGAGAAACCTGCCCACTGACAAGTCTTAACATTGGGCAATGTAGTGGAATGAAATGGACAGGGCAGTGGAGCGAGGAACTGAAATAAGGGAAGAGGGAAGGAAAATAAGGCATTGTTCAAACAGGCAGTGGATTCTTTGGCGCATCCAAATCCGGTTAATTGTTTAATACAAATCAAAATCTATAAAATAAGTTTCAGGTTAGATCAGATTTAAAAAATAATAATGATAATAAATATAGCTGTGAGCATCAATTATCGGGGTTCAAGCGCTTTAAGTCCTTTAAGCACATACATAAAAAAGGTATTTTGTTTCATTTAGCAAGCCTCTAACCATCTCAATCATAGATATAAAAGTTTACAGCCAACACAGGCAGTTTACCATAGGAAATATGTTTTTTAAAGCTAACAATTAAAACACCA